>NC_083280.1:61476248-61798332 GCF_963506605.1 Zootoca vivipara | reverse complement strand
ATAAATTTAATTCCAGCTACAAACTCAATTATTGTGATAATGGATGAAAACTGGGAGGAGACACCAAACAAGACCCACATAAAAATACACTTAACTTCAGAATGAGATACAACAGTAATTGTTTTATTTGATTTGTTCTTTTCCCTTTGAAAACCCTTTAAATAATTGTGATTGTTGGCTGAATAGCCAACATTTATTAAATAGCATCCACTCTGGACTCAAAACAGCCTACCATTTAAAAGATTTCGGTAACAATGAAAATGTTTGCTGTCCTTTGCTTGTACAGCAACATTTATTAGACAAGTAAAATTACATCATTACATTATTGGATCTCATAAATAGATCTATAAAACTCAACTAAGTTCAGGTGAAATCCCGGCCTCTTCTACAAGCTGGTCTTTGTAGACCCAGCCACAAGCAGGCTATAGACCTTTTTTATTTTAAGGGGTGAGGGCGATAATAAAAAAATGCCTTAAACTTTATGTGCTCACAGTTAGTGTGTCCATATAGAAGGAATATCAATGTCAAAGCCACGAAACCAATTACTTCCCACAGGCGTTTCCATGTGAAACCCAGCTTTTAAGAACCAGTTATCACTTGGTATTTTTAAGAATGAAAAAAGAAAGGGATGCAAAACATCTAATTTAAACCAGCAAGGAATACAGTCATACCTCGGTTTAAGTACGCCTCGGTTTGAGTATTTTCAGTTGAAGTACTCCGCAGACCCGTCTGGAACGGATTAATCCACTTTCCATTACTTTCAATGGGAAAGTTCGCTTCAGGTTAAGTACGCTTCAGGTTAAGTACAGACTTCCGGAACCAATTGTGTTTGTAAACCAAGGTACCACTGTACTAGAAAACTATATGTATGTAATAAGTAAAACTATACACACGACTTGCATGGGAATGACATGTTATGCACGAGCAATGTAATTTCCTGAAAGTCATATATACACCTATAAATGCACTTCTACTGGTCCTGAACCCATTTGGAGGGGGGGCAGGGAAGGATACCTGTAGTATGGATTTGGTACTACAGTTCCAACTCACAAACGGGAGAAGCTCCTAAATACCCAACCTTGCAGATTTGAATAATGAACCGCAGAGATTAAGCTATTCCTGAGTTTGTTTGCCTGGGCTTTCTGTAGACTTGCCTTTAATTCATTTTTTCTTTAATAAACATTTTCATCTAACTGCATCCATCTGTAGAAGCAATGGATGTGCTGGCAGTTATGGAAGGTTTTAGGGCCCGTTCCATGGCAAATGCATCAAAATCTATGAGCAACAGAACACTGCTTCCACTTAGTCACTGTTTGTTTCAATGGGACCTGTATAGGAGAAGCATTTGACCAACTGTGACCTATTTTTCCCTAAGCAAATCTCTCTCTCCCTCTAGCTTGCTTTGAACAATAAAGCAACAACAAAACCTGATGCCACCTAATACACACCTGCCATTCTGCAACTAGAGAGGATTTTGGTCAAAACAGCTGTCTAGAAATATTTAAAATAAATAAAACTAGTTTAGCACATAATTATCCTAAAAGAAAATAAAAGGACCGTATAATTTATATTTACAAAACACTGGCCACTGGCTAATAAAATATCATGTAACCAGGTGTTGTTCTTTCTAGTTCAGTTGCAACAAGAGTAGGAAGACTTGCTAGGAAAATTGGGTGGGGGAGGAGAAGGCACAAATGAAATAGCAGCACATGAATTAAGTGATGCTTCTGTAAATGAATCCATTCAAAATGCCTCTCGGGTTTTGTGACGTGGCAGGGATCTTCGAGGGCAACAAATCACAGGTAAATGCATTGCTGCTAATTGAATGTCTATCAAGACCCAGCAGTTGTTGTGCAAGCTGCTGATATCGTCTCAGTTGTCTCAATTTAGTAATCTGCAGAGACTACATGATTTCTGCAGCATTTTGACAAGAGGTGCTTAAAAAAGGAAGGGAATAATTCTAATAGGCGTAGCTGCTTGCTTACTTGCAGAGAGAGAGAAAGTGGGTTGTTGCTACTATAAGCTCTTACATCCTGTTATATGCATGCCTACACACACAAACACACACACACACACACACACACACACACACACACACACACACACGGTATATATGATTGACTATCAAAACTTGATCTTAACACTGGGTGGTACTCAACTAAGCTATATGCAGAGTAAAGGTAAAGGGTAAAGGGACCCCAGACCATTAGGTGCCAGTCGTGGACGACTCTGGGGTTGAGGCGCTCATCTCGCTTTACTGGTCGAGGGAGCCGGCGTTTGTCCGCAGACAGCTTCCAGGTCATGTGGCCAGCATGACTAAGTTGCTTTTGGCGAACCAGAGCAGCGCACGGAAACGCCGTTTACCTTCCCTCCGGAGCGGTACCTATTTATCTACTTCCACTTTGTGCTTTTGAACTGCTAGGTTAGCAAGAGCAGGGACCGAGCAACGGGAGCTCACCCCGTTGCGGGGAACCGCTGACCTTCTGATCGGCAAGCCCTAGAAATCAGTGAACATGACCAAGTTGGTCGACTAATTTGAACAGGTAAAATTTAGTTGACTACCACCCACTGTTTTTAATAAATTCTTTTTGTTGTTGTTGTTGTTGTTTAGTCGTTTAGTCGTGTCTGACTCTTTGTGACCCCATGGACCATAGCACGCCAGGCACGCTTTTTTTTAGCATCCTATAAAATTTCATTTCCATGATGCAAGAACCAATGGTATTCCCATTTCCCCCCCCCCAACTTTTTGGTCAGTGTTGTCTAAAAGCTTTCTAAAATTAATTATATTCTGCTTTGCATTGTTAATAGGTCATGTTAATGGGCACCAGACCATATGGACCAGTAAGCTAATAGCTTCTCGGTGTACAATAGCCCTATTCATCAAGTGCATGTTTAGACTGCATTTGCTTATTAATTACCACCGAGTTTCACTGCCTCAAGAAGAAGCAGATCATTACAAAAATTACCCTAACAGATTATCCACTAGGGATTTCAAAATGTAAATCTTTACTACTGGAATTTGGTGAAGCCCTCTATGCGAACGCTAGACAGCTATTTATTTTGATACCACTTTCAAGAGAGCGGAAATTGTCAAAATGAATATATGTTGACAAACTTTACTGCAAATACATGGATTATATTAGCCTTGTGCATGCTTTATTGAACCAGTATATGCATTTTATTTTATTTTTTTAGTGATGAATGGATTAACCAAAGAAAGCCCCTTGTACACCTGCATTCAATTTATTTGTTCCCATTTATGACTGACTTCCCATAAAATATCTCAAAGCTATTTTCACAGGATCTAAATTACCCTAAATTTATCATCCTATGTACTCACTCTTTAAGCATCCTAGAGACTTAGAAATTATATGGTACAGTCCCTTCCTAAGGCTATACCATCAAAGATTTCATTGCAGGGCATAATCCAGCCCGTCAGTCGATTCAATCTGCCCCCTAAAAAAAAGCTAAGTGATTCAATCCTTATAAAAAGCTCAATAACTTTGATCAGCCCCCACGCATGTTCACTTCATCAAATCTGAAAAAAGTTTGGGCACCCCTGCTTTAAGCTTAAAAGCAGCTGAGAGGCGAAGGCCAGATTAGGATCTATGGCACAGGGGAGAATGCTAAGTGCTGTACCCTCAACTGATTTGAGGGTCACTGCAGTTTCAAAAGGTGGGGGATCCAATCATGGATCTCTCCCTCCCTCTCATGTAGAGTAACTTTTAGAGTGGGGTTCGAATGTCACACAGGAGTACTTTGAAACTGGTACTGCTAGGCAGGAAGGCAGCGAGAACCACAGTCAGTGGAGCCAGAGACAAATTCCAGTTTTGTCCCCATCTGCCTCTTCGCTGAGTTCTGCAAAGGCAACACGGAGACCAAGGAAGAGGGAGCCACCGATAGGCAACGCTACCTCCTGCACTTATAAGTAGGAAGGCAGGATCAAAGGGTGGGGGGTGGCAAGTTCAGGACAGACTGAAATCACAACAATGTTTAAACCATACACTTAACAAAGCCACTTACGCGCCAGCTTATTTCCCTGAACCGTTGATGCTGGCCTTCCCGCTCACTCCAGTCTAGTCCTCCTACAGGCAAGGAACTGGGTAATATGCTGCTCTGTGCAAGGTCATTGGATGCTGGCCGGTCTTCGGGAAGAAGGCGTGAGGCTCTGGTAGGGGCCTAGAGCCCTCACACCTCCTTCCCAAAGCAAGCACTTGCCTGGTAAGCACTTGCCCGGCTTTGCAAAGGAGGAAAGAGGGCTCCAGGACCCTGTCAGAGCCCTCAGGCCTCCTTCCCGAAACAGGGCAAGCCCCTAACTAGGCTTTGAGAAGGTGCCCTTCTTGGCTGGGTGCCCGTGTGTGGCCGCACCTTATGCATTGCCCTAAATTCACCACTGCCATCTGAGGCACATACAAATTTTATTGTTTTTTTCTGAACATCTCCTACCAGAAAGCTACCTGGTTGCTGAAGCAAGGTTGTTGTTGTTTAGTCATTTAGTCGTGTCTGACTCTTTGTGACCCCCATGGACCAGAGCACGCCAGGCACTCCTGTCTTCCACTGCCTCCCGCAGTTTGGTCAAACTCATGTTCGTAGCTTCGAGGACACTGTCCAACCATCTCGTCCTCTGTCATCCCCTTTTCCTTGTGCTCTCCATCTTTCCCAGCATCAGGGTCTTTTCCAGGGAATCTTCTCTTCTCATGAGGTGGCCAAAGTACTGGAGCCTCAGCTTCAGGATCTGTCCTTCCAGTGAGCACCCAGGGCTGATTTCCTTCAGAATGGATAGGTTTGATCTTCTTGCAGTCCATGGCACTCTCAAGAGTCTCCTCCAGCACCATAATTTAAAAGCATCAATTCTTCGTCGATCAGCCTTCTTTATGGTCCAGCTCTCACTTCCATACATCACTACTGGGAAAACCATAACTTTAACTATATGGACCTTTGTTGGCAAGGTGATGTCTCTGCTTTTTAAGATGCTGTGTAGGTTTGTCATGGCTTTTCTCCCAAGAAGCAGGCGTCTTTTAATTTCGTGACTGCTGTCACCATCTGCAGTGATCAAGGAGCCCAAGAAAGTAAAATCTCTCACTGCCTCCATTTCTTCCCCTTCCATTTGCCAGGAGATGATGGGACCAGGGCCATGATCTTAGTTTTTTTGATGTTGAGCTTCAGACCATATTTTGCGCTCTTCTCTTTCAAGGTGAGCAAGGTTAGCTAGAGATTCACAAACAAACCCCTGTTCGGATACAGTGTTGCCACGACTTTCTGTCAGAAGTGCTAACAAACCAGGAACAAAAGATATTGCACATTTTCCGCCGAGGAATTTCCCACAGAATATCTACTTCCACTGTTCTGACACATCATTCAGTCATTCCTGTCTATTCCCTGATATACGGTACATCCACAACACAGATTGCCCTTAGCAAGCTGTCAGCTACATATTTTTTTGCTATTTGTGAAATGGCTAGTGACAAGGAACTGGTGGAACAAAACCAACAATCCTAAGGCCTTGCTCAGAAGAGCAAGAGACTTCCAGCATTATAACGAATTGAGGTCCAGCAATTTCATGGTGTAACTGCTGTGAAGTTGGCTTGCGAAATATCACTAATGTCCATAACTTTCAATTAACTGTTCATGCATGGGTCTTGCAAAACAGTTGTGCTCCTTCCTGTCAGTGTATGTTTGTCCCCTATACCAGACTATGTTCAGTAGGCTCCAATACCACCTAACATGCCTCCTCAGTGACCCCTTATTTATGATCACCGGCTTCCTGATTATATATTATACTCATTATTTCAGCTCTCTCTCTCTCTCGAGTCATAAACCAGACCACAGTAATTCAGAAGCCTGAAAATCTGCTCAGTATAATAAGGGCTTTTATCTTCTGCACATTAATTTGTTGAACCACCTGTAAATTGCATATTTATATTTCTAAAAACATGTGAAAGCAGTGGGAATTGCCCAATAATTATTCCTAAGTGTGCCATATAAGAACATGATTTTCTCCCGCCACTTTCCATTTATCTGCCAGAGCAAATATTTAGTAGTTCTTCAGGTTTCGGAAGGATTGAGACTACTGGCATTTGCATTTGTTGTCTTTGTAGAATGGACAGCCGCTTCTTAAAATGCTACATACAGATCCAATAGAATGGGAATAAATTCAAGGAACGCAAAAATTACAATAGGCATACATGTGCAACGGAATTCAAAAAATCACATAGCTAGATCAAAGCTGCCCCACAAATGCTGCAAAGTAGGCAGATTTTAGAGCAATGCAATAACTGAAACACACCCATCCTCCCAAAGTTGCGCTGCTCCAAATTTTGTAACACCACTGCAGCAAAGCAATGTGTACAAAAAAATCCACATAATGGGAGAAAGTGTGTTAAAAATGCATGTATTAGTGAAAACAAAATGCAACACGTTATTGGGGGGGGGGTCTGTTGTATATATCAAGGAGCAGGGAGGTGTGGCCCTCCAGGTGCTGCTGCATTCCAACTCTCATCAGCCTCAGCCAATGGAATCATGGGAGTTGCAGCCCAGCAACCAGGTCCCTAACCTGGGGTATAAATGCTTCCCATTTGCCCTTCTGGTTTCTTGTTCCCTACTTTCCATACGGGGAATGGTTTAAAATGGAACACAAGACTCTATGGCTTTGGAAAGTTAGATTTTTTAAAAACCCACAGTTAGGATTCATGTTACAAATAAACATAGTCCGACTTATGTACTCATTTAATATATTTATATATTGTTGAATATTGCAGATTCCTCTATTCCAGGGATGTCCAGCTTCCAAGAGACTGTGATTTACTCCCACTAAAAAAACACTGGCAGTAATCTACCCATTGCATTGACCAAAGTTGTTGAGCTTTTTTAGGGAGCCAGAATTGTTGAGCTTTTTTCCCCTTTCCCTTTTTGGGGGGCGGGTCCTGCGATCAGCGCCAGGGACACCCCGCGATCAACCTGTTAGATATCCCTGCTCCACTCCGATGAGAGCACCTGCTATTTCTCCATTACCCATAATAGGTGGCCAGAAACCAAGGAACTCTTCTCACACAGCTTGAAGAGCAAATTTAAAAGGATCCATTAGATATAAGCATTAATATTATTCAATATGAAAAACAGAAATATTCGCTTCCTAGAAACTTCCCATGAACAGTATTCTAGTAAGATTCCAGCATCCTGATGAATCTGAATTCCAAAAGAACGAGCAAGACAAGAACCACAAACAATTAACTCCAATGCAAGTCACTTCTTGTTCAAAATCTCACAAAATTCCTTCCAAAAAGCACTCCTCCAGCTCCAAGCACCATGCAAGAAGAAGGCATAAGGAATTTTTAAGTCACCCAAACCACTGTGTGTGAGTTTGTCAAGAAATAGGCAGCCTTAGTGCTTTGATAGCAAGCAAAGGAATTCTCAGTATGTTTGGGTTGGGGGGAAGAGTTGACTTGTTAGAGCCAGAGGAAAGTACCTATTAAAACAAATTGCAGAATTCTTTCACAACGATTAATAATACACACCCATATCTATCACACCAAGACATTATGGCATCAATAACATTATAGTTAAGTGGTTTATTACAAAAGGCTTTACTTGGATGCTTAAAAAAAATAGTCCGCCAAAATAAAATGTCCCTTTCCCCCCTTTTTTGCTCGCCGATGCATTTATATAAGTGAATTTTTGTTGTAGTAGTTACTGTGCTCCCATTCATTCTTAAGCTTTAGTGGTTTCAACCGCAATTTATCAGCCAGGAGTGGAAAATACCTGGCACCTACTTAAAATGCATGGAGCTAGCAATAAAATTAACCTTGTGGCAATTGTTTTCCCACATGTTTGATAGACCAATGTCAGCTCATCTGTTAGAGGGAAATAAAAAAGTCAAGCCTAAATGTACAAAAAATTATGATGGAAGTCTTAAATAAAGCAAGGGTAATGCAAGTTTATTGAGTCAAAAATCAATCAATCAATGAGCGAGTGGATTAGGAGCACCTCAGAAGCCCCAAAGAAATAATTTGCCCGAACACTGGGATTTAACGGTGGAGGACCAAATTCCAACACTTTTAGGAAGTAAATAATGAAAAATCAATTCAAAAGGAAAAACAGATCAAGAACCCTGGATTCTGACACGCCGACACATTTATTGCTGAATACCATTTCTCGGCTGACCCGAAAACTTCGGAAGGTGTTTATTTACTTTCAACACCTTCCAGAGATCAATATTTTTAATTTGGATCCGAGTTATTATTTTTCACATCACAGCATCAGGGAGCGGAGTAAAGTGGCTCATATTTTAGAGCTAAAAAGATCGATATGACAGCTTCACCTTCAGCGCAGCCCCCTGCAGTTGCCTAGGTGCACATCATAATGTCCCACAGGGGGGTGCAGGTGCCACGGCGCAGGGAGCAGGTCATTACCCAGCCAGGGAGTGAGACAGCCTATGATTTAGCTGATCATGAAGGGCCTGGTGCCCTTAGAAAACCAATCTTGTTTCCTCTCACTTTATCAGGCCTGTCTTTTGCCCAGCACACGAGTAGTTGTTGGGGTGGGGGGAGAAGAAAGAGGGAGAAGGGGGGGGGAGAGAGAGACAATCAGTTTCATAAAGCAAAGGCTGCCCTGCATCATGAATGCATCCATTCTTTTTTCTCCGCCTGCACCCCGTTTTCAACCTCTTCTCTTACTAGGCGACATCTGTAAAGCCGCAATTAATTCTTCATACGTTTCTCCAAATGTTATTCAGGATGCAAGGGCTGGGTGGTGGAGGAGGATGGGATCTTCTGCAGCAAGGAAGCATCATTCATGAGGTCCAGTGGCTTGATCGATCGCAACTCACTGGGGTTGAGGAGGCAGTGGGGAGAGTTATGAACTCAGTCAGTGGATCACTTGCCCTGACATCTCTTCCGCTGTCACTGGGCTGCTTCCCTCCTGGGTCTGAAAATAGCCATGTGTTCCTTGGCAGCTTACTTAACTCTAAGCAGAATTCAGGACAACGCTGGGCCCTTACAGTGTGCCAATTTTCAAAGCCTGAAAACAAATGGGCAGAAGTCGTTTGCTGGGTGTCTGAATGCTCCCTCCACATAAAAACAGCTGCTCTCTCACACACAACTAGCATGTCAGGGGGGAAAAGGTTAGTCTAGACCAGGCATCCCCAAACTGCGGCCCTCCAGATGTTTTGCCATGATCCTTAGCTAACAGGACCAGTGGTCGGGGAAGATGGGAATTGTAGTCCAAAACATCTGGAGGGCCGAAGTTTGGGGATGCCTGGTCTAGACACTCAAGGAACAAACCTGGACTCTTTTCTCTGGCATATGAGACAGAGCTGGAATGCAAATCCTTGTGTGTTCTCTCCCTCAGAGAACCAACAAACAAACTCGACTCTCTCTATAAACTTGACTCTCTCTATAGATTTCCCCCACCACCAGTGGTGGAGAATCTTGAGGACTACAGGCCTAATTTGCCCCCCCCCCAGGCTGTTTGGCCAAGCCATGTGTATGGCAAGTGAAGATATGACTAGGCCCAAGGTGGGTTCTGCAGGCATTGCCAATCAGCTGATCATCAACACCCACAAAGCCCTGCTAAAAGCTCCAAGCGCACCACTTG
This sequence comes from Zootoca vivipara, assembly GCF_963506605.1. Classification (NCBI taxonomy): domain Eukaryota; kingdom Metazoa; phylum Chordata; class Lepidosauria; order Squamata; family Lacertidae; genus Zootoca; species Zootoca vivipara. Next base: position 61,788,741 of record NC_083280.1, on the reverse strand, counting down.
TCAACCCCCAACAATCAAGTACTTCACTGGAGCTTGCAAAGCCTGCATGGGGGTAAATGGGTAAATGATGTTGTGATATCAGGTAATAAGACTTGCGGACTGTCCTGCCCCACTCTCAAAGTCACCCTGCAGCAGGCAGGGGAGGCAAGGACCCTCACCTTTGCCACGAAGGATACAAAAGGTATGGTCAAGGGACGTTCTAGTCACAATGATGGTGTTTCATGCAATCCACACCAGTCAACGCTGACAAAGGATACCAGAAGGGAATAGTGTGGGTGGTCAGCTTTCAGAGAGAGAGACAGGGGTTGAGCAAAACTGGATCGACCATAGCCGTAATGGTCAGCTGTAGCAGAAGTTCTGAGTGCGAATGTGTAACGAGACCAACTATTTATGGTGAACAAGGAGGTCTTCAAAATGTCTGCCACCTCATGCTGAACTCCAGCAAATGTCACAGCACGTAAACAAAATCCCCCCCAGCATTGATCCACATTCCTAGCCTTTCCCATTCTTTTCCTATGTCTTTGAATCCCCATTCTCACTCCCCATTCCCCATGCTCCAAACCCCCAAGTCTAAGGTATGGTGCACAAAGGAGAATAGCTTGCTTTAAAAAGGAAGTTTGCATAAAGCTTGGTATACAAGTGTACTCGGAAGAAAGCCTTATTATTTTCAATGGTGCTTACTCCCAAGTAAGTGCATATGGTACTGCCGCCTAATTTTTCTTTTATTTCTGCAATGGTGGCAGAATCTGTCACCTTATGTGTTACGGCTGCCACCCCCAAACAAATATGAAACTACACCCGGTGAGGAATATAGAACTTTCTGTGCAAACTATGAAAGGGAGCAGCTCCTTTATGTTATTAGACTGCAGAATCCTGTGCATGTTTACTCAAAAGTAAAGCCCACCATTTTCAATGGGATTGCATTCTCAGACTTCTTACGTATTCTTAAGACTTTGTTCGCACATCACTTTAAACCACAATTAAACTTAACCATGGTTTAAATGTGAATGTGCAATGTGCTGGTGCATGGTAACAGCTTTAAATTGCACATCACTTTAAACCATAGTGAAACTAAATGGTTGGTTTGAAGGTGAAGGTGCAGTTCAGTGCCGTCTAAGGTTTGCGTGCTACCTTAAACCATTGTTAAGCGTAATTATGCTTAAAAGGGGAATGCACATTGTGCTGGTACTAAATGTTTTTCCTGCTTCCACTTCCTATTCACTCTGAGGTTGCTTCCATGGATATTGACACTGCTCTTTCAATATATACATCCTAAAACAGACAAGAAGCCAGTCAAACTTTTCACCATGTGCCTGATGACATTTGTTCGCATTGCCCAGTTTGCATGGCAAATAGAGCTCATTTGCACTACAATATATCCACTTCATCCTTGGTGCTTAGGCGGCCAAACTATACATTAAAAGCATCTTTGCATTTATCTTCTAGATTTGAAGTTGCAAATAGCATCCACTAGGGCTGGGTGATAATGGGTGGATTGTGTTCAATGCTGCTCCTACTCAGAGTAAACCCCTTAAAGTTAATGGGAATGGCTAACTTAGGGTTATTAATTTCAGTAGGCCTTCTCTGAATAGGACTTGGAGGCAAGCTAATGATGTCAAATGTCAATTTTCCCTCAATGCAAATAGCAGCTTCGAAGAAGTGATTTTCTTCAAGAGGACAAGGGTTAAACACCTCCCGTAATCCTGAACTTTTAGCTGCAAACTGCATTTTAGGAAAATGTGCACCTTAAATCCAAAGATGTATCCATTTTGGCCTTTAAAGTGGGTGTGTGGGTGTGCTAAAACTACAAAACATTATGCTGAGGTAGGTTCTGAACAATTTCCCTGAATGGTTTTACGGTATATCCTGGGATCTATGGCGGCAACTAGGCAAATAATAAACAGAACACATCCCCAACAATACAAAACTGTGATTATATTTTTGCTTGAGAATTGCTGCCCAGAGAGCTACTACACCAAGTTTAAACTATTCTTTGTCATTTGTCTTGCTTGCAGTTTCAGGGAGCCCCCTAGCTGCCTCTTTGCTAAGCACAAAAGCAAGTCCCACTGATTCCAACCAAACTTCTGCCGAAGTAAGTTTAACACTTTCCTCAGACTTGTTCTGAATGTTGCAAAACTTAGCATACACAATCAACAAACACTCAAAATTATAACTACATCTGAGCATGACTGCAGATAATAAATAACCATTATGGGACCCTTCACAATGTTTCCTTTGAGCTATCAGTTCAGCACAGTAATTGCATGCAAATACAGAACGGTGGCCTGCTCACTTTCAATGACCTGAGTTTCTTTCAAGCCTCTGAGTTTCTACCTTTAACTTTTTCTTCCTCTTCAGGCAGACTAATACTTAGCGCAGACAGGAGGAATCATATGAAAACATCTCCATTTTCCAAGTTAGTGTATTCAGACAGGAATACCGTCCTTGGCCCTCAGTGCAGTATTATATACCGGCAGAACGCAGATAAATATTCCTGCGTCAGTGAAAAGCACGAATTCCAGTTCTGAAGAGTTTTTGTTCCAAATTACACTATCTGTACAATTCTAACTCACAGCCTTTGAGTATAAATGTGTTTTATACCTCTGGGGTATATATGCGCCTCCTAATTCCGTACTAAACCAAACCAGTTTGTTAATATGCTGCACTCAAGTTATTGTTTGCTAAGCATATCACATCATAAAAATACAAAAAGAACACACATTTACAAAACAGAGCAAAAGAAAAACCAACTCGACATATTCAGTGTTTAAATTAGTCAAGTGAACTTTTTGACAATTTGGATTCATAATATGCTGTGTTATTGGTTCGATGGTTGAGTTGCTCATCTCATATTTTCATGTTTTGTTTTTAACATGCTATTTCAACATTTATAGTACAGCTTTTGTTACAAAGCATAATGCGTTATCTGGAGGAAAGAAAACTAGAGATAGACTGTAATGGGAAAGAATACAAGTGTTTGTGTGTTAGCCACTTTTTTGTATTGCAAATCGATCCGGAAATGTTCATATGCAGCTGTTACAAAGCTTTTTATATATGTGTGTGTTTATATACCATATGTTAATATGTGTCTATATTCCTTACAAAATTCCACATGCTCACAACAATTTCATGATGCACAACTTTTCCCTCGGATTTTTCAAAGGTGACCACAGATATCTCAGTTGTTCAGTAATAAAAGGCATGTTGAAGGGACTTTATTTTTAGAAAGCTTTCTCAAGTCTCCTTGGGATTATTTAAACTGCTAATCCAGAAACTGAGACACCCAAAACCACTACTCTCAGTGGGTCTTTTTAGTAAAATATATAATTTTTTTCACGATTCCTATTTTCATATAAAGTAGGATTTTTTAAAAATTGCTTTTATGAGATACTCAACATAAAATTGTGTTCGTAGGGTCGCAAAACTTTATAATTCTTATTATCTCTGGATTTTGTTTCTATCACAGTTTTAAAATCCCCATACATATATAAAACCCATCAGTGTATCATCTGTTTTCATGCACCATATTAACTAAGGGATTAGACTGTAGCTCACTTTGAAAAGTGAAGTGTCAAAAGAAGACATTCGTATAACCTTACAGCCGCAGCATCCGTGCATTTGTATCTCAGTGTGGGATTTAGGCGCACAGAACTGCCAAGACAAAAATTAACAAAGCATCAGGGGATATCATGGAGAAACACAAGGTTAGCATGAACTAAGAATTTTGTCTTCCCCTGGAATAAGGAGACACGAAGTTGACTCTTTTAGACAGTAAAAAAATAATGCCCAGTTTCTTTTCCTCTACAAAGTCACTAGTTTAATTTAAAAATTAGCATGTGGGCAATTATAAGAACCATTTAAATATTCTGCTGGAACAATATGCAGGGACCAGGCTACCTCAAGGACAGCCTCTCTCTACACTCATATGTAACTTGCCTGAGCCTTAACACCACAGGGCATTATTGGTGGTGGCACTACAGTGTGAGTGCAGGAACAAACAGGCTGAGCCTGGGGCCCGGGGCCGCTTTAAATGCAGCAAAACCACGCCCCTCAGCTAGCCGGATTGGCTGGCTGAGGGCATGATGCGGGCCCACATCTCCTAGTGATGCAGGGGGACCAACCATGCCCCCCTGCAAAGCGAGTCCCGCTCGCAACCCCTCCCCTCGCGGAAGAGAAGAGGCCTTGTGGATTTCACTCTCCAGCATGTCCAAGTTGCCTTTCCCTATTTTCAGATAGCACTTTTATTCTGGAAAGCAGCTTATGACTGAGTCTGTGGTTTAAAGAGCTCACTCCCATTTCTGTTTTCATAGTTTTTGCATGTTTAATGCTGTGGTGTGATTTTAATTTTACGTGTGATTTTTTTTAAAAAAAATTATAAAATAAATTTATAAAAATGGATGGAAGGATGCAATCTGATCAGAGAAGAGCTTTTCATATATACATTTTCGGATATGAAGACAACCAGTGTATGTAGCCCAACACTTTGGTAGCAGCATAAGGTGACAGGGTTTTGCGCAAGGAAAAGGTAAATAGTAATGGTTCCCAAAAATCATAGCCATCAAAACATCCAATGCTATGTGTATGGAGTTTCACACAGACAACTGGGGAAGTCCAACATTAGATCTAACATGTACCAGGGCACGTTTTAAAGACAAACATATAGTTGGTCAGGCACAATATAACTCACTCCAGACTGATGATATTTAAATAATATTCTATGTCGCAATCCTTTGCTGTCCCTTTTGCTTTCAGTGTTTAACAAACCAGTGGAAGGGCTAGGTGTTTTTTTAATACTGTTTTTATTTATTTTCATAGCACAGACCCAGGTGGCGCTGTGGTTAAACCACTGAGCCTAGGGCTTGCTGATCAGAAGGTTGGCGGTTCGAATCCCTGTGACGGGGTGAGCTCCCGTTGCTTGGTCCCAGCTCCTGCCAACCTAGCAGTTCGAAAGCACGTCAAAATGCAAGTAGATAAATAGGAACCGCTTCAGCGGGAAGGTAAACGGCGTTTCCATGTGCTGCTCTGGTTCACCAGAAGGGGCTTTGTCATGCTGGCCACATGACCTGGAAGCTGTACGCCGGCTCCCTCGGCCAATAATGCGAGATGAGCGCGCAACCCCAGAGTCGGTCAGGACTGGACCTAATGGTGAGGGGTCCCTTTACCTTTACCTTAGCACAGAATTAATAACTAACTTCATGGTTAAGCCATGACTCCCAAGCTGGATTGCCCGACTGTCCCCACGTGACATTCTGCCTCCAAAAGCATCCTTTGGGTATGAGGGGAAGCCAGACTGGGAGAGGAGGATTTCAGCAGTAACCCCATGCGATTCGCATCAGGTCCATTCGACCCTCTGTGGCACAGTCCATGCTTAGTATGCACAGAGCGCAGATCATAGCTGGCATTTGTGTGATAAAGATATCTAGAAGCTAATCTGGGAAAAGCCATCTGCAAAGATGAGTTTAAGGCCACTGCCAGTCAAGGCCAATCAGTACTAAGCTGGGATGACTCCTCATTTGGGTTCAAGTAGAACAGCTCTTTGGGACCTTTCTACCGTTTTTAGGCTTCTGTTTGGGTGGGGAAAGAGGAAAGCTGCACAGTTTGCACATCAGGCAGATTGTCAGGAAAGAAGTCCTGGTGTGACATTTCACTCTTAATGTCTTAGTGTTGCAGTAAAACAAGACAACTGGTGGAATTATAGGAAAATAAATGCGTAATTTCTTCCTCATTTAGCCATTTTTGAGGCTGGAGTATAGGAAAGTCATTAATGTTATGTCCTCCTATTGATGTTCTAAGCCTTTCAGGGGATAAGTAATGCTTTTCCTATACTCCTCCATGTGGCCAGTTAAATTAGACACATTATTTCTGTGCTGTTGGAGAACACTGATCAATAGACACTTGGAAAGCCCTCTACAACTAAGTAGAAACATTTCCCCAGTGTCAAAAGAAGTCTGGCTCGGGTTTGTACAGTGGTACCTTTGGTTAAGAACTTAATTCATTCTGGAGGTCCATTCTTAACCTAAGGCACCACTTTAGCTAATAGGGCCTCCTGCTGCCGCCGCCGCAAAATTTCCGTTCTCGTCCTGAAGCAAAGATCTTAACCCAAGGTACTATTTCTGGGTTAGTGGAGTCTGTAACCTGAGGCATCTGTAACCCAAGGTACCACTGTACATTGCAACCATTGTTAAACCGAACAACAGAACAAATAAGTATTTCTGACATTTTAATACTACCATTAGACGCCAAGAAATTATCTTGTCCATTCAATAAAACTGGACAGAAGGTACTTTCCTTTCTCTTTCCCCTCTTTTACAAAGTTTTGTGGTCTGGCATGGAATATCATGCAAGGCATTAGTTGATGATGGTAAACAGAACTTTTTACTGTCATGTAAACTGAAGAAGATATTGATGTAAACAGTTTTTGGGTTTTTTAATAGATGATAAATAGTTCTTCCATACCACACTCAAATTGCATCACTATTATTATTATTATTATTATTATTATTATTATTATTATTATTAGGATTTATTACCCGTCCTTCACTCTAAGGTGCCATAGAATGTCAAAAGAATTTAAAATACAATATTAAAAACAGTTTAAAACAAACTGCATTTCAATACTCATAGACATAGTTATATACAGCAGGGGTGGCTAACTTAGGGGCCTCCAGATTTTCTAGCAACAAACTCCGATCAGCCCCTTGCCAGCATGACTAAAGGTCAGGGATGATATGATATGAAGTCCAGCAATGTCTAGAAAACCACAAGATAACCACCCCTGATTATTATGTACAGCAGCAGGATCCTGCCTTGAAAATCCTTCCTTGGCTTCTTGGGTGATTTAGGCACTGGTGTACAGCATAAATAGGGAAAGCCTTTAAACTGTATGATCAACCAAGTCCAACACAGACTACCACCCAATTGTTTCTTCTGCTCCTGGATGTTGGGGTACCTATGTAACATAGCACTGCTGCTATGTTAAATATAATCCAAAAAACTCCTGGTTTAATGTATGACATGGAGCCCAGGATTTATATTATGCCACCATACTAAATATCAAGGATGACACAAGTGAAAAAGGTTTGACATGCTGGCGGGCTTCTCTGTAGGGCTGTGCAATGAAGCCAGAAGCTCTCAAACCATGGTTGTACTGTCTAATGTCTAATTGAAGTAATGGAGATCCTCTTTAGACCCATGATACTTTAAAGACCTCTTTCTCCCATATCATTCTGCCTATTTGTTAAGATCTGATGGAGAAGCACTCAATTGTGTCCCACCTATTACAGACGTACAGTTGAAAGGGACAAGTGATATGGCCTTCTTAGTGGCTGCTCCTAAAATATGACACACCTTGTACAACTGGTCCTCTTCCCCACTGCTCTCCACTAATTCTTCATATTCTGGCAGGCTTTTGTTTCATGAGTCAAACAGTGTTTTATCACTGGTTTTAACAGCTGGCCCTTTCTCTTTTATATTACTGTCTTTTGAATGTTCTTTGCTGCCAGGAAAAAATGCATTTGCGCTAGATGATCGGGATGCTTGCTTGAATATAGGGTAATAAGGATCTGCTAATAAAGTCTGAAGAAGCCTAATGACCATAGCTATGAAGAAACGTACGGTAGTTAACAGCTCTGGTGAAAGTCATTGATAACCAGGACTTATTAATCTATTTCAAGCCTTATTTTCAAATTCTAGATAAGCAGAAGACATGGTTGGCATTAACTATGGTTAAAGACACTGTTGACATCATAACTAAAGTTAAGGGGAAATTCACTGTAGGAAGAGAATGCATATGGTTGTTTTTCAGCTCTTCTCTTGGACAAGCATTCAGTGTCTGCAATCCAATATTATAGTTTGTTTCATGTATATTTTTATGAATGCTGTTTTACTGGCGGCTGAAGTGGCTTTGGCTTCCCAAAAGCTTGTGCCATCATACATTTCTTATGTTTCAGGTGCCATCAAAGTTAAGCTGCAATCCTAAAATACATGCCTGAGAGTAAATCCCATAAAAATGAATGAATCTTGCTTCCGAGTAGGCTTGCATAGGATTGAACTGGCAGTTAATTTTCCTGTAGATTAGCAGCCACTAACCCTCTGGAATGTGTTCTCCAAGTGTTATTTCTGAACAACATGGTATTTTTTGTGTGTCTCGGGATTCAGAACTGCAATAGGCTTTTAATCTATGCAAATAAACCTATAAATAAACTTCATTAATTAATGTCTGCCATGTCAAATTCTAATTAAGCAATCTACAATATAATAGGAAGCTTGCCCAGTATTTAGGATACTTATTCATCAATCAAGTTAATTTAAAAATCAGGCGTTTTGAAAGCATGCAAAAGTGTTGAGGTTTCTATTAAAAAACCATGCAGGAGAAGATGCTGCAGCTTCAGAACATCTCATGATACCAATATAAAAAGGAGTTTTCAGAATGAAGTATTGCTTTCTTTTCTGCCATCAATACTTCATTATAGCAAATGTAATATTCACAAGCTCCAATATGCCCATTAGTTCATATTACTAAATAGTATTCATGCTATTACTCCAGCGAGTCACGATGTTCTTATTTATGAATTAGCTGAATGTCTACAAGCAAATGCATTAGCAAGTTTCTTCACACAGCATTTCATTATTTTGCGAGCAATTATTTTCAGATTTTACCATCTGACAAGAGTTTTGAGAGACAGCTCTGTTCCAAGCAAAGCACTTCATCCAGCATAATATATGCCTTTCAAAAGGCTCTGGCTCCTACTTTAATCACTGCCAAGCCACATTCACAAACTTTAAAAATGCCATTAGTTGTTGTGCGCCAGCCTCACTGAAATCAATGGACATTGTGTAAGTCAACAGAGTCGGAGACCGTAGCAAACAGTTCCCTCGCTGAACCCACACTGCTTAATCTGGTTACTAAATTTTCCTCTAAAAGCGCAATGGGATTTTCTATTACTTTCAAAATACCTTTCGCTTAGTCAGGTGAACACTGCACTTCTCTGTGCTCTGGAAGAGCATGGAGGGAAGTCATGAAATAAGAGGCTTGGAGAAGCTGCAGTGATTGACTCTGTTTCCGCTGGATTTTGATTCGATGGATCCTTGGCTGAACTGGCTTTCTTTCCTAGCTCTTTCCTCCTCCAGCGAGTGCCCTCTGGTCTTCAAGGAGCCAGGAGGGAGGCAGACACCCTCTGCGATGGTCCCCCCCTGGCCTGGACACAGCAGAGGCTCTCCCTAAACTTCAAGGAGGAGGGTGAGGCAGCTATTCATTGTCATTTCAAAAAAGGGAGGCAGGTTACAATGAACCCCTCTTGTAAGCCTTGTCTTCTCTCCAGCACCTCCGCTCCAGGTGTCCCCAAAGAGACCCACTTTTGTTTGCTGAATGGGGCAAACCAAACTGGGCTTTTGGGACAAGGGCGGGGGCACTTGGCTTGGGGAATCAAAATGAGGCGGGATTAGTTGGTGGGGTGGTCATGGATTGGCTGGGTGCAGAGGAGCGGTGGGAGGCGCCAACTGGGGAACCCCCAAGGGAAGCCCCAAGGAAAGAAGACTCAGAGCCAGGGGGATGGTGGTGGGACGACGAGTGGTCAGGGGGAGAAGAGGAAGAGGAAGCTGAAGAGGTAACAGGGTTTAGTTGCTTCCATCAACCCACTCTTGTTTGGGGGGGGAACGCTACCCTTTAAAGTCATTCTTCAAAACAGCGCTTTTACACGATCCACCCCTAAGGAAGATAATAACACAACAAAATTCACAACAGTCACAATTAATTGCTTCCCCCCCCCCAAATCCAGTTAAAATTATTTTGTTTAATTAATTCATCAAAACGGATGTACTTGAATAAAATCGGAAAGACCCATGAACCATCACTAAGTTTTACATCCTTCTTCTATCCCAGCAAAGCTAGCTTCAGAATATAATGAGGCAGTGTAGTACAAGTGGATTGGGTGGGGGGCAAGAGAGGGGAGGGGGAAGAAAGAAAAGTGACTATAAATCAATTGATACATTTTAATTGAGTCATCTAAATCTGTATTCCCATTTATCCTTTATTAACACTTTGTCAGTTTAATACATTATAAAACCTGTTTCGGGGATCAGTTCAATATGCTAATTCAATATATCTGCATTCTACACTTAATGCAAGCCAAGGCAAGGCAGTTCTTGGTCTTTTCCTTTTATTCACAGAAATGATTTGTTTTTTATTTTCTACATTAGCTAAACACATCTATTTCAGTATCTTATGCTGAAGTTGTAGTTGTCACTATAGAAAGATAAAAAGTGAGGCTCACGCAAGTCAAATTCAGAAACTTTTTGGGGGGGGGGGAAGAGTTGCAGAGACATTAAAGAATCTGTTAACTATGTTGCTTGGTTAATAATAATGATAAGGAAGAAGAAGAAGAAGAAGAAGAAGAAGAAGAAGAAGAAGAAGAAGAAGAAGAAGAAGAAGAAGAAGAAGAAGAAGAAGAAGAATTTATATAAAATCTGACAGTTTCAAATCTGAAAAACAAAACTATATCCTTTAAGTTCTGCAACAGCACAAATATGAGGGAAGTAAAAAGATATGATTTTGGAATGCAGGAATAAAGTAAACCATCTAACCATCAATTCTAGCACGCAGGGGGCCACCTAAATTGTATAATTTGACTTTTGAATGATTGGCATTATTAATGGTATTATAATTTGGCATTGTTATAATGAGGCTTTAATTGGATTGTTGTAATTGAAAACTAATTTTTTTTTAAAAAAATTTAAGATACAACCATTTCCATAATAATGACAGCTCTGGAAAGAATTCCACCTCACAAACCCCAAGAGACAGTTTGCCTCTAGCATCAGCAAAAATTAAGAAAAGTCTTTGCTGCCATTCTTATCATTTTTTATAAATATGCTTTTGTTTTTTTACTTTAAAAATTCCTTTTAGTACAATTAAATGAAATTGCAAAGATATTGGCAAATAATAATAAATGTCTCCCATCCACTATCAAAATTTAGAGTTTTAGATAACAATAGCTCCTTCACCGCAGGGTCCCAGGACAGAGGGACATAGCAAAACAACCTAAAAATAACACAAAACATTTAATCAAAACTGTAATGAAGAGGACAAACAGCAGCAAATGTAAAAGCTCATTCATTAAGTTAACCTATAAAGCACTATGTACTTTGCTGGTGCAATTCTTGCATTATTGGCACTGCTCAATGTACATAGAGAGTTGGAATGAAAGAATTGCATATCTTGCTCTGCACCCTAAAGAAATAAAGCTCATGCTTCTTGGAATTCCTGCCCCACATCCAACATCACGGGAAGCTCACATGGAAGTATAATTTTGCACATACAAAATATATTAAGAAAGTGACAGCACTTCCAACAATTTGCAAGGTGAATCTGTCGGTCAAAGACAAACAAATTAATCATCACTGGGTTTGCCAAAGCTCCTGGGCATGTCTAAAGTAGCTCTTTGGATTCCAGGTATGGTATATAGTAAGGAAGCAAACCTCCCCCCCCCTAAATACCATGCATTCTGGTATCAAGAGCTTTAAAATCTATACCCAGAGGGCAGAAATAAGTTAACCAATTATTCAACAAAGCAAGGGTAACGAATAACAGAGTGGGGAAAGGAATGATGGATGGGGAAGAAGGTGGCAAAAATGTGTTTTGGTAGACAATCGCTGTAGTATCTAAAGTACCCGAGATACAGAGCAACCACCTCTGGCTTGAAAAGCGGTATTTAAATATATCGCATTCACCATCATAATTTCAGCAACAACGCCAACGTGATCCTTTCCTGGGAGAGCTAGCAATATTCAAATTTAAAACTTCATTACAATAGTGCTAAAGTGTCGCTATGTTTGTGATGTTTCACTTTAAAGTCCTGCTAGGGTGCAACAGGTAAACTCATGTTTCTTGGCCTTGTAGCCTGTTCATGGTATTTTTTTCATGTGCTCCCCACCCCCCACCAGATCATTTGATTCAATTGCTCCTTTTGCTACTAGCTATTCAAATAGAAGCACAAGAGTCTGACGGGCCCTATTATGTACATTCCACATGCACAGGCTCAGATTTAGCAACAGACTAATAGATTTATCTGGGAATCTGGGCATGTGAAAGGTGCCCGGTGTGCTTGATTGACTAGAGGTCCCCATTTGAGAGCTTCACTTTCAACTGAACGGCCGCAGCATCCGCAGGGAAGTGGTTGAAGGGGTAAGGCACTCTCCCACTCCCTCTGGGAAAAGTGTCATCCCATCTGAGCCAACGATTAATTGGCTGGTGAATCGGAGGTAAAAATTAGTTGTCTGTGAATGGTGGGTGAAAGTTGAAGGCATTCTACCACCCATCCCAGTGGGGGGAAAACCCAAAACAAAACATGAGCCCGTGGAGAGAGCAGAACTTCAGCTCGGTTTGCAGATCACAGAGACTAACTCTACCTCAGCTTTCCAAATAAGTCTACAAAAGTTTCTAAATCTCTTAGCTCAAAGGTTCTCAAGTCCACCTGCTCACACATACCTATGTTTGGCCATTTGCGCCATACAATGAAGCCTAAAACGGGGCATATGGTGTGATGATTTGGTGGACAGTCTTACCTGCCATGGGTGACTTAGTCTATAAGCTTTAATTCAGTATTTGATGGGCAACTGCATTTTTAAAAGTGACCTGGAGCGTGCTTCCAGATGATCTATTTTAGAACATTCAGGTTTATTTGTTTGCAGGGAGAATAGATGACGTTGACTATTTTATGAGCTTTCAGCTCAATCTGTTTTCTTTGCAGGGAGCTTAGATGCTGCTGCAAAGCCAAATCAAGTGCATTCCCAGCATACCTGCCAAGTCTCCCACTGAAAAATGCGGGATCAGCAGCGGTGCGGCACCGGAAGTTGCATAGAAGCAACTTCCGGGGCCGCTCTGCCCATGTGTGGGCACTGGAAATAGGGCAGAGCAGCACTGGATGGCCGCCGGGCATGCGTAGAAGCGACTTCTGGTGCCGCTCTGCCCTATTTCCGGTGCCCACACATGGGCAGAGCAGCACCCAAAATGGAGGCTCCCTGGCAGGTAGGAAATCTGGGGGATTTCAGGGATTTTTCTCCATTCGGGAGAACAGCAGGAAACGGATTAAAATCTGGGGGTCTCCCGTGAAAAATGGGATACTTGGCAGCTAAGATTCCCAGTGCATTTCATTCCTAAAAAAACTATGATATTTGGGGGAAGTAGGCTTGTTGTGCAAAAGCTGCAAATCAACTATAATTGCACATACCAGCATTTGCTCTGAATCCCACCAGAAATTAGCAATAGCCTGGAAGCACCTCTACGAAGGACCCAGGGTTGCTTCATGTCACAAGCCACCTAATGTACATAAAACAATGACCTGATACGAAGCGATTTATAATGAGTCACTCAGGTCTTATAAGTGATCACTCCTCTTGTAATATAAAGCACACACTAAGCACAATCTCCAAACATTCCACAAAAAGGCACATTTAACAGCTAGTCCTTGCATCTTCCTATGTCCAGTATATTAGGGAGCTAATTTTGTGTAAAAATAATACCTCAGCTCCACCTCCTGGTGATTGTGTGCAATTTTGCCTGGTGCAATGGTGGGGGTGGGAGAGGAAAGGAACTTTTAAGTCTCCAGAAGAGATAAAATGGTCCCTCAGAGCTAATCAAGTCTTCGGATTCTCTCTGTACTAAATTCAATTATGTCAGTCTTCCTAAATCATTTCATGATATTTAGCGAAACTCCTTAACTGCCACATTTAATATGCTCACAAGACGCGCAGCCTGTTCCATTCGTTTCTGGGAACACAATGATATTTTCTGAGACCCATTAATAACTTACACAGGATTTATGTACATGATAAATCCAATTCAATTTCCTTTTTCAATTAATGACCAATTATTTGAGCCAGGCTTGACGGCAAATATTGCTCAAATACCATTAATCTAACAAAAATTAACTTTACCATTTTTGTAATAAAGAGAACATAATTTTAAGGTAAAATAATGCTCTTTATTTAATAATGTTATCCAATATTAAAGCACAGTTACTATTCCCTTGTTAAAAGGTCACATTAGCTCAAGGTACTGGTATTGATCACAGGGTGAGCATTTATATTTAAGCTTAAAGACTTCCAGCATCTGCTGCAAACATATTCACATGTTTTCAGTGATGTTGCTATTACCCTTTCTGGCTCTCAAAATCCTCAACCTCTTTCCCTACTAATTAAAAGGTAAAGGTAAAGGGGCCCCTGACCAGTTGCGGATGACTCTGGGGAGTGACTCTGCAGATGACTCTGGGGTTGCGGCGCTATTCTCACTTTACTGGCTGAGGGAGCCGGCGTACAGCTTCCGGGTCATGTGGCCAGCATGACTAAGCCCCTTCTGGCGAACCAGAGCAACACACGGAAACACCGTTTACCTTCCCGCCAGAACGGTACCTATTTATCTACTTGCACTTTGACGTGCTTTTGAACTGCTAGGTTAGCAGGAGCTGGGACCGAGCAACGGGAGCTCACTCCATTGCGGGGATTCGAACCGCTGACCTTCTGATCGGCAAGCCCTAGGCTGAGTGGTTTAACCCACAGCGCCACCCGCGTCCCTCAGTAGGGCTTACTCCCAGGTAAATATAGGATTTCACTCTTAATTGGGTGACTGGCCACCATCTTCTATGAGCTGCTGACTTAGCAAGTCAATGCAATAAATTTCCAATTTTATGTTTGAAGCAACGACAATGACAACAACAACACAGCCTGGAAGAAAGGAAAGGAAATGCAAAAATCAGTGTTACTTTTATACTCCCTTCAATATTCTAACCCCCTTGGCTCATATTTTCAAGGGCATTTAAAATAAAATAGTATTCACTCTGCTTTGAGATAAACATTCAAGGTAGCACACAACATGTTTTAACAACAGCCTCAGCATCTCAAAACAAAGTTGTTCTTTAAAATAGATACTAAAAGTAATTACAGAATTATCTACAAAAGTTGTGTTTTTGAACTACAATTTCGGAAAACATCAAGAGTTTTCAATTAAAATATGCATAAGGTCGGTATTGAGAGTACATGCTCAAGGGAAGTCTTGCCAGCTTTGATCTATAGGAGCTTATCTTAGGTTTTGGCTTGGCTTCTCCAGTGAGGTTTTGTACTTGCAGCAAACAGTGAAGTAAGGTGACAATCGTGCCAAACTGAAGTGGTGTGCCTTTGGTTATCAATTTCAAGTATTCTCCTGAACGCCCTGAACATGCCACCTGCCTGGTTCTCTCTTCAGTCTGCCTACCACTCCTTACCATTCTCCTTACCATTATACCCAGTCACTATAGTCGGCTCATAGCTCCCTCCCTACAGAAGTACCATTTCCCCTAGATTAGAAAGACCACTAAGGAGACCACCCCAGT
Organism: Zootoca vivipara; assembly: GCF_963506605.1. Classification (NCBI taxonomy): domain Eukaryota; kingdom Metazoa; phylum Chordata; class Lepidosauria; order Squamata; family Lacertidae; genus Zootoca; species Zootoca vivipara. Next base: position 61,773,379 of record NC_083280.1, on the reverse strand, counting down.
CTTCTCATCTCAAGCAAGACAGCTATAACACGGGGAGACTTTCTTTTAAGCCAGTGAAAGTAAATCTAATCTCCCTCCCTCCCTCTCTCTGCTGCTGCTAGAATACAGTGTACGGTTCTACCACTTCTCTCATTTGGTGGAGAAAACACTGTGACCATCAATCCACAATCAGTTGTTGATTTGCTCAAGAGAGCACATTTCAGAGGACCAGAACTCTCAACAAAAGCAGAAATAGTCAGGGAATGTCAAATGAAGAATGGAGAGTCAAATTGCGGCGGAAGGGCAAACAAGGTGAAAGATTAGGCTTATTTATTTGATTTTCAAGAAAGGTGGAAGTTTCTAAGGTGGAGAACACTGGAAAAATAAGGAGAGATCAGATTGTTTCAGAGTGACTTTGGAGAGAGTCAGAACTACAACGAACTTGATAAAATGAGGAGATACACCAGAAAACTGCTGGTGGTCTAATGGGCCACTTAATAACTTTTGTTGCTGTCCTTCAGCACTGGCCTCACTGTCAAAACCAGCAGTGTGTTATGAAAACCATGGAGAACATTGTGGCAAAATGCAGCGGAAACAATGGTGCGAAGGCAGGGGAAAGCCCCTTCACCATATTTTTTGCTCCATAGGACGCACCTGACCATAGGACGCACCTAGTTTTTAGAGGAGGAAAACAAGAAAAAAATATTTTGCTTTCTTGAATTGTCCTAGGCATAGCAGCCAACTCCTAGAGGCCTAGGTGCCTTTGCCCCCCTCCTTTAAATATTTGAGGAAGCTTATTTTGCAAAGGGGGAAAGCCCCGTTTTGGAGGGTGGGGTCAGCTCAGAGTTGTGCATCTTTTTTGCAAAGGGGGAAAGCTCCATTTTTTAGGATCAGCTCAAAGTTGCTAAGTTTCCTTGCAAAGGGAAAAAATCCTGTTTGTATGGGGTTCAACTCACAGTTCTGCAGCTTCTCTAGGAAAGGGACCTATTTCTATAGCTTCCAGACAGATAATCTAATCAGCCAGTCACATGTCTCCCTCTGCAGACAACAACTGATGCCTAAGCAAGGGGCCGGGAGGGGCCGGGAAGGGAGCTAGCTCTCTTATCTCCCTCCCGATCTCTTGCAATCAGCTGCTGAGTGGGTTCCTTTCTCTTTCCCTCTTGTTAGCCTTTAGCTCTTTCTTTTTTTAAAAAAAAAGCAGAATCTGCCTTTAGCCCCTGGGCAATTCAGCTCCAGGGACCACACATTCGCTCCATAAGATGCACAGACATTTCCTCTTACTTTTTAGGAGGAAAAAAGTGTGCCCTATGGAACGAAAAATACGGTAACTGGTACATTTTCAGGAAAACGTTGGTTGACTGCGCCGTAACTGTATCATGAAAACTGTGGGCCCTAGGCCTTGGTTTCAATTTTCCCATTTACCGTTCCCAGAGATTATGATAATAGGTAATAACCAATGTTACATGCTTTCCCCTTCCTGAAATCCTACTGAATTATGTTTCAGTGGGCAAGGGAAAGTCTCAATAAATGCAGGATTTATTTATTTTTATATCCTGAAACTTCTACCAGGTATTTTATTTGCATGGCATTCTTGGAGTATACAGTAGTATCTCGGGTTACAAATGCTTCGGGTTAAAAACGCTTCAGGTTACAAACTCCGCTAACCTGGAAGTAGTTACCTTGGGTTGCGAACTTTGCCCCAGGATAAGGACAGAAATCGTGCGGTGGCAGCGGGAGGCCCCATTAGCAAAAGCACGCCTCAGGTTAAGAATGGTTTCGGGCTAAGAATAGACCTCCGGAACAAATTAAGTTCGTAACCCGAGGTACCACCGTATTTGATAATGTACTTAACAATGGATCGGTACAGTTAATTTTTTTCTATTAGGGGATCAGAAAGAGGAATTATGGCAATGAACAGAGAAGTTGATCTGTAAAGAAAATGGCAGACAAATTGGAAATAGTGGGCCTTTTACTCATTTGATAGATTCAACAGAAACCTTATACCAAGTCAGATTATTGGTCTAGGTCAGTATTATCTACAAAGACAGGCAGTAGCTCTCCAAGGTTTCCAGCAGGACTCTTTCCCCACCCTACCTAGAGATGACAAGGACTGAACCTGGGATCCTCTGCAGGCAAAACAGATGCTCTACCACTAAGCTGCAACCTTTCCCTTAAAATGCCTTTTCTACCTGAGCAATGCAAGTCTCTCTTAGGCCTCCTTTATGGGATCCTTGCCACCTGAAACAGCTACAACCTAAGGGATGGAGCAAGCTGCCTCTAGGCCAATGCTGGACCAGTGACTGTTACAGTCCTTTAAAAACAGAACTGGGGGTCAAGGATAGGCCTGTACCTTTTAAGGAAGGGATGGGGAACCTGTGACTCTGCAGCTGCTGTTGGTCTCCAGTTCCCATCAGCCCCAGCCAGCAGAGACAAGAGGTTAAGGATAATCGGAGCTGTGGTTCCGCAGCATGTGGAGAGCCTCAGGTTCCCCACATTTCCACTTTAAGGCAAGCGAGAAAGCGAGAGAGTAAATGGATGAAGCACCGCTACAATATCTAATAGCGCAAATGAGCTTCCCTCGTTGTGCAGCGACCGTGTAACTTAATTTCAAGTGTATTACTTTAACCTAATGAAATGAAATTAAGTGTAACTGCATTCCAAGTCTACACATAAATGAAGTGTAGTTTGGTTTCTACCCTAAATGAATGCTGGAATCAGCGCTTGCAGTACGTCAGGGATAGAGAACAGGATCTAGTCACCAGGGGCGAATTCCAAGTTCCTCCACCCCAGGTTTAGCAGGTAGGGGAAGCTGCCCACGTACAAATTACCAGACGTCACCATGCTATCATTTCCCCCCCCTTTGCAGTGCAGCTTAGGTGGAAAGGAAGGACACACCCGATCCAATGTCTGAAGTCCCGGCAAATCAGCCAAGCATAGTCTATCCCAGCAGGGCTTGAAGTCACCACCAATCAGTGGATTGCTGCTGAAAGTGGGTCTTGAAGACAGCTCCAATCAGTTGCACTCCGGAGCTCTGGTTGGCGAGATCCCTAGTGGAACCAATCCCAGTGTCAAAAAGGCTCCAAATACAAGCCCAATTCGCCAAAGAACAACCAGGAGCACATTTTAAGGCAACCTTGCCCTTATCTGGCCCCCACCTTAAATAAGGTGTGGGACTTGGGGGAAACTGCCCCGCAGACATAATCAAGACCCCTGCTTGGCTAATTAGATGTGCGAGCCAGAGGTAGCCAACTGCTTTGATATGAGAAGTGCAATCCTTATGTTTACCTGGAATTTAAGACCCACTATATCCAGATGAGCCTACTACTGGTAAATGCATTTACAATTGTGGTCTAAATACACCATCTTCAGCATTGGCGATGACTCCCCAAGAGCCTCCGTTTTAGGATAAGCAAGTAACAGCACGCCACCTTGAACCAAATACATAACTGCACAAGGAACCTTACCGTAAACTGCTCCTGCGATTTGAAGTTCTCATCGAGGTAAACCCGGGCTCTGTTGTAGTCTTTCATTGCATCGCTCGATAACAGTTCTCTGAAAGTTGCAAAAAGCAAGCCACAAATGAGTAAATGTTCCCCCCGCTCTAAAGAGATTACATACCTAATTCCTGAAAGCAACAATAATAATTCAAAAACAAAAGGCTAAAAACTGAAGTTAGCAAAACCAGTGAGCTTTGAGAATAAATTGCCATACAGTATTTCAAGAAATTCTATTCTGTCACATCCTGGTCTATTTTAGTTCTGTATACCTTCACCAACTCAACCCTACAAAGAGCACTCATTCACCAAATGCAAATGCATTCCAAACAAACAGGTTCCGTTTTCAAACCATACAGAAGACTTTCCCCCTACACAGCCTTCCAAAACATAACACACACAAAAAAACCCCGTCAAGCAACTCAACAATGATCCAAGACAGTAGAGGGCACTATTTCACTACTTTCAAGAGCTACGGTCTATTCCATACTATGTTATTCATAGAACTACAACTGAAAAAAGAACCCCACAGCCTGAATGAAACCTGAAAGTTATTATTGAAACCTGAAAGTTATTATTGATTTTCAACAGTGTCTTATTAGCAACATGAACACCAGACAAAGGTTCTGCAGGTCCTAGTTAAATATATTTCATGATTGCTCTCACTAGTAGTGAGCTCATCAAGAAAAAATGGTTAGGGTTTATCCACACTGAATTGGAGGCAGAGGAGAGAAAACCCCACAGCATGATCAAGATATTTGGTATCAGAATATAAAGGAGCAGAAGCTCTTCGACCTGCACACAACAAGTGCATGGGAAAGTCAAACTTGCTGAATTTCTACCTGGGCAGCCCAATGTTGAACTGCCAAAGCAAAGCATAACTGTACAGGACCTCATTTGTCAACCAGTATAATATGCAAGGCTAAGCAAAGCCTTCGCTCCTACACTCGCATTTGCTAACCAGGCAGAGGGCCTTCTCGGTAGTGGCGCCCGCCCTGTGGAACGCCCTCCCATCAGATGTCAAGGAAATAAACAACTATCTGACTTTTAGAAGGCACCTGAAGGCAGCCCTGTTTAGGGAAGTTTTTAATGTCTGATGTTTTATTGTGCTTTTTATTCTTTTGGGAGCCGCTCAGAGTGGCTGGGGAAACCCAGCCAGATGGGCAGGGTATAAATAATAAATTAGTAGTAGTACTGTAGTAGTAGTAGTAGTAGTAGTAGTACTCCAACGTTTTGTTTGCCCTTTTGCATTCTTTAATGCTTACAAGGTAATTGCCTGACCATTTCCCATGGGCTTTAGAGCACAAATAAAAACTGTAAGCACTTTACCTCACATCTTAATGGTGGAGCAATAATGTGTTCTATAATCAATGTTTGTAATACAGTATATTTTTTAAGGCATAAAAATTAATATGAGGGGGGGAGTAAATATAACATGGGCAAGTATTTGAATAAAAACTCTTGTCTATATAAGTCAAAAACAAAGAAGTAACACATATGCAGGTTTTCCACAGAAGATTTTTAATATATTTTGTTAATTGTTACGTAAGCGTATGAAAAGACATTGACCAGGGACTCAGCTAGATTGGTAAAGAAAAATAAATTTCTATGCGTTGTATATGCAATATAACACTGTGCCACCAGATGGCGATGTGGGGCCACATTTTTTCCTACCAGATTTCTCTGTTTATTTTTTTTTTTTTTGAACATACTTTTTATTAATTTTACAAAATACAAAAAGGCAAAAAAAAAAAGGTACATACTTAAACCCCTTTTCCACCTCCTTCCTACCCACCCACATGGGTCCTCCCCTGCCACAGAAGTATCCCATGTATGTGAACAGTCAGAGATGGTCCATTTTATGCTTGGGTTTCTGTCCTCCCCCCCTCCCCTGACCCCAAAGCCCCCCCCTGCCACCAGGGAGCTCCAGCAAACCAGGGCAGTACGCAGGAGGACATCCATCCAACCATCTATTGTCATACCAAAAAAAAAAAAAAAAGAGAGAAAAATAGAAATAGGAAAAAAGGGGAAAAAAAGAAAGGGCGAAAAAAGAAAAAAGAAAAAACAATACAAAACAAATTTTTTTTCTTGCATTCATAGTTGTAAAACCATATTTTGTGGGCTTCCCCTCCCCCCCCTTCCCCGGTTTTCATCCCTTTTTTATCATCTGCAACAGTTTCTTACTTTATAAAAATACACCTTTGCATCTTATACAACTTATAAATCAATTGTTAACATTTTCATCTAATATTCAAATCACTGAGAAATCAAACTCCCATTTTCTCTTCCCGTGCCTAATTTTTTGTTTTTTTCTCCCTCTATAAGCCTCCATATTTTCACATTTTCCAAAATCCATTCACTTTTAAAACTATAACTATTCTCAATTTAACCTTACATCCCCGATTGCCGGCTTCCCCCCCCAATCCAGCAAATTCCAAAATCAGCAGACCAGTTATAAACCTGTTAATCCATCCTTAATCACAACATCACTTTCCCTTCACCCCACCCCCTGTTTACAGTCTTTTGTCATCCAGGCCACCATACAGGACCCCTGAATTTCTTCTCTTCTCTGCATATTTTTTCCTTCTTCCCTGTGGGCGTTCTGGAGTTCCAATGATACCAATCGTGCCCCCCTCAAAAGCAGGGCACTCCATCCAACTTTTTGTAGAGTAGAGTCATCATTTTTTTCGTGGTGTGCTTCATTTTGTGTTGAATCATCACAATCCTCATCTTCTTCTTTTCCTTCCCCATCATTGTCATTCTCACATTCATCTTTTTCAGTGTCAAAAGCTTCATCTCCTAAAAAATCATATTCCGCCATCACCTCCTGGAATTTTTCCTGTAACTCTTGCCGTCGTGTCTCCTCTTGACATAACTCTATTCTTGTTTCCCACATTAAGGTCAAAACAGACCGCTGGAACTCAGGGGAACACTTTTTTGTTGACATATTTCAGTCCTGCCGAGGTCAAAACTTGTCACGTGGGGTGGAATATGATCACAGTTTATTTTTCGACTCCATTTTAACAAGCTGGCTGCATTCTTCAAGTCTTATTGACAATAAAGTTCGAACTCACATTTCACAAACACTTAAGCCAAAAAAGAAATTCCACAAAGTCCAGAAATACAAAGTGAAGTAAAATTTGACTTATAAATCCTGACAACTCACTGGGTTGTCTGGGCTGCCGGCTCCCGAGTGGAAAGGTTTTTTCTTAGGCTGTACCTCTTATTGCAGGGGTCATAAACCGCAGTCTCTCTCCCCTTTTCACCCTGCATCAAAGGGGAGATTCTCTTTGATGCCTTTGAGGGATCCTTTGAATTGTAAATCTTCTGTTTATGGCTTCGGGTTTCTATTTACTGTCTCTTTTGTTGCCGTGGGGGGGGGGTGGCTTCCTCTTTTCTCCCCTCTCTCCCAGATCCAAATTGTTTTATAATAATCCAAATCATGAGGTTACTTACAGTCTTTTCCAATCGTTTTATTTTCGGAAGAATCCAGCGCTCTCCGCCTTCGGCTTGAAGCTTCTCCCTGCTAGAATAACGTTGCCGCTCAAAATGGCCCCCGCGACTTCTACCCTCCTCGCTCCGGAGCTCTTATTAGAGCTAGCCGAAGAGTTGGGGAGTCCGGATTGGGTCTGTGCCGAGCAAATTGCCCTCGGGACGCCCTTCCCGAGGTTCTAAGGGGCGCAGCGTCGCTCTCGCTGCCCTCCCCACTCCTAGCAGAGACGGGCCGTCTCGGAGACGAGACGAAGCCCCGCCGATCGACGCTGGCGCTGAATCCGGAACCAGATTTCTCTGTTTAAATTTACAACACGGTTAACTGAAATGCTTCTTTGATGTGTCTAGATCTAGCCTTGATTTCTAGACAGACATTTAGAAATGTCAGTATCATTTTGCAGAAGCTGATTGCATTTTTTAAAATTAAAAAAGCTTATAAAAGGTGAGAAACTAGCAAAAGCTTAACATTAGCAAGTCACTATTGTTTCTTCAGCTGTGTATTTTGAAATTTTACCTCATTCTGAGCACGTACAATAGAGGTTGCTATGCTGTCTGCCTCTGACCTTTCTTCCTTACTCATCAGCTGGGCTGAAAATTCAGTGACAGAAGAAATGGTACCTTCTGTCGGGTAATTCTTCAAACTGTGCATGAGCTTTTTTGCGTTTTTTAAAATAAAAACCAATTCTCCCTACTTGACACTTCTACCACTCTTGTCAGTAATTTCCTTTGCACCAGGATGCACACAACACAAGCAAGTCTACGAACTGAGAGGCAACTCTCCAATATATACAATTATTACAGAACTTTAAACAACATGCCACTTTTGCTCAGGAAATCTTTTAAAATGCATTTCTGCCAGAACTAGTGTCCCATGTCATATACTATGAGATGCAGAAAGCCCTGAGAAATATCCATTCACCCTAGCAAAAAAAAAAAAGAGTCAACCCTGTTTCGCTTTTAACGGAACATTAAAAACAAAACTTTCCCTAGTTTACCTTCCTTCTTTCTCTCTCTCTGTTACACATCACTAAAAACAAAATCAGAACTTGGATGAAATCAAACACACAAGATTTCCCACATAAGAGTCCTGCTGGAACAGGCCAAAGCAAGCCACTTCTTACCTGGCATGAGGCAGATCCGTTTGCCCAAATCACTGAAATGGCTTATAATTGAAAGCCAAACCGGTGCTACAAATTTCTTCTTTTAAAGCTTTTTAGAGGCTCACATGCTTAATAAGGTTAAGGTAAAGGAACCCTGGATGGTTAAGTCCAGTCAAAGGTGACTAAAGGGTTGCGGTGCTCATCTCGCTTTCAGACCGAGGGAGCCGAGACTTGTCCGCAGACAGCTTTCAGGGTCATGTGGCCAACATGACTAAACCGCTTCTGGTGCAACAGAACACCGTGACAGAAAGCAGAACGCATAGAAACGCCACCTACCTTCCTTTTATCTACTTGCACTGGCATGCTTTTGAACTGCTAGGTTGGCGGAAGCTGGGACAGAGCAACGGGGGCTCACCCCATCGCAGGGATTCGAGCCACCGACCTTCCGATCATCAAGCCCAAGAGGGCTCAGTGGTTTAGACCACAGCGCCATCCACATGTGGTGAATGGAGTGGTAATTTGAAGAAGACATGAAATAACTTGCTTTTAAAAAGGGGGGGGGGATTTCGACTTCAAAGCACAAGCCATTGTCTAGGTTGGAACCCCATCATTTCTCGTTACTTACTTAACAAACTTGTCCACATGAGACATGGATGCTTCATAGTTTTTCCCACCAAACTCTTGACAGTGCAGCGCCATGAAGTGCGGTTTGTGTGTATGTACAACCTGTAAAAATGAAAGGGGGAGGGGGAGGGAAAGCATGAGCACTGTCTCAATTCTAAAAGAATTACACAAACTGAGCAAGATTAGTAGAAATGAATGTTCTTTAGGGGAGTGGCTTGCACGACAGCTTTTCGTGCAATTTTGCTAAGAATTCTTATCTGAAAAATGTACTGGAAGCATTGGTCAAACCCCCGACAAAACGCTTTCCCTGTGGCATAGTGCTTCAAGGTTTCTAGGTTCTGCGGCTGGACTGCCTACATACGTTGCACTTTTGCTTCACAGGCAGGAAATGTGTGGCAAAAAGAGGCCTATGAAGCAACCGGCCCGACACTGTACACACAGATTTATGGATCATGCCTGTTGCACATTTGTCACCATTAATCATGCATGGAACTTAAGTCATAGCTAGAAAACAAACGGGATAGACTGACGCTGTGTTACATTGGCAGGCAAGTGAACAAAATGTTCCCTTTTTTCCGAGTGGCCAGAAAAGCAGTACACCTTTCTCTCCCTGAAATACCACTTAAAACCCATGATGCAATTTTTTTTAAAAAAAATCCTTAATAAGTTGAACACGGTAGGATCAGCCTTAGAAGAAAAGATAGTGGGGCGAGATTAAATGGCTTTTATTCTTAATATAGATTGTGGAGGATGTTGGTAACAGGTCCTCAGAGAGTGGCGTTTTATGATGGAGAGGGGGAAAGGATAATAAAGTTGTTTCCTGTGGGATAACCTGACGGTCGGTACAAGTTGACTGACGGTACCACAACAATGTAGTAAATATACCTGAAGCATGGATGGCCCACCTGAAGCGCAAGCTCCATGTGGCACAAACTGTGAGGGGTCCATGGCATGATGATTTTATAACCTGGAAATGACAAGGAGTCAGGCCTGCACTTCTGGCTAGAGCAGGGATTTCTGTCCTTAGGGCCCAAATATAATGAGGCCGAACAGTCACGAAATGACGGTACAGAGATGGAGTCTCGTCATGCTTCGCCCAGAACATTGAGGCATAGTTCGGCAATTACTTTTTCCTTGGTGGCTATCAAATCCCTCATTAGAAATCGCCAGGTTCTTAGCCACAGTGGCTTCCCTGCGGCAGGGAGTTCCATTGTTTCTCTTTCCTCAAGACGTTGGAGGTATCATAGCTCAGTTTCCCCATTTTGGATAGAATTTGCTGATCCAGAGGCTGTGAGCGGAGATGTGGGAACAGTGAACAAGGGGAACTGGGCTGCACTAATAATAATAATAATAATAATAATAATAATAATAATAATAATAATAATTTATTTATACCCTGCCCATCTGGCTGGGTTTCCCCAGACACTCTGGGTGGCTCCCAACAGAATATTAAAAACACAATAAAACATTAAAAACTTCCCTAAACAGGGTTGCCTTCAGGTGTCTTCTAAAAGTCAGATAATTTCCTTGAAATCTGAAGGGAGGGCATTCCACAGGGCAGGCACCACTACCGAGAAGGCCCTCAGAGCTGGACCTCAGTGTCTGGGCTGAGCGATGGGAATGGAGACGCTCCTTCAGGTATACTGGGCCGAGGCCGTTTAGGGCTTTAAAGGTCAGCACCAGCACTAGCCTTGCGACCCCTGTTCTTGCCAAATTCTGCCCTTGACTGTCACACAATGAGGCAACAACCTGACAAGGGATTCGCCACATGTTCAGCTTAGCTGAATGTGCTAAGAATTGCCCCCACGATCGACAAACCCAGCACAATCTTTCAGACAAATGCAAAAGGAATCCTCCCTTGGACCCTTTTCCTGCCTAATCACGTCAGAGGGTATTTACTCTACCGTGGATGTAATATTTTGGCTCGAGTCTACTCTGTGCCCACAAGAAAGCGGCACACCCACTATGAATTTCGGTACGTGCTTTTTTAAATGCTGCAATGCTGCGTTTTAAGAAATAAAATGACAGGGCACAGGGCAAGCAAAGAAACCGAAGCCCTGAGCGTAAATGCACAGTGGCAATTAAGTGGGATGCTCCCTTACAGGACCTTTGCTGGGGGGTGGGGGGGATCACACTATAAACTATAATTAAGTCCACATTTTGCAGAAAGTTAAAATGTTAAGTTATTTAAAAAGACTTACAACACGAGCTTGGTGGTTATATTAAGGGACGGCTGTTTAAAGATAGAATTATGCGGTTTTGCGTTTTCCACCCTTCAAGCAAGCAAGGGATCTGTCCCTGGCAGCAAGAACAAGTCCTGTTTTCTCCAATTCAAGGGTAGGAACTGAGAGCGCTAAGGCCATGTTATTGCATGTATGTCTGGAGCGCTGGCTGCAACTGGGAGGTGGATTTCACGTTCCAAAGCTTTAAATGAGAAACATAAAAATGTCCCAGCAACAGACTTTCCTAATAGTCACAATGGCTTTAGACGTGTGTCCCAACTTTCAATCTACAGTTCAAGTAGTACCTGTCAAGAGAGGAATTCGCAGCCACGTCAGTCTTCCCCAGTCGTTCTGCTGCAGCGTTTGCGCTGAGCTAAGCCATAGTTTGCTGCTGCATGTAGCCCGACCCAGGACTCGTGGCTTAGCTCTCCCAAACTAACCATGAGTCCTGAACCCAGGCTCATGCAGAGGTTGGGGAACATCAGAGTACACTTGCCCAAGGCCATAGGTGCTGACTCATAGGGGCTGAGGCAGTTTTGGCCCCACAAATAGATTACAGCGGTACCTCGGTTTATGAACACAATTGGTTCTGGAAGTCTGTTCACAAACTGAAGCGTTCATAAACTGAAGCGAACTTTCCCATTGAAAGTAATGGAAAGTGAATTAATCCATTCCAGATGGGTCCGCGGCGTTCGTAAACCAAAAATTCGTAAACCGAGGTGTTCATAAACTGAGGTTCCACTGTACGTTAGGGGACCGGACCCCTCAATATTCAGGTTACATGACATTGCATGGTCCCTCACCCCCCAATCTTCTGGAGAAGCCCCAGGCCTCAGAGGGTAGTTGTTTGTTGTTGTTGTTGTTGTTGTTTATATTTTATACCACCCTATACCCAGTGGTCTCAGGGCGGTTCACAGAATAAAATCAAGATATAACACTACAAAACACATAATAAAAATTAAAACAACAACCTAATAGCCCCTTTCCTGAAATACAATGGGCTGTTCTGGAGGGAAAAGATAGTATAACATTATATATGTATATACTGTATTACAGATGCATGCAGACGGTTATGTTGGTCAGGGGCCTCACCAGGGACTAGTTGCTTTTTTGTTTAGAGTTTATAACTTTATTCTAAGAAGACTCCCACCCCAGGCCAGCTCTGCAAGGGCCCTGCATAAACCACAGGACAAACCTATTTAACAAGTGGTGGCTTGTTCGAGAGAGCTAAACCACAAACCTTGGTTTGGACAACATCCTAAGCAAACTATAGGTTAACAGCAGCAAAAGGACCAGGAAGGAGCTAAGTGGCAACCATTTTGTCTTCCGGAGTCTGCTTACACGTTTATGCCAAGCTATGCTTTTAACTTAATGTGAGGTATGAAGCGGGTCACTGTTTCTCAACCCTGTGACAGGGGTGCCGTGAGGAAAGAACAGAGTACCGTACCCTGAGCTACATGGGGAAAGGTTGAGATAGGAATGGATAATAAATGGAATAAAGAAAAGAAAAGAAACGCCACAATGGAAGAAAGAGCAAACCCCATCTACAAAATTAAAACCCGAAGTCCAAAACTGAAATCTAGCTTTGCACTATATACGGTAGTATAAACATTAATGTTTCAGCGCATAGTATCTGTACATGAAAAGTGGGGGTGGGGGTGGGGAGATGCAAGATGGCTGGAAATAAAACCTCCATCCAAATTTAAAGCTGCTGCTCAGGAGTTTCAAGGAAGAACGTGCTTTCCACGCCACCCCGGAAACCAAGTCATACAAACAGCATTCCCATGCAAAACACACAGTAAAACATGTCCTTAGCAGCTTAGCAAGTTGGTCAGTGTGAAAAAGTAGAAGAGGTAGCCCTATCCATCACTTTGAAATAAACTCATTAAAGCAAAGTGCATGCCAGCCACTAATGAGTTAATCAATAAGATAGGTCTCTCTCTCTCTCTCTCTCTCTCTCTCTCTCTCTCTGTGTGTGTGTGTGTGTGTGTGTGTGTGTGTGTGTGTAAGTGTAACAGAAAGCATGCCACTTGGCAGGAATATCATTGATGAAGTATTTGAATCTGACCCCAAACAGTCAGCAGCAGGTCAAGAGCCATCTACTTACTGTTTACCTGTGCGATGAGGGGCTGGGCAGCACATTAAAATGAACAACCAATATCAATCACATCAGGTCAATGGCAAGAGCAAGACACAATTAAGCCAGAGACAAACACAGAAATGCAAAGATGTTTTACTGTTTATCGCAGCCAAGCCAACCTCTTTTTCTTTTTAAACCAACTGAAGGTGCTTTGCATTGAGCTTGAAAGTCTCTAGGCAAATAATTTTATTCAATATTCAGGCGCAACCTTTCTGCCTTGGGGAAAAACAACAACAAACCAAGGCCGTTGGAATTCAATAAGAAGAGAAAGGTAGCAATAGTTAATTCAACTAACGCCCACCCACACATGCTTGGGGAATTCTGAGGAGCAGGGAAGACAATTTGCGATTTGGGGGGGGGATCATGGGGATGATTGGAAAGATGACTCATTTAGGTTCCTTCCACCATATATAACTCACACCTGAAAGCAAGATTCACTTTATCTCCTGTAGATCGGAATGCAAGAAACTTGGGACTGTACTGTATCCAACACTGCACAAGTGGTCCATCTTCTCGCAACAGAACGTCCCTTTCCTTTCCTCTCCCTGCTTCTCAAATCTATTCCAATTTGAGGGTGCGGGGGAGAGAAGAGGATGCAGAAGCTCCATTGTGCAAACAGAAATCTGTTGCTCGAGTGGAAGGGCAGCAGTGGATGAAACCCATACCAAGAATAGCCCAGAACCAAGGTCTGTTTAGCCCAGCAACCCATTTCCCACAGTTGCTAGTGAGATGCCTCTAGCAAGCCCCAATGCAGTCCTTGAAGGCAGTAGGTCAGTCGTGTTTGTCTCCAGCACCTGGCATTCAAAAATATGGCAACTCTAAGCACCAGGTCTGCTGGCTTGGCAACATATCTGGAAGCATGCATGAATGACGTCAGCACCCGTTGCCACAATTTGTGGGTACCCAGCCCCTTCACGGGAAACTGCTAAGCACAGAGGTTGTTTCTTTGGCCCTAAATTGTTAGAAGCATAACTTGGGGTTGCTAGGGAGCATTCATAATGGTACTGGCATGTATGTATTTAGGAAGACTTTTTAAGAAAGGTTATTAGCCAATTACATGATTATAACATGTGGTCCTCAGAACTGGATCCTAAAGTTACTATATTTATAAGACTTCAGCTTAGCCAGCTCAAAAGTGAGTTCTGAGTTTCTCAGAAGTGGAGACCTCCCCCTGGTTGTTTAGTTCCTACCCGGTAGCCTCCCTCGAAAAACAAAACAAAAAACCTCACAAGACTTGCCACAAAAAGTTATGGGTTTACCATACCTTTTTATTCTGCCCCAGCCTTATGCATCAAAACCAAGCATAGCTGCCAAGTTATCCCTTTTTTTAAGGGATTTTCCCTTATGCTGAATAGGCTTCCTCGCGAGAAAAGGGAAAACTTGGCAGCTATGAAACCAAGCATCCACCCGAGGTTCATAGTATACGCAAGTATGAAGCAAAGCTCCTTCAACATAAAATGTAGCCCAGGTGTCTTGAAACAGCAGCTTAAGATGCAGAGGGAGCTTTTCTGTGCAACACCAATATATTAAGGAAGACCTTGTAGTACCTGTAGGGTTGCCAGACTCAATAGTGGACAGGACTTCTGTGCCTTTAGTTGCCCTGCTCTCCTTTGAGTCTGGAAACCTTAAAGAGAAACCAGCAGACCCTTTGCTTGGAAATTAAACAAAGGGTCTGCTGGTTGCTCTTTAAGGTTTCCAGACTCAAAAGAGAGCAGGGCTATTAAAGGCACAGAAGTCCTGTCCACTATTAAGTCTGGCAACCCAAAGTACCTGGGTTGCTCCCTGCCTGCTCGTGTTTTCTAGGTTGCATTACATTATTAAGTTGCCATTATAGTGGCTGTGCTTTGCTCAGTTTGAACCATCATGTTATGGTGCTTTCATTAGATGTTTCATGGAGCTACTTAAAACTATTGCCAGTTCTGTACCCTTTGTCTAAAACACAAAAGCAAACTTTGATATACTTCTAGGGGAAAGCTTTTCTAGGGCAAGAAAAACAAGGCTTAAAACGAAATGCTAGGAGGTCACAAAAGTTTGTTTCAGCAAACACTTGTATTTTAATTATGTGTATCATTTGAGAGATTTTTTGCTATTTATTTCATAAAATGCATCTCCTGCTTGATTTCAAACAAACCTCAATTCGTTTACACAGCAAACATTTTCCTACACTTGCTTATTATATTATACTTTAGTTACCTGGCATTTAAGTGAGTTTAGTGAAACTGGCTACTGTTTGTATTAATGAATTACTCTAAAGGTCAGGTTTGTGGATGGAGGAATATACAAAGCTGCTCTCTACCTGGTAAGCTTATCTGCCCACTGACTTAAGTACTGTCTCTTCTGACAGCAGTGACTATTCAGAGCCTGAGGAAGAGGCAATTTGCATCTCATCCCACCTGATCCTTTAAACTGCAGATTCCCAGAACAGATCCAGGTGTCTCTTTAATACAACACAAGTACTCTGCCATTGAGCGACTGGCCCACTTATGTTTAAGTGGGAAAGCAAAAGCTGTTGTTTGTGGGGTTTTTTGGTAAAGGATATTAATCCTCTTCAGGTTTAAAAGGCTAGCAAGTCCATTACTGTGACTTTACACTGGAAGGAGTAATAGTTAAAAGGTTTTATGGCACATGTATGGCACACGGCCATACATAATGCATCACAACTGCCAGCGAAACTCAGCACAACCACCATGGATCTGAGTTAAGGAAAGGAAGTGCAAATTGGACTATACAGAGTTAAAAAGACAATACACCCAGGGTGCAACTTGGCCAGAGGCTACTTTCCAGCTGGGCAGACTTCCAGAGGCCACATGTCCCTGTGGGCAATGCCAGAAGAAAAAGTGGACCAAGTAGCAATGTAAATTTTACTGTAAACAGGAACGAGCCAGCTATCTGAGACTGCAGCTGAGTGCAGCCAGCTTCTTCTCCGCCCTCTTCATGCCCCTACTGGTTCTGGGAGACCAGGGGGGAGGGGAGCTTATTGCAGCAGGAAGGGGAGACTCCTGTGCCCCTTCAACAACCAGACTCATCTCTGCCTCTTGGTCTCTTCCTCTCCTGCTTCAGCTTCTGGTTCTGGACTTCTGTCACAAGCTCTCCCAGCCTTGCTACCTCCCTCCCCTGGCTCAGAGCCTTCTTCCCTTAGGGGTTCCCCAGCTGGTTCCCTGCACCATTCTTCTGCGTCCAACCAGTCTGTGACATAAATGTACAGGAGACTAGTTTCTTCTGCACACATAGCTCTGCATCCTTCATCCAGGCAAGTGAGAGGCATTGCTAGAATTGAAGGACGTACTCCAACTAGGCAAAAACATTTGGGGTGCAAAGGACGGCCAATGATGGTTGTAGCCTAGAGGAAGCTCCAGACAGTCTGGGAGGCTGCATTCAGTGAATTGCATACTCATTACTCTCCAAACCCTAGAAGAGGATTTGAAACATAAAGTGGAAGGCAACAGTACTAATCACATGTGCGAATAAAATGACATTCTTCTCCAGAACAGCCCTCTCAGCTTTCAGGATGTAAGGAGTACAAACAAGAGCACATGAGTCTACTCATATTTGAATTAGGTGATTCTCGGTAATCTGCTGCTGCCACGCCACCAACAGTAAATGCCACCTACTTGTTCAGACAATTCTCTGTTTGCTCTTCCTCGTCACATAACCTTATTCTACTTTCTCTGTGTGTTCTTGATTACCGACCCCTTGAAGTCACAAAGGGGATCCCTATTCCTGTGCCTCGTATGCCCCGAGGCATAATACAATCAGTACAGTGTTGCCAAGAAAGTGCAAACAATTCTTTTTCCAATGTTGGAAAAAATAATAATGATCAGATAAAGCATGCTTTACACCTGCAGAAACTAGAGGTAATAATTCTTTACAGCACAATTGTTATTCCAGCTATTAGTTGGCAGGAAGCCAGCATCCTTTTACATCATGACAACGGCCGCAAACTAAGAAGGGGGCAAAGAGGGGAATGCTGGGAGGGGAATGAATACCAGGCAGAATGCATAAACTGCTCTTTGCTTCTGTCATCTTCAGGAGAGCTGTAGCTTCAGTAAGCTTTCACAAAACCACCTTTTTCATGCATTTGCATCTAAATAAGCAAAATGGAAAAATGGGAATCCTTTCTTTTAAAAATCCCGCCGCTGCGGCTGCTTAAATGCAGCCAGACTCCGCCCTCCAGCGAGCCCTATTGGCTGGCTGAGTGGCTTAATGCGGCGGCGAGGTGGGGGTGATGCAGGGGGCTGAACACGCCCCCATGCAAGTGCGGGAAACGGCTCCCGCCCGCAACTCCTCCCATCTGGAAGGAGGAGAGGTCTTCTCAGATGCACCAGCCACTATTGGGAAAATCTCACCTTTCCACCCACAACCAAATCAAGCCAGGTGTACCAATCCACCTGCCCTGCCCTCCGAAATGAAATATATGCACAGTCTTAAAGACTAAACTGAAGGCCACCAACAGCTTTGTACGTGACAACGCAAGGCCACAAAAATGGCCAGTACCACAAAAACGGTACTGCATCAAGAATCAGCAGGTATGAGAGCAGAAAGAAGCGTATTGCTAGCCAATTGGATCAGTCCACCGGCAATACGAACAATAAATGAATGGCAGAAACCTTCAGGAAAACTCAGTGTCAACAAAGGGCCAGAAGATCAGGTCAAACAAACAATAGCCCATATTCCAAGTGGCAGACCTTGGCACCCATACAGGGCAGACCTGCATTGTTATAATACTTACTGAAAGAAGAGGGATATATTTGTGTGCACACAAATATGGGCAGAGACTTACAGTTCCTGTTTGTTTTCCAGTATTAATATCTAAGCAACTACTTACTGTACTCGTTCACTACTTTCTATGAGGGGGTGTTGAGGGGGTGGACTCTCTTCTGCTTTGAACAGCAATGGGAGAAGGAGAAAAGGGGATAAGAACAGATATTCGATGTGTGGAAATTCCCTCTTTCACCTAGGTGAAGTTGATCAACTGAAGCGAGGGAGGGGAATTTGAACTAAGGATTCTCTCTTCCCACAAGAGACGGTGTGTGCGTGTGCAAAAGAGGCAAGGATGAAGGCTCCACACAGAACATCATGTAACCCAGCCCGCTAACAGTAGAGGAATCTGGATCAAGGGTGAATTAAATCACAAACTAAATGTGGCTCGTGCTGCGATGTGCATAGCACAGTGTTTTATCTCTAATACATCATAATCTGCTCTCCCTTCACTGCTCATTTACACAAAAAGCATTCTCCACAGTTGTTGGTACGGGACCATTCTCCAGAGATGGGCTGGGCACATTCCAAACCCTTCTAAATGATCAGCCAAGGGTAAAATGAGTAAGTAAATCCCCTATCTTTGGTTTAATAAAAACTACCACGGTTAGGTTTCCCCTCTGCAGGCATCCACTTTGAATGTGTGGCTCTCAGGAGGAAATCCACAGAAGCCATGGGAGTGCCCATAGCAGGTCCCTGCTGTCCCTTGTCCTTGAGGAGACCCCTTCATGCGCTTAACAGGTAAAGGGGCTTTAGAGCACTGTCCTGCCAGGGAAGCACAGATGAGCATGCTCCACTAGGGCATTTCGTCTGCATTCATGTCCCCAGCATAGTTTTCTTTGACTGTGTGTATGGCTGGGCAGAGAGTAGGGGCCTCACTACGGCTCACAAGACCAGATGCACCATGGACTTCAAAAAGCCGGGGAAATCCTTCCTTTTCTGTGCTTTGGCGGAGAATGGGCATCCACATACAGAAAACCTGGACAACAGTGTGTCGCCAGGAGGATTGCTGTTGTCACCAATCAGCTGAGTTCCCCATGGAGCACAGGGTAGCAGAGCCAAGTGCAGCAGAAAGTGGAGCTTGAAGTCAGTGCCTTTCAGCTTTGGAAAGAGACAAAAGCCAGCACCAATCAGCTGATTGGGCTTGACTGGGCTTCTTGTACTACAAAGGAAAAATGGGTCTTCTGGGACCATAGGAATGCCAGGTGACTGCCTAATGGACAGGCCCTGTCGAAATGGCCAACCAAGGGCAGGAAAACCCAGGTCTGGCCTATGAGCCAGCTCTAGTGACCCATCCCTGCTATACGCAGGTAGACTCACCCTGTTGCAAAATTACTCAGCATAGTTCATCTGACTCCTCACGATTCCCCCTAGCGAAAGGGAAAGGGTGGAAATTAATTTTCAGAGATTTCTGTTTCCTAAGTTTCTCTTTCAACAGAAAGCTCAGGCATAGGCACATTTAAAAAAATAAAAAAATACAGTGGTACCTCGGTTTAAGTACACAATTGGTTCCGGAAGTCTGTACTTAACCTGAAGCGTACTTAACCTGAAGCGAACTTTCCCATTGAAAGTAATGGAAAGTGGATTAATCTGTTCCAGGCGGGTCCGCGGAGTACTTAAACTGAAAGTACTCAAACCGAAGCGTACTTAAACCGAGGTATGACTGTCATTCCAGAGCTATCTCCTGGGAAATAGCTTATTAGCCCACCAACCACTCTGTTCTTAAATCCAGCCTGCTGCGTCGTGCCATTTGCTTCTGCAGAAGCTTAAATTCTTCTGAGAAAAGAAGGCTCTGTGGGCCATGTACTTTTTTCTTGTTGCTCTACACACACAGGATACCACAAGTTTCCATGATGTCACACACAGGGCTTGGCTGCCTTCCCAAGTATGATAAAACTTGAGTTCATCTGTCCTTCCCCTCCACACCCTGCCTGCCATTCAACAGTCATACTCTGCTCGAGCCTTTCCACCTGAACTGAAGAGGGATCTCTGAGGGAGTGACTGTCGAAGACTAAAACTAAAACAAAACTTACTAACCAACTCAGAAGCACACAAGGTCACACACTCAAACAGCACAGAAAGAGTGTATATTAAAACACTGTAAACAGCTCTCAGTTTAGGCGGGACAAAAGATCTTTCAGATTTAAAACACTAACTTAACACATTTTGTGAAGCTCTTTTGCTAAAGGCTGTTTTACAGGTTAGATGAACTGAGGGCCCATGAATCCCATCAGGAAAATAAATAATTGGGTCTCTCTCTCTCTCACTCACACACACACACACACACACACACACACTGCACTGAGAATAGATGAGATGTTTCCTGCTCAGCTAACTGTGGACTTCAGCCTTCAGGGATGGAAAGCTTTTTCAGCCCCAGAGCAGCATTTTCTCTTGCCTAACCCTTCAGTGGCCACAAGCCGGCAGGGACACTTGCAACATGTGCATAAAACCATATAGACCGTGCATGAATCTCCCTCAAGCCTTTGGCTTCCCCCCAAAACCTATTTGTGAAGCAGGGGGTGAGAGGACTCTTCGTGGAGATTGCAGCGGGGGAGGAAGGGGTTAAGGCTTTCCTCCCCAGCTGTGCTTTCCACGAAGAACTCTCTGTGAACAGCACTTCATCTTGAAAAATAACCTTCCTTGGCACAAAAAATGTTGCTGTTCTGAAGCCAAATCATGGCATAGGGAAGAAGAAGAGTTTGGATTTGATATCCCGCTTTATCACTACCCGAAGGAGTCTCAAAGCAGCTAACATTCTCCTTTCCCTTCCTCCCCCACAACAAACACTCTGTGAAGTGAGTGGGGCTGAGAGACTTCAGAGAAGTGTGACTAGCATAAGGTCACCCTGCAGCTGCACGTGGAGAAGCACACCACCACACTGGCTCACACTGGGGAGAGGCAGATTTAGCAGGAGGGTCAGACTATGCAGAGAGCGGTTCATCCCGACCCCAGCTGCAAGCCCTCCTGCCCTCCAAATGCCCCTGAGCCACAATTAGACTTGAAAACAGCCACCTGTTGGCATCATTAATGGCACCACACGGAGGATCCTTTCCCCAGCTGCAACTTCCTTTGAAAATAGTCCCCACACCACATTCAGACTTTTTGTGGGGGGAGCTGTTTTCAAGCCCCTAATTATTTTGGGGAGGCAGGGTAAGGAGATGGTGCTGACTGCTGGATGGGGTGTGTGTGGTGGCATCCAGCCCATAGGCCACCAGTCGTCCTTCCCCCCACCCAATTAAAAGCACTCCAAATCAAAGTAGTAGCCTGACTGGAACGTAAGCTCTGTAGTACAATACTGAATATGTACCCACCTCTTCTATTAAGTGGATCTCAACAGGAACTCATAAGGAGTCACCAACTGTGTGTCCTCATTCTCCCATAAAGGAGAACACTTTGCAACGTTTTGGTTGAGTCGGTGTTTTATATGCTAGTGTGTACACCTGATATTTATATTATGAATTGGACACCCATCGCAAGGTGAAGAACCTGCAGCTTCTTCTGCTGTACTAACACATCTGGCTTTACCCTAAAACAAAATGCAAACATATTTCCACAACTTTTTTCTTTTTCTAAACCAGACATTTCTCTTTCAAAGCTCTGCCCTGAGTTTGGTCCACATTCTGCCATGCTAAATAAATCAGGGAAGGCCAAATTCTTAATTAGGCAAACTTTTGTGGAATTTTAGCTAAAGTTAAGTTATTACATCTTAAAACAAACCTGATCCCTTCAGGATTTTGTACTTTGAGTAATTCTCCCTTAGGTGGGCTTATTGGTATGGCTTTTCAACGTGAGCAGATTTCAGGCTTGCAAAGATCAACTTTGTGGCTTGTTTGTTTGTTTGTTTGTTTACTGGAACCCCAAGATCTACAAATCAAAGCCATGTGCAAAAGAAGTGAGGTTAGAATTAAATAACAGCCTCTAAGCCTAGGAGTTCGTTTTTGTGTCTAGAACTGGACTGAACTCATAGCCTTTTCGTACAAAAGTCCAGTCCTGTTTGCTCCCAGCCTTTCAGCAGTCTTGTGTAAGTGAAAAAAATGTCATGTTACCTTGTTTATTTCAGGCTATTTATACACCATTTAATTACTGAAGTTTTTAAACAGGTGAACACAAAACCTGAAGAGCAAACAAAGGGTAAAATCAATTTAAAATTAACCATAAAATGACTTCCTTAATGTGACTATTGACATAAAAAGCGCCTGAAGTTCAACAGGAGAAGCCTTTCTAGGGGGTTCCAGAGAATCAGGTCCACATTATGGAACCAAACAACTCCTGTTGAGTAGGAGCTAGGCACCTGACCCATGCATCTGACTCACCTGCAAACTCCCTCAAATATCTCAATGACTGGACAGGAATAGAAGGGATAAGGCATTCTGGACCCAAGTTATTAGGGGCCTTGTAAATTAATTCAAAAACCCTGAACTAGGCCTGGCAATATATGGGCAACCGGTACAGTACAAGATTTTAAGCACTGGAGTTGTGTGCTTTTAAGCACCAGTAGTATGTTGGGACTTGCTATTGTTGAACAATCAGGAGTCAGAAACCCTTGTTCATCTACTTCTAATTGCACAGAGATCCTTCAAGAGATCTTGATCGACCTTCTGACCACCCAAGAGCAGCTTCCTCGCTACATGTCCACCACCAAGCCTTCGTAGCAGTGAGTGGCAGCAGCCTCTTGACTAAGAATGAGGAGCCTGTGGCCTTCTGGATATTGATAGGACTCCTCCCATGAACCTTTACCAGCACAGCTGATGATCAGAGATTATGGGACTTACATTCCAGCAACTGCCCTCAACCCTAAGATGTTACATACAGAAAGTGTTCTTTGACTGTGCCCTCCACCTACCAGAATTTTGTCTCTCATCTTCCTTGTTTCATTCCTAATCTGAGATGCTCCTGGACACTATGAACATGGCAGCTGTGAGATTGGTCCTGAAGGGGAAACTGGGCTTTTATCTGGGGTTTCCCAATTGGAATCCAACAGCACCAATTGCTGTTCTACGAGAAAAGGACATTTAGCCGTGGGATAATGTGAGACTGTTTTTATTTATTTATACCCGTTGCAAAATTTTGCTTTTTGGTTTGTGATTACAATATCATCAGCATTTTATTGATTTACAGTACAGACCTATGCTTGTCTGCTCAGAAGTAAATCCCACTGAATTCAGTTACTTTTACTCTCAAGTTAAGTGAATGTTGACTTGTAGTTTAAGTCTTATTTGTAATGGGTGTGGGTGTTGTGGGTGTATTTGGATATTTATTTTGGTAGCAACATGGAATTCTCTCCCCCCCCCCACCCCTTCCACAAATTTTATAAATATTAACCAAACCAAGCCAGCAGCATTTTCCACAATGGAAAAAGGGGAAATGATAACAAGTGAGGTGTGGGGAGCAGTATCATGGAGTTCATAATCGGACTTAAGTTATCAGTATGTTTCCATCTGCATAAATGTTAATCTGCAACTTCTTGGTTGAAAGCGAACTCGCTTGGTTGAAATCTTCAAACCGCTTCATTTTAAAGCCAGCCTACAAGTTTCCCCTGCTGACCTTTTTTTCCACTCAAGGAAACAGCCTGGCAGACAAAGCTGCAATCCTATATCCACTTACATGGGAGTAAACTCAACTGAACTTGATGGGCTTACTTTCCAGGAGGCATATGCATCAAGTCTGCAGAAGTTACAAAATTCCATTATAAGTTTATGACAGACTACCTGCCACCACACAGCTACATGTGACAATCATGATATTTAAATATATATATATATATATCCAGTGGACAGAGACCTCTACAGCTCAGTTGGTAGAGCATGAGACTCTTAATCTCAGGTTCATGGGTTCGAGCCCAGATTGG
Organism: Zootoca vivipara; assembly: GCF_963506605.1. Lineage (NCBI taxonomy): Eukaryota > Metazoa > Chordata > Lepidosauria > Squamata > Lacertidae > Zootoca > Zootoca vivipara. Next base: position 61,749,719 of record NC_083280.1, on the reverse strand, counting down.
GCAAAAGATTCCTGCATTGTAGGGGGCTGGACTAGATGGCCCTCGTGGTCCCTTCCAACTCCACAATTCTATGATTAACCAATTTCTCTACAAATACAGTAGTACCTCGGGTTACGAACGCGATCCGTTCCGGGTCGCAGTTCGTAACCCAAAAAGGTCGCAAACCGAGCGCTGCTTCTGCGCATGCGCAGTTTTCGCGCTTTGCACAAAGAGCGTGCGCTGCTTCTGCGCATGCGCAAAACACGCGCACACCGAAAACACTTCCGGCTTTGTGGAGTTCGTAACCCGAACTGTTCGCAACCCGAGCGGTTCGTAAACCGAGGTACGACTGTACAGTAGCAACTCTCTGGGCTTGTGACTCATCATGAATCAGCTGCTTGATGATCCCCTCAGCGTGTTCCACTTCAGTAGGTTCATGCTTGACACTTGATGATGCCATCATCACTTCAGCCATGGATATAGGGTAGTTAGAGAAACACCGCTCCCTCACAAACTTCCTCCCTTGTAATACAATGAATTTACTTGGCTGTTAATCAAATGTCGCCGCCAGCCTTGCTCAAATTGTTCTATATGGCTCTTTGAGTTCCTTTCCTCTTATAAGTGTCAAGAACAATTTTCACACGGGGTGGGGGGGTCTGGCCACCATCTTCCATCATTCTACTTGCCTAAAAGGAGGGGGCACCAACATTCTTGGGCCTGTGGCACATTTGAATTTTTGAGGGAATGCTGTGGAGACCACCTTCTCTGTTTGCTTCCCCTCCACCCCCAGCTCCCCATACTGAAAGTAAGAGAGAAAACATATGCATCATCCACACACAAAGGAAGTCAATTAATATTCGTATTTTACAAGAGAGGAACACTATGGTTGCTAACTGATTAGTAAAAAACCAGCCGCAGCAGATTCCCCTCCCCTTCCCATTTTACATGCTACTGTTGCAATTATTGGTGTTTGAAATCCTAGCCAATATACTACAAATGTCCCAAAGATGTAGCAGTAAATGCCAATCTACCTTTGCTGCTAGACCTCCAGGGCTGACCTATCACTGCTCCGCCTATTTCAGCCCTCTTCTGGTTCTGGGAGGCAGAGCAGAGAGGGGAGCTTGTCACAGCAGGAGGGGGAGGCACCCATGCCCCTTCACCAGCCAGATTCGTCTCTGCCTCTTGGCCCCCCTTCTCCCCTGCTTCAGCTTCTGGTTCCGGTTCTGGACTTCTCTTTGCCACAGACTCTCCCACCTCACTAAACCTTGTTACCTCCTCAGTTTCCGACACCTTCTCTTCCCAGTCCTCTCCCTCTGACCACTCATCATTGTCCCGCCACCAATCTTCTGGGCTCTGAGCCTTTTCCCCTTGGTGGTTCCCCAGCTGGTTCCTCCCACCATTCCTCTGCGTCCAACCAGTCCATGACAGCTGGGCTCAAGAGGAGTGGGTTATGAGAGCACATGCATGCCTGATGCAAGATGAGGGGTTACAGAAGCAATGTGTCATGCTTCGTGACATTACCAGGTTCTGCCCAGTGTGACTTCACCTGAGGTCATCCCTACATCTCAGGTTTGGGGCCTGAAATCTTGGCAGCTCTACTAGTCAGTTCAGCAAGGCATGAAAAAGAAAGGTAGGTGGCTGGGAGACAAACTTGGTAGAAAGGAAAGTGATACTGATTGATGACTGGGTGGAAAACTACAATGCATTTTGATTCTTTCAATAACTGTAAAAATACGAGACATCCCATCAGTATTGGCATTCTGCTGGCTCTTGAAAAAACACCTATTCCTTTGCATGATCTCCTGACCTGAACCTCCTGTTTTAATTACTCTTCTAACTCCTTAAAGCTATGCTGCTTTAATAGGCTTATTTCACTGTACAACTTAATTGCAAGTGCTTATTTTCATGTTTCAGTGAAAATGCTTTCTTGTGTATTTTAAGTATTGTGTTTTTATTTTCTGTAATTGCTTTCACGCTTATGAAGCACTTAGAAGCCACCTTGGTGGTATATAAATTAGCAAATTATAAAAAAGAATTTCTTCAGTTCCCCCTTAGATTTGCTAATCTGTTCAAACAACAAAATACAGAAGTGAGAGCACCAGCTTCACTTGAAATACAATCAATTTGGTGTGTGTGTGTGTGTGCAACAGTAGATCAAAACGGTTAAGAAGGAAGAAGAGAAATCTTAGTTAAAGCCATAGCAGATTACACTTTCTAGAAATACGTGTGAATACCACTAAGAATTCTTCCTTTTTTCTCAAAGGGTGTATGCACCACTTAGAGAAGTTCTGTTCAACTTTCAGTTTAACAGAGGTTATGAACATTATGTTGACATGACTATACATGCAAACTACATTCCGCAGAAAGGACGGGGGAAATGTGGTTTGTGGTTTATCTTGTTTCAACTTCACAAAACAAACCATCTACAATAATTTTCCAACTCTTTATTGACATATGTGATATGTCTCCAACAACAACCATTTAAAAACAATGGACACTGATTTCCCCTACCTTAATGAAGAGAATACATTTATCAAAACAGGGACTTTTAAAGAAAGTTTTTGTTATTTGTATTTTTACTGTTGTAACTTCATGAAGTGCAAATTTTGCTGTATGTATCCTATACCCCATATAGCAAAAGGAACGGGCCCAGTGTGGGGGAATCTACAGCCCTACAGATGTTGAACTCCAACTCCCATCAGCCCCAGCCAGCATGTCAAGGATGGTGGGAGCTGAAGTCCAACGATTTCTAGAGGGCCACACATTCTCAACATCTGGAGTAAGAACTGCTGTGGAGTCATAGTTTGAGGGGGGGAAACAAAACCTAAACAACCATAATCCCCACTTTGTATATAACACTTTGTCTAAGATTGTGGTTTGTTTTTCCCATGCATTGATGGGGAGAAGCAAAGTGGCCCAGATTAGTGAAATAATGGTAAACCACTCACTCTGGTTTTCTGTGACGTGTGGATTGAGCTACAGATTGAGTAAAGTATTGAGTAAAGCTGCTGCCGCCACTGCCTGTAAGAACTGCCAGGGACATTAAAGTAGAACAAGACAGGGAGGGACAAGAAGGGAGGGAATTTGCAACAAAAAGCACCTGCCACATGAACGTCATTTGGATTGTATGCAAAAAAAAAATCTATAGTCATTTTTACTTCCCTATTCCACACAGTGCACAGAGTCTGAAAAGGCCTTCAGGGTTTGAACTGTGCTTGTGTTCCTCAGGCACTGATTGAGGGCAAGGTCCCCTTCAGCCACACATCCTCCTTGCCTAATGTATGCCTAGCCTGCTTATGCCCAGGGCTTCAGCTTCCAACATAGCCGGAATTTTTTTACGTGGAGACACTTTTATTTTATTTTATTTTTTACAATCCAACTCATATTTCATTAGTCATTACAAGTCAAACAATATACCAGACTAGGTTGAGTTGTTAGATTTAATTAAACAGCAAAGGAAAAAAGAAAGGAAGGAGAGAGAGATATAATAGAAAAGAAAAAGTAAGAGAAATTGTTTAGAATAGAAGAAGAAATGAAGAAAGGCAGAAAGAAAGGTTAGACAATACGATACATGGATTCTTAAAACACATTTCTGCACAGCATTTTTACCTTTTCCCCTTTATTCTGTCTTTAGATAGTGTATTATTCTTATATTCACAAGCATTCATCTAGTGTAATTTCCATCTTATTTTGGTATCCTGCAAGGTTAGGCTAAACATAGCCATCTTTTGTTTCCCAGCCCTGTTTTCCTTAAATAGTCATTTAGGCAGTCCCATTGTTTCTTGATCTTGTCTTTCAGTTTTTGTCATATTAAATCCGTTAATTTAGCTAGCTCTAAATATTCACATAGCTTGTCCATCCACATTCCCCTTTCCAATTTCTCGCTACTATTACTCTCGCTGCCGTTGATGCATATAGAAAGATGTCAATTTTATCAACGGGGATATCATTGTATAAAATTCCTAGTAGGTAGGACTCTGCCCTTTTGGTAAAGAATATTTTTAATAATTTTTGAGTCTCTTCATGTATTATTTCCCAAAACTTTCTAACTTGGGGACAGGTCCACCACGTGGAGACACTTTCCAACAAGCAACCCCACTTGCATGCATTGTGAGCTGATGACATCCTTCAGAACCAGGTGCCTCCTCCATACATTTAAATGGGATATAGAGGTCACACCAGGCAAGTGAGGTAGGCAGAACCTCTCCCTGCTTACCTCCCCATATTGTTATGCCACCCCCTGCACTTCTCTCTCAGCCGAGCCTCCGGTATCATAGTTCAACTAAGGAGAAAGACTGCTGGGCAGGTCAGTGGACCACCGGAGAGCATCCTTAACAGTAGATCCCTGATGCCTGCTATAGACCTTCTTAAACAAAACCAAAAAAACTCTCATCCAGACGGCTGCCTCCCTCCCCCCAACCACAATGCCCTGGAAATTCTGGGGAAATGGCTTCTGCTTTTTTTGGGGGGGGGGGGGGACAGGAGGCAGGCAGGTGTGGAGGACTCCCTAGTCCTGAATGGGGTAACTGTGCCCCTGAAGGACCAGGTGTGCAGCCTGGGAGTCATTTTGGACTCACAGCTCTCCATGGAGGCGCAGGTCAGTTCTGTATCCAGGGCAGCTGTCTACCAGCTCCATCTGGTACACAGGCTGAGACCCTATCTGCCCGCGGATTGTCTCGCCAGAGTGGTGCATGCTCTAGTTATCTCTTGCTTGGGCTACTGTGTGGCGCTCTATGTGGGGCTACCTTTGAAGGTGACCCGGAAATTACAACTAATCCAGAATGCAGCAGCTAGACTGGTGACTGGAAGCAGCCGCCAAGACCACATAACACCGGTCTTGAAAGACCTACGTTGACTCCCAGTACATTTCCGAGCACAATTCAAAGTGTTGGTGCTGAACTTTAAAGCCCTAAACAGCCTCAGCCCAGTATACCTGAAGGAGTGCCTCCACCCCCATCGTTCAGTCCGGACGCTGAGGTCCAGCGCCAAGGGTCTTCTGGCGGTTCCCTCACTGCGAGAAGCCAAGTTACAGGGAACCAGGCAGAGGATCTTCTCGGTAGTGGCGCCCGCCCTGTGGAACACCCTCCCACCAGATGTTAAATAGAAAAACAACTACAGTGGTACCTCACAAGACAAATGCCCTGCAAGACAAATTTTTCGCAAGACGAATGAGTCTTGCGACCTGATGGTGACTCGCAAGACAAATTTGTTTTGTGAAAAATTCATCTTGCGAATGGTGGTTTCCCATAGGAATGCATTGAAATTTAATTAATGCGTTCCTATGGGGAAAAATAAATAAATTTCAATGCATTCCTATGGGAAACCATGATTCAAAAGATGAATTTTTCGCAAAACGAATTGACTCGTGGAACGAATTAAATTCGTCTTGCAAGGCACCACTGTACCAGACTTTTTGAAGACATCTGAAGGCAGCCCTGTTCAGGGAAGCTTTTACTGTTTAATAGATTATTGTATTTTAATGTTCTGTTGGAAGCTGCCCAGGGTAGCTGGGGAAACCCAGCCAGATGGGCGGGGTATAAATAATAAATGATGATGATACTTGGAATTGCTGTCACCATCAAGGAAAAAATGGTGGGGGGTGTCACTACTGTAGGTGGGGGTCCACAAGTAGACACTTTGCTGAGTGCACACCCAGCCCTGTGGTCACTCCTGATTGCTGTCATTATCGGTTTTACTCACCGAATTGCTGAACCAGTTCAAGCTCTGACAATTTCAGTGGGGCCTGCACCACTCTACAAAGATTTTTAGAGATGCTCTGATGGTAGGTCTTAAAACCAAGGATGGAGAACTTGTGGTCTTCCAGATGTTGTTAGACAACATCTCCCATAATCGCTGGCCACCAACCATGTTGGCTTGGGGCAGATGGGAGTTGGAGTCCAGAGGGCCACAAGTTCCCCCATCCCTGCCCTGAATCATCTGCCCCAGTGCAGACACATTTGAGACAATAAGAACACTTCAAGCTTGATTCTCCCATTAGACTTGACATTTGACATTTACTGCTTTGACCACCTGCTGTTCCCACCAGCACATCCACTTCTACTCCTCTCACTTAAAAGTCTTTTCTTCCGCAGAGTACGGGATCTCCTTTAGGTGAGTTCAACCATTCAAGGAAACATGAGGTTATCTATGTGGATGCTAAACAATATAAATTGATATCCAAGTTCTCCTCCATGCATAAAAATGAAGAGTCTATAAATAGTTGGTTTTCACAGGACCTTAGCTTGAACGGAATGTTATATTATTCCAGAATAATACAAAACTTGAACCTAAAGTTTCAGGCCAGTGTATCTATTACCAGGGGTGGGGGAATCAGCTTCTGTGATCCTTAGAGTTTGGGACATTTCACCCCAAGTCAAGGATGGGGAACCTCCAGGTGTTGGTTGGACTACAACTCCCATCATCCCTTATCAATGGCCATGCTGTCTTGGACTAATGGGAGTCTGAGACTAACAACATGTGAATAGCTACAGCATTCCCATCCCCCTTCTAAATATTTATATACAGTATTGAAGTCTTATCTAGTAACACATAAGAGAAACAAAATCACTCTCTTTAAGTCGAGCTATGGCTATACCATTGAAACAAATCCTTCATTTTTCTTTCAAACACTGGCTGACCTTTACTCACAACTTGCAAATGACCGCCCTATCTATTGATTTTTATTAATACTATGTTCCAGGCAAGCATGTTTATGATAGCAGCCTTACTCATGATTTCCGGTAAGAGTTTAAACGAAGCCAAATACATGTTTAAAAATTATTTTTGCAAAAAAAAAACCCACAACCCAAAAAAACCTATCACAAAATGCACAGTCTCTCAACTATTTTATATGGTCTCTTGAACAACGCTGTAGAGTGCATTTCAGTGTAAATTTGACAAATGTTTTTGTTTTGGGGTCCAAGAAAGGAAATATTTATATGGCCTTAATTAGTGACCGTTGAAAATTGTCGTTTTATTGAGGACGTTTGTTTACAATGGCAGTTTGCAGGGAAATGTTTTATCTTCCTCTTCTAAGGCTGTGTATACAAGAGTCAAAACCTACAGTTATTATAAAAAAGAGTTATTTTTTTTAAAAAAAGTTATTCTAGTCCTGCTGTCCTTTTGTTTTGTTTTTCACAGATTCGTTAGGTTCAAGTTTTTGATGTTTAGATTAGCCCACTGATAAAGACGTAAAATGCTGACAGCCTGTTTGACTTTATGCCATGAAAGAAAATAGTTCTCACTGTACCTGATAAAATTCCCGAAGCCAATTCTTCTGTAAATTTTCTGGCTGGAAAATAAACAAATAAAACAAAATTAATATATGACTTCTATAATACAGACAAGGCAAAATGACTAAGCAAAAGATACAAGCACTGATTTTAGCACGTGCACACTTAAAAGGAGCATTTCAATTACTGTACACACAAATTAAACCTTTTGATTTTTGCGATATTGGAAGTCGATATAGCTTCTCTCGGGCACACAACCAATAAACTTTTCACCAAAGGCATTTTAACATAGTGGGTTTCATTCAATGTTCTCTTCAGAGCAGACCCACCGAAATGAACAAGCACGACTAATTTAGGACCGTTAATCTTAGTAAGTTACACTAACACTGGATACAACTCACTATATTTAATTAATTAATTAATTAATAGTGTTTGTGTCCTGCTCCTCAGCCAAAAAAGGCTCCCACGATGGCTTACATAAATTCAAAACAAGACACACCCTAACTGCAGGCTCACAATCTTTTTAAAATAAAAAATTAAAAAATACAACCCACAAGGGAGAAGGTACAAAGAGAGAAGAGGAAAATCAAAACTCAGACACCAATTTCTAGACCAGGCATCCCCAAACTTCAGCCCTCCAGATGTTTTGGACTACAGTTCCCATCATCCCTGACCACTGGTCCTGTTAGCTAGGGATCATGGGAGTTGTAGGCCAAAACATCTGGAGGGCCGCAGTTTGGGGATGCCTGTTCTAGACCATTGTTCCTTTATTGACCAGCTGACACAGTTCTGAGGCAGGAGGTAACTGATGGAGCTGAGACACCAACAAAGGCGATGGAGTGAGCTCTGCTTCCTCTCGCCTGTTGATGCCGTTTGATGGAATGGCAGCCGGTAGGTGACATTTAAGGGGGGAGGAGGCTTGATGGAGCTGGCCTGTCCCAGCAGAGTCAATGGACCATCATGGCTGTGAGTCTTGGAAGACCTGCTCCCTGCCTTGAAGGCCTTCTTCCACCTGGCCAGGGAGGGTGGGCCCTCAACTGAATCCAGCTACAAAGCCTGAGACTCTTGGGCTGGGGTATTGTTTGGTGAGGTTTGTTTGGGGGGGTGTGGCGGTGGTTGCTGTTACTGATATCCAATTTTTGGTATCTTTATTTTGTATATTTATTATGATTCATTCATAGTAACTGAGAATTGATCTTCTCATAGCACCACTCGCCAGGCTATACAGCAGAGGTTTTTACTGGAACCTAAACTCACGATACAGTGGTACCTTGGTTTTCGAACATAATCCGTTCCGGAAGACCGTTCAAGTTCTGAAATGTCCGAAAACCGAAAACTCAATAGCCGACAGCTAAGTCACAGGATCTTGCATTCAGCGGAAGTCACGTGGCATGTTTGACTTCCGAGGCGTGTTTGAAAACTGAAGCATTTACTTGAGGGTTTATGGCGGTCCAAAACCAAAATGTTCGTCAACGGAGACATTCGAATACTGAGGTACAACTGTACATAGAAAGTGGAATTGGAAGCAGATATTACAAAAAAATGAAAAGCATGGGGCTGCTGCTGGAGACACTTGCCACTCTTGAAATGCGGGGGAATAATGAAACAAATGTGTGTGTTTTTAACTCCACCCAGCCTGCCAGACCTGGAAATAGCAGGCAGAGCTGTTGATAAGTTGCTGGAGTCATAGCACCCCAGCAGGCTCACTACCGGCAATTGCTCTGGGCAACTCCAGGGAGCAGGTCTTCCAGGACTGACAGGCTAAGATGTTGCAATGGTGTCCACTGATAGCCTAATTTGTGCACTGGGCTGTAGAAGTGATACTATCTAAAAGCATTGTGAGCTGCTTGCTGGAAACAGGGGAGGCAGGAACGTGACAATCTAATAAAAATTATGGCAGAAGGAGAATGGAATGAAATACCCACAAAGATACCAGGGCTGAATGGCTGGCACATAAACTAGAAACACTCCACACTGCAAAACTTTGTTGCAGGTCCCACTTGTTAACTTCTAACATCTAATAGACATATTTTACCGAAAACAGTGATTTATAGGTTGTCACAAAAAGAGAAAGGAAAATATTTTTACGGTGCTTGGGTAATGACGTCAAAGCTTTGTGTTTTCTTTGTGACTAAATATCGGCTTAAACTGTCAAGAGCTACAATTCCGAAAAGCAAAATGAAGAAAATGTTTTGGCGCCACTTTCAGTTTGGAAAACAAAGACGAGAAGAGAATCGCATCAGTTCAGGGCATTTTCAAGCATCACAAGCCTTCCACGCCACCATGTTATACTCTCTGAAAGCCTTTAAAACAATTAATATGGCAGATTGAGTTTGTTACACAAACGGGAAGTTGGCTCTCAGTGGCTGGAATGCAGATTCACAAGCCTCTGGTGCGCAACCACCTCCAAACGGGGAACGGCTCCTAGCCAACTCAATCCTTGCAAAAACTGCAAAACTCAACACCAGGAAAAAAAAGCCACAAAATAAATTCGTGTCCAAGCAGTGTTATGAAAAGGGATCGCTGCACTATAAAATACTTTATGGCAGCTGTTTTATAGATGCCAAATAATTCCAGCATTACACAAGGAGAGGACAGAGGTATGGGAAAGGCAACCCAACCATAGAGCTGGTAACTTATTTTTATTCCTGCTCAGTGGCTGCACGGCGTTCTGGAAAATTACATAGTAAATTCATGGACCTATAATCACAAATGCCAACTATCATTTGACATGCTTTTAAAGCCTGCCAGTACTGTATAGCATTGTGTATATATATATATATATAAAGGTAGTTAAGACTGTTCTTACTCATAAGAGCTTAAAGAGAGCTCTGCTAGATCAGTTCATGGAAGGCCATCGAGAAAGTAACAAATCCATTTCCAAAGCCATTTGGGTATTCTGGCAAACGTGAGGGCCTTGTCAGTGGTGACACCCCAGTTGTGGAATGCCCTCCTTTCCCGTCATTATCTTTTTGGTGCCAGGTGAAAGCCTTATTTTCCCAGGCACTGTATATTTATCTTTTAGTGCTTTTTTGTGCATGTTTTCAATGGTGTGATGCTTCTGGTTTTCTCTCTTCCATTTCCATTGTGATTACCAAGTCACAAGTTACCATTCGCAAAACTGTATTGTTCAACAAAGTCTCATTCAAAGCAGCGTTGCTGAGTTGTGTGCGAAATCAGCCATGGCTACTGCATCTTCCCAGCCCTCTTTTATACAGTGGCAGCAAAGTTCCAGTTGGGTTTGGGCAGAAAGTGACTGGCTACCCAACCGGTCAATGTAGCCAAGAGAGTTTAGACACAGCCATTTTTCTCTGCACCAGGCACAGTCACAGGCAGATGAGAGAGTGGGCTTGATGCGCACTTCTTTACTGCCACTAGGTAAGCTCCGTGACGAACCCTCACCAGTGTTCAATTGCATTTGACTGCAGTTTCCCTCCACTCGCATCCGAGCTGTCTCTCAGCTTGTTTCCTCGCTCTAAGTTCTGGAGTATACCAAGGAGCCACAAAGCAGGAGAGGGCATATTAAATTATCTATGGCCTTTCAAACTGTGTGTGTTGGGAGGGTATTGTTTTAGTTTGTTACATTTGTCAGGGTGGATTTGATTTAAATCAAACAATTTAAATCACTAGTCAGTAAGACTTGATTTAATTTTTATTTTTTTTAACAGAAAGACTCATTCTTGCTGGTATCATCTTAATACCGTATTTACAACCAGATAAAGGTTTCATTTTTGGAATAATAAATTATGAAATTATTGTGATGTTTAATAAGTTAACTGTTTATATTTGGACAACTTTTCTGCTGTACTTTATTGGAAGGAGAAAAATAATCGTTTCTTTAATAACAACTTAAACAATTTACTTAACTAAAACAGTAACATTATAGCATATGTATCCATTTTTGTTAACTGATGTGGTTAAACGATTATAAAAAATAAACTTAAGATGGAGTTTTAGCACACATGAAAAACTTAAATACTTATTTCCTGATGAATAGCCTTTGGACTATGCTTTAACTTAAATAGAAAACTATCTTTAGAAATACTTTTCTTCCAAAACCTTTTTATTTTAAAAATCCAATTTAATTTTTTTTAAAAATCATTGTTTTTTATCCACCCTGCAATGTGTATTTTTGTGCTTTTATATTGTAAGCCGCCCTGTGATCCTCAGATGAAGGGCAGTATGGAAACATAATAAATAAAATTAATATTTGCCGTACCTTTTTGGACCTACCTTTGGCATCCTTGTTCATGCCCAAGTGAATACACAAAGGCCAAGTTTGCTTGTAACACCAAACTATAGCTTAATAGATTGTGTGTACAAGCCTGAGGCATTCCCTCCTCCCCATCCCGCCTCCAGGATGACCACAAAGAGGAGATCAGAAGCTCTCACTTCTGTTTTCAACTTAACCACATTTTAGTGTTGCTTCTGAACTTGAAACTATGATTATTAACATTAACCGATTCACTGAAAACAAGCCAGGATCTTTAACCAAGGTTTGACCTTTTGGCAAACCATAGTTATTGCTAACCGCAGCTTGTCTGGGTTCAAACATAATGAGAACTGTGGTTAGTTGAAAATGAGAGGGTTTTTGCCCAGCTGGAATATACCCTTGAACTTTGATTGTGCTTCTTGCTTTCCTGGGTGGAGAACGCTGGGGGTGGGTTAGACTAGAGCTACTTTACTGTGCAGAGGGGAAATTAACACAAGCTGTTCCTACCACTTTCGTTTGCAGCCCAGCCTTCATTATTAACATGTGGCTTTCAGAATGTCGCCCAGAATGGAATGCAGCCGTCAGTCTGAAAAGGTTCCCCTTTCCAGGTAGACCAAGCCTAAGAATTCCAGAGCAAAAGGGCACTTTGCCACCTTATCAGCTTTACTGCTGCCATGCAGTCATGTGGCTGCGAAACAGAATACAGTGGTGTCTTGGTTCTCAAACGCCGAAAACCCAGAATGTTCTGGTTTTTTAAAATGTTTTTCAGACACTGAACATCCGATGCAGTTGTTGGCTATTGTTTCCAGGGCACCTGAACCAATCAGAAGCTGCGCCTTGGTTTTTGAAAATTTCGGAAGTCAAACGGACTTCTGGAACGGATTAAGTTTGGCGCTTTTGTTTTTGCTATTTATTTTGCGTTTTTTGTTTTTTAGGCTTTTTCGGTTAGTTTGTTTTTGTGACTGTGTGGAACCCAGATCAGCTACTGATTCATTGATTGTGTGACTGCAGAAATGGATAAAAGCCCCCCATCTAAACAATGACTATCATCAGTGCAAGTAAGAAAATAATAATTTTAATTTTTATCAACTATAATACTTTCTTATTTATTTTATAGTACAGTACATTGATTATTGCTTTCATTTTATGGATAAATTAGATGGTAAAATTCATGTTAAATTGCTGTTTTAGGGGTTCTTTTTAAAAGCCTGGAATGGATTAATCCGTTTTGCATTACTTTCAATGGGAAAGCGTTCAATGGGAAATGCTTTGGTTTTGGAACGGGCTTCCGGAACGGATTGAGTTTGAGAACCCCAAGGTACCACTGTGTGGAGTTGGAGCTCATGAGCTCTGCCATGAGGCCTTGCCCTTTTAAGTAAGGCACGAACATGGCAACTGCAAAGCACAGTCTTGGACGTCACTCCATGGGTCTTCTATAAACTAATTTGTATTAGAAGGCAGCAGAGATTATGTCAAAACACAAAGGAAGCCATGAGTGGAAACAGGAACAACCTCTGAAAGCTGGATACAAAACTAATCACTAAATGTGACAGAGATTGTGAAACATTCTGCAAGGCTTACTGTATTTGGGCACATAGGAGTGAATCAAAGTTTTGGCGATTAGGCAACACACATTCCTCTGGTGCTTCAAAGAATATACAAAACGACATTACAAATTTTCCTCTCGATCCTGTCTTCAATCAAATAAATGCATGCCACCCTTTATAGACTTTTATATAGCATTTATATAGCAATTCTGAGTAGAATATATTTGAACTTGTTCGTCTTCAGAGCCACTATGTGAAACAGAATAGTGCATTTAATTCTGAAGAGGGAAACGGAGGCCATTAAGTAGTTAACTGTCCTAGCAGAATCCAACTCCATGATGGAGATTAGGTGGTTGAAGTGGGCAAGTCCAAAAAGCCTCCAAAATCTCTGTCACTTGCTGACAAGTGATGAGATTTGAACCGATCACAGATGGTGGTATTTGAATAAAAGAAGAGTTTACTTCCCATTTTAAAATATTTGGAAACTTCTTCCCACATATAAACTATCAGTTATTTGCCGTCGATATAAAATATAATAAAAGTGAATAAATAAATCACCAGCTGCCTTCACTGAATTTGTTCACCAGATGGCAGCAGGAAGACGATATTGTGGAACAAACAACGGCTTCAATGTCAGATCTACATAGAAAATGAACTTGTTGGGTTCTAAAAGGGTTCCCAATAGTTTTTGAAACAACACACTGAGTCAAAGGTTACTTCATCTCTGCAGAAAGATCCTGGTTGCACTTCCTGGAAAACCAAGGTGCTTTTCCATTGGTCAGCCAGTCCCTGAATCAGAGAGCTAGTTGTCTGTATTCTTTAGAAATCCATCATACTCAAGGAAAACCATTTAGTTATTCCGTCAACAAACGAAAACCGAGTTTACAGAACATATAATGGGGCCTTCTTGACAGCAGAGCCCCATGTTATGGAACAATTCCTCGTCCCCACCCAAGGCCAGGCTGGTACCAACACTGTTTCCAGTTTACACCACCAGATTAAAAATATATAGGTACAGTGGTGCCTCGACTTACGAATTTAATCCGTTCCAAAGGCACCTTCGTAGGTCGAAAAATTCGCAAGTCGAAAAACGCCATTGGAAACGCGATTTCCCATAGGAATGCATTGGAAATGGAAAAATTCGTAAGTCGAAGCAACCCCATCTAAAAATTTGTAAGTCGAAGCAACCCTATCTAAAAATTCGTAAGTTGAAAAATCCCTATCTAAAACCGCCGCGGTTTCCGTTCGGATGTCGAGAAATTCGTAAACATGCGGCCAAAGTTGAAAAATTCGGTTGTCGAGTCGTTCGTAAGTCGAGGTACCACTGTATATATATTCTGCCAGGCGCTTTGGAATTAAGAGCTGGCCTGCTTTCTTGAGTACTGTGTATTGGATATGAATTTTAAACTATATACAGCAGATTTTATCAACATTTCATTGCCAATTTTATATATGCAGCCAACCCTCTGGTAATTTTGAATGACCAAGGGTGGAATATTCAATAAAAATAATAATAATCAAATTTCACTCAATGCAAATGTCTGGTAGTATGGTGGGCATGGTGAAAATAACACCCTGCAATCAATGCGTCACTGCCACTAGTTCCTCCCAACTGCCAAATAAGGCAGCTGAGACAAACACATATGAGGAATTTCACCAGGAAAAAAAGTCACCATCTCCTATTTCAGATCCTTAAATGACTTCTTACATATACACACCCTTCTGAGCCAATGGGAGAGAGCAGTCTGTCTTTTTCTTGTGGTTTGAATGCATTGGATTTGGAAGAATTCTGAATCTTGAGGTGCCTCAGGGGGACTTTGGATGACAAAAGTAAAGCAGCAACAACTCGATGTGGGGAGGTTGTAGTGTTTGGATGTAATTGGTTTAAAAGAATAAAATGAGAATTCCTTGGATGCCTAGATCAAGGAAGGGGGCAAGTACTTTTTGGTGAGAAAAAGCCCCAGCAGAAATTTGAAACCACAAAACATCCAGCAAAGTAAAGCATGGAAATATAGGCTGTTAAGACTTTTTAATTTTTCCCCCAAAGGCTGTTATACATTTTAAGTCCCCCCCCCCAAAAAAAGTTCCCCTTACTTCCCTTAGCAAGAAAAAGAAACCATGCATTTGGGAAGTTAAAAATGGTTTACTTACAAACTCTTCAAAGGTGAGATTCATGTGCTTTTCCATACAGCAGCAAGAAATGAGAGGCTGTGCAACTTAATTTCAAAGTTCCCAAATTATTTGTATAAAAGCACAAAGATGGCTTGCTAAAGACACACAGTCTGGGCTTGCAGCAACCAGCCCAAACATCCTTCTTGGTTGGTTACATGGCGGAAAACAAAAGGAACAAAGGCTTTTGGCAGACTGCTTACTCTATGGTCTCTATGAATTAACTAGAACTAAGCACATTGCTGATATGAAGCTGGTATTTATTCCACAACTTCATGGTGTCTAAGTGACCCAGATGTTTTAAAAAATGCTGCAGGCAGCACCTGCCAAAAGCACCTGCTTTTTGTGTCTTCTAAAAGTGTCTCATGAGCATGCCCTACTGAATTCAATGAGGCTTACTCCCAGAAAAGGAGAAGTAAATTTAGGTGAACTCAGTGGGGCTTATGCATGCATAGACTCCACTTAGACCTCTTAGTGGGGAAGCAGATGCAACTTGACTAGTAAATCAATTAAACTACGCTTAAATTAGTTGAAAATGTATTAAATGTGTTATATGGAGGGTTTATTTAATGTTTTCATTAAATCTACGTACTACTTCTTTACAAATCGCAGCAGCAGAGGGCTTTGCCACACCTCCCTGTGGTGGCAGAGGATCCTGCCATACCTCCCCGCAGCACACCCTCCACCACTGTATTACAAAGGGACCGCCCAATGTATGGGTCCTTTTGGACCCAGAAGAAGGCGGAACAGGGGTGGGGGCACATCAGTTTTATGCGCGCTTCGCTGACGTGTGGTAGCCAGGAAAGGAACCCTTGCACAAAATGGTCGCAACCTGTACTGTATTGCAGTTCAAGGACACATTCCAGCCAAATAAGAGGGCACAGAGGAGGATAACAAGATTGGCATGGACTTGCCAGAGTGTCAGGCCTAATGAGCACAGTAGCTCAGGCCTGTGGATCAGTTGCGGAGACCCAAAGTCCCCACCTTTAAGTACCCTAAGCCACCATTAGCTTTTACGAAGGGCTGTGTTTTAATGAATTCTAAATGAGTCAGTGTTAGATCAGACAAGACTTTCCCTGACAATGGAATGAACAAAATAGGCAATACCTGGGAGTTGTCTTGCATATGGACAAGAAGCCTCTTCCTCTCTCCAGCAGCACATTTTTATTTAAAAAAAGGAGAGCTAATATATAGCAATTAGAGGCTTTGATAACAGAATTTTGTTTTCTGATTTAAAGTAAATGGGAAGTGAAATAGAACTGGTTGGGAAATCATGCAATACGTAAGCACTAGAGAGATCAAGACTTGAGAGTACTTTGGTTGGCTACTTCATGCCAGAAACCTTAAAAGGATTGATAACCTGACAAAGTGAATCATTAAAATTGCAAGGTTTCAATGGCAATACTGCCCGCTTAGTATTTCACATTCTTGCTCACATGTAATATAATAGCGTTGGGAAGAACCCAAAGGAGTATTCAGTTCAATTGCCTGCCCACAGACAAGACCAAGCACAAGATATATCCTCCTATTTAAGGATAGACAGATACAGAAAGGATACAAACTCCTTTGGAAAATTTCTTTTACAGAAAACGTATCCGGAGAACAAATTTAACAAGACTCCAACCAACTGAAGAACAATACATGCCAAAATATATCTTTCATAGCTCCCACTCAAAACATCTTAATGAAAAGTTACCAAACCTAGTTCCAAAACATCTTCCCCAACCAGTGATTCCCTTTCATTCTGCTCAAGTTTCAACACTGAGAGAATTAGGCTACATTCCTATACCCATTTGCCTGAGGTTAAACCCCATTGAATTCAATGGGACTTCTGAGTAGACATGTGTAGGATGGTGCAGTATATTGCTTACCGTAATTGTTCTGTTTCTCAGTTTTGAAGGTCTGTAAGATATTAGCCCAGGCATTCCCAAACTGCGGTCCTCCAAATGTTTTGGCCTACAATCCCATGATCCCTAGCTAACAGGACCAGTGGTCAGGGAAGATGGGAATTGTAGTCCAAAACATCTGGAGGACCGAAGTTTGGGGATGCCTGTATTAGCCTTTCGATGTGGTAAAATTGGCAGGTCCAGTACATCTGCTATTTCTGCCATCTTTAAAATTTCAGTCCTTAGCAATCTGTTGCTACTATGCTCTGTTTTCTTAAAAAAAAACTGTGCACATTTAATACTGGACAAAGAAATCCAAAAATTTTAACACCTAGAGATATAGCACTACCATCTGGATATATTTTAAAATTATACTTATAAGGGGCTAATGGTTCAGAGTTTGATCCTAGCATTTAGAAATGTTAAATACACCTCCAGTATGCACAATTAAATTGTCAAAATATAAGAAATAGAGCATTCAAGTTCCTAGGTTAGGCCCTGATTTATGGAACAAAGTTTCACAGCAGAAAGGCAAATAAAAAAGATTAAATATTGCAGGGCTTTTTAAAAACAAAACAAACCAAACAAAAAAAAAACACCCCATCTTCCCCTCTATAATTTATATCGATCCTTTACTTAATACACTCAAGGCAGTATACACAATGGCGATAAAATACCATCACACTACCAAGAACAATGCATTAAATTCTTACAGAGGAAAACATTACAAAAACCAATATGGTTTGCTGAAACAATAGAGCCACGAACAGGTCAAGACAGATCTTTCCCAGGAGGCTGGACACCACAGTCACAGCAGAGTTCTCTATCAGGATCCTATTTACTAACCGCAACTCATTCTACAAAAGTAGATCCTTATATAGCCAAAACAGCCTCATCCATGACTCAAAGTTGGACTGATGGTTTCAGGTCGTGGCTAAGAATGAGAGACCTTAACCATGATCCTGGGTTCAGACCCTGCTTTGAACCACGAGGGAAACATTGAAACTTGGACTGGTTGCTTATGAAGACCCCCCAAGACCTCCCAAAGAAAGACACAGTTGACACCAATATTAGCTTAAGGTTATTGGCAAAATTTTGGCCACAACTTTATTGGTTACAGAATGTGAGTGGTTTGCTTAGGCACTGGTTTGACTAGCTGCACCTACACCTCCGGCAGGGCAGCACTGACAACTGGACACTGGCAGAAGTCAGTAAGGGTAAACAGACTGGGGGAGCATTGGTCCTACCACAAACACAACCTCACCCCAAAATGCTCCCAGGTGCTCTGGCGTGGCCCTAACCCCTGGAAGGGGATCGGACAAAAGCATGGCGAGCACCTGGATTCCTTTAACGGAATACCCGATCGCACATTGGGAGGGACGGGTGTGACAACCTCCCCTCCACACCTTGAACCAATGCCTAACCGCCAAAACTTACAAAGTTGTGATGATTTGCTACGCGGCAGGCGAAACCCAAGTGGCACCAGCCAATTAGCCAAATGGGAAAATTCCTACTGGGCCCACGCCCCAAAAGCAGACGACCCACGACGGCACAGCAAGGTCATAATGAACCTTAAATAGAGGGAGGGTGGGCGGGTGATCCGATGCACGAGGCACTAAGAGGAAGCTCGACGCAACGTGCAGCGGTATAAATACGTCCCCCGGCTGCAAATTCTCTCAGCCCCATTGACCAGAATTACCCCACCAACCGAGAGACCCAATTGGGTTTTTGTGGCTATCCAAATAATCCCACCCACACAGTGAGGACACGATTTGTAATAAGAAGATGCGGCCTTGCTGGTTAATGTGACCCTAAGAGCAGGGCTTTTTTAGCTGTAATTGCCGGAACCTCTCAGGTGGGCGCCACTGCCATTCTAAGAGAACAAGGAAGGTTCATGGTGAGTTCTGGAACCTCTTTTCCTAGTAAAAAAAAATAGCACTGCCTAAGAGAGAGCAAAGCTGAAGGAATGCCAATGCAGAAAGGAAATTAAAGGGAACAAGAAAAGCCAAGGGCCAAGTTCAAAGATGGGGAAGAAACTACCACAGCTACTCCTAAGGCACAAACAGCTAAACGGCAGAGATAAGGGAGATAAGCCCAGGGAGAAAAGGTAGGGCACGCCTTGAAACAACTGAAGGGCAGGATCCTTGGAGCACTAACATCAACAGAAGACTTTTCTTGGGAAACGGTGCAAGTATAAACGGCATCTGTAAAATGGAATACTGCAATGACCAGCGGGTATGCAAGTTAACTTGGAGGACTGGGCCGAAAACAAAGTCAGCTTATTACATTTTTTAAAGGTCATGTCCTAATTTAACAAGGCGTATAACAGACATGGCCCTCAATCCACAAGCCAGTTAAAAGCCAAAGCATTTGAACTCAAGCCATTTTAATACTCCAGCCAAACACACATTTACTTGGACGGAAGCCACATTGATTTCAAAACTAATTCACTTCCAAGTGAAGCATGCTTACGGATAGCAGCGCTGAAGCATGATCCCCTTATCCTCCAACTTGGTTGGCAGGCAAAGAAGAGGAGTCCTCAACACCAGCAGAGGAACCCATAGAAAGTAAATAGATGGTCCCGACCCCCTTGCTACATTCAAATGGCTGCTGCATGGTGAATGTGAGGGCATTATTGTGGCTCCTAGGCTACACCACAGTAGCTTTATGTGGAATCCATTTTGCAAGGACCACATCAAGAAGACCCATGTGCCTGCAGCAAGATAAGCCAAGTTTCTATCATAACCAAGGTTTGAAGTTGGTTGACAATCCATGGTTAAGAGCAGGCATCCCCAAACTGCGGCCCTCCAGATGTTTTGGCCTACAACTCCTATGATCCCTAGCTAAGAGGCCCAGTGGTCAGGGATGTCCAAAACATCTGGAGGGCCGAAGTTTGGGGATACCTGGTTAAGAGGAAGCACAGCTAGCATGAACATTAGTTTATGACAGCGGTCCAGAAGTCACCCCCAAATGTAAGGAACCGTGGTGCTCCACAGCCCAGCCTGGCAGGCCATCACCTACAAGAAGGAGCACCAGAAAATCCCATCAAATGGGATAGCGATGGTCTTGTTGTCTGGGTGACAGCTACAAATCCATTGTGTCTCTGGACCAGAAGAGAAAGGGAAAAATGGTCTGGTTGACCATGAAAACAGGGGCTGCGCTTCCAAGTCCAGAGAGACCTTTGACAGGGGAAAGGGAGGTAGACTACATGCACATTTGAGACAAATTGTGTGTCCAAGCAAGGCCAGCTGTGGTGGTTGAAGAGGGCCAGTTAACCTCCACCTTTTCCCTCCTGATTTCTGTGTTATCCCTCTGTGATATATTTTTACTTTTTTCAGCAATTTATTTCTAGGTTCTAAGTGGTGTAGAATGAAGAATAAAATCAATTTTTGAGATTAGCCATAAAATCAGAAAAGCTTAACACGTCTGGTGTGATTTTTTTGTTTGTTTCAAAAGTCTTCAACAAGGAGAGGGCCTGCGTGATCTCCCAGCCACATTGGTCCCACAATACTGAATGCACAGCTCCTTGTGGTTGAGCCATGAGGGACCATGAACAGCAACTCCCTGCAAAACCTCAGTGACTGGGGCAGGGATATTAGGTTTCATTCAAGTGGCCCTTAAACCAGGCATAAGCAAACTCATCCCTCCAGATGTTTTGGGACTACAATTCCCATCATCCCTGACCACTGGTCCTGCTAGCTAGGGATCATGGGAGTTGTAGGCCAAAAACATCTCTGGAGGGCCGAGTTTGAGGAAGCCTGCCCTTAAACATCATTAAGATGGTGATAGGTAGGGGAAGAACAGCCAGCACAGAGGAGCAAGTATGAAACCGTGAGGCTTCCTTCCCTCAAAACTGCCATTGTTATGTTTAAACTGGAGCCACTTTATTATGGTGCAACTATGAATTGTTAATTTAAACTTAAGCGCTGTAATCAAATTTGCAATGTACTTTATATCAAATAATAGATGGCTTGTTAATGGACTCCTTTGAGCAGTCTGACATATATTTTTTTAAGGAATTCCCTCCCCCTAAGCAGCAAACTGTTCTAGAAAGGATCATTCAGCAGGAAGTTTTATTGCCCTCATGTGATATACCCAAGCTAAACGTATTCATTAAACTCATCTCTCCTCCACACTGATCTCTTCTCAAAACGTAATTGAGAACAGCCATTGTGTGATGGAATGGCTGCAAAAAGAGACCAGGCAAGTTAACCATAGTCAATGTTTGTAAAATGTGTTTCTATGGTTCAGTAGAACAGCAAAGGCCAGCAGGCTGGTAAATAATTATTTTTCCTTCTGCACATGTTACCACAATAGACACCAACAGAAGAAGAAGAAGAAGAAGAAGAAGAAGAAGAAGAAGAAGAAGAAGAAGAAGAAGAAGAAGAAGAAGAAGAAGAAGAAGAAGAAGAGGAGGAGTAGTAGTAGTAGTAGTAGTTTGGATTTGATATCCCGCTTTATCACTACCCGAAGGAGTCTCAAAGCAGCTAACATTCTCCTTTCCCTTCCTCCCCCACAACAAACACCCTGTGAGGTGAGTGGGGCTGAGAGACTTCAGAGAAGTGTGACTAGCCCAAGGTCACCCAGCAGCTGCATGTGGAGGAGCGGAGACGCGAACCCAGTTCCCCAGATTACGAGTCTACCGCTCTTAACCACTACACCACACTGGCTCCAAAGCAACAGGGCAGGAGATGCATACGGGCATGAGCTGCGTTAAGCACACATGTTATTCAGCAATTCCTACAGGGGCTGTCATGCTTGTAGCCATTTTGAAACACCGAGCCTGATTTCCTCCTTCAAGTCATTTGCACAATATGGCGTACAAACCTAAAGAGCTGACAAGGATCAAAAAGTAGCTGCAGGACCAGTGGTGGGCTTTCTTAGGAGTTCCATCAAGGGAACTGCAGCCCATGACAGGGCTTTCTCTGTGGCAGCCCCTAATTTGTGTAGCTCGCTGAGAGGTGCATCTACTATACTTTTTTTTGGGGGGGGGTGCATCTAGCATACTTATTGT
The DNA here is from genome assembly GCF_963506605.1 of Zootoca vivipara. Classification (NCBI taxonomy): domain Eukaryota; kingdom Metazoa; phylum Chordata; class Lepidosauria; order Squamata; family Lacertidae; genus Zootoca; species Zootoca vivipara. The sequence continues at coordinate 61,727,679 of NC_083280.1, read as the reverse complement.
ACAGCTTCTTCTCTATGCTGAAGAGACACCTTTGGAGACTCTGGCGAGTCGATTTTTGTGGGATCGACCTCTCTGTGATCTACCTTTGCTATTCTCTTTGTTTGGATCTGTTTCACTCGCTTGTTTTGCTCTTAGAATTATAGGATTATATTGTTGCAACCCACACTGGGAGCTTATGGCAAAAGGTGGCTAAGAAATCAATCAATTGTTCTAGAAAGCACGCTGGGCATTCAGATCCAGGGACACGTGGCCCGATTTCACATTTTGGTAGATATGGGCATGATACAAAAGTGAAATCCTTTCACACCTTTTTCAAAACTTTACTACAGCTTAAAATACGACACACACACACCCCTTACAAAAAATGGTAGCAGTAGTACAGAGGGAGAATAAAGAAACTACGGTTAGACCTCTCTGCTTATACAAGGGCGGGGCGCATCTTTTCTTAATATTGCTCTGAAGTTCAAAGCAACTGTCTGGTTAGAGGGAATATCAGTTTCCCCAGGAAACCCTGCTCAGGCATTTGCTCTTATCCATATGGAAAGATGTTTCCTTCCAATGGAAAAAGACAGCACTGTTTACTTCCATGCAACAGCGAGTGTATTTAAACGCTAAATATAGACTGGCAAGGAAGGAAATATTAGTCAACAAAAGCTAAAAAAAACAATTATGTACCATGTCAGATGGTGTAAGCTTTGCCTGAAAACTGCCGTGAACATAAAACCCCAAAGGCTCTTGCTGGAATAATGCCAAAGTGAAAGATTTGTACATTCCAGTAGAGACTCAGTATTTTTATTTTTATTTTGATATCACAGTATTTTACAGGGAGCATGTACACTTTGTTTTTCAGTCTTGGATACTGAAATGTGCTAGCTGTGGAGTTGGCTTAATTTTCTAAAGTAAGAATAGTTTCCCATTCCCTCCAGTCCTAAAGCTATTGCAATGACCACAAATTAGTATAATGTACTCTTTATGTTAAAGAAGCACTCCTTATTTTAAAATGCTTCCATTCAACTCTCCTGTCTCACAAACCAGAGAAGAGAGTTCCAAATAGCCTTCGGTTTAGAAGTTTTCATCTGGCAGCCTAATGGGGTTTGCTCCCGATACATTGATCTCAAACTAGACATTACGGAATTATTTCACTGCACTCCCACTTATTACAAACCGAGCCTGTTAATTCACTTACCCTGAGAAGTACACTCTTCTCACGACCAAACATAAAATTAACAGCCCAATCACTGGAGGCACAGTGAATAGCCACCTAATGCAGGCTCTTGAAAAACAGTTTGTGTGTGATCCACTTGTGACTGTTCACTTCTGAGTCCTGAACTCCCACACTGCACAAAAGCAAATCCATGGCATAGCTATCAGTCCCAATCACTCCTATGCATCACTCAGCTGATGATCTTCAATGAAGAGACTCGCGGCTGAAATTAGAAGGAACTAAACGCTGGCAAAGTAAGAACTCGTCTAAGTGAAACAGAAATGAGACAAGCATTCAAGAAGTTTTTGTCTCTATATCTGGTCATCTATTAAGGCCAGGGGTCAGCAAACTTTTTCAGCAGGGGGCCAGTCCACTGTCCCTCAGACCTTGTGGGGGGGCTGGACTATATTTTTTGGGGAGGAATGAATTCCTATGCCCCACAGATAACCCAGAGATGCATTTTAAATAAAAGCACACATTCTACTCATGTAAAAACACGCTGATTCCCGGACCATCCGCAGGCCGGATTTAGAAGGCGATTGGGCCGGATCTGCCCCCCCCCCCGGGCCTTAGTTTGCCTACCCATTCATTAGGGGATTTTTTCAAATTTTAATACTGCATGGAAGTCACCTTGTGAGGTTAGCTACCTTTAACCAGGCAGAGGACCTTCTCGGTGGTAGTGCCTGCCCTGTGGAATGCCCTCCCATCAGATGCCAAGGAAATAAACAACTAACTGACTTTTAGAAGGCAGCCCTGTTTAGGGAAGTTTTTAATGTTTGATGGTTTATTGTGCTTTTAATTCTGTTGCAAGCCATATAGGTGGGTAATAAATAAATAAACAACAACAATAATAAAAACAAAAAAGGTTATATTCTAAATAAATCGCAGCACAGAAGAGCAACTGAGATCTTCCCTTTAATGTTGTTGTTGTTTAGTCGTTTAGTTGTGTCCAACTCTTCGTGACCCCATGGACCAGAGCACGGCAGGCACTCCTGTCTTGCACTGCCTCCTGCAGTTTGGTCAGACTCATGTTGGTAGCTTCGAGAACACTGTCCAACCATCTCGTCCTCTGTCGTCCCCTTCTCCTTGTGTCCTCCATCTTTCCCAGTATTGGAGCCTCAGCTTCAGGATCTGTCCTTCCAGTGAGCACTCAGGGCTGATTTCCTTTTAATGCTAGGACCACTAAAATTCCAAGCATTTGATCACCTGGAAACTCAACAGGGGAAATCCTATGCATTCTTACTTAGAAATAAGTTCCACTATGTTCAGTGGCACTTACCCAAAGGTAAGACTAAATGCTGGAATCTAGGAAAGCTGAGTTACTTCCAGCCCTACGTAACGCAAGCCACCTAAAAGTTCGACCTGGGCTCCTTGAAAACTGAAATGACTTTTCACTCCTGCGATCCACGCAGAAGTAGTTGGTTGGGTGCTGGCTCTTACCTGAGCTCCCTTCCTTGGCACCACTTTCCGAGAGAAAAAGGGGAAGCTTTGAGGCTATGGCGAGTTCGGCATGCTTTGCCAATCCTGTGCCGGTCCAATTAGCATGTTTGCACTGCACCAATCTTGCTCCTCCCAGTAGCCCAAAGTTATGCCGGGCCGGGGGCCAGGGATGTGCTACTGCTCCACCCACTGCCATTGCATGGATAGTAGGCCTGAATAACCATTTCAGAATTCCAGTAAAACATGGAAAACTGCTCTCAGACCATGTAGACAATACTAAGCAAACTAGACCAATGGTCTGAGGTCTAAGGTATAAGGCTTCCTAGGTTCCTTGCATCTGAAGGCATTTCTGTATGGCCAGTGCAACTGCTTAGTTATGGGCAACCATACTCCTTAGCTCGGACTTCAGCCCACACCCGTCACTCAAGCAGTACTTGTGGGAGCTCCTGCCCACGCTCTAGCAAAAAAAAGGCTGCTACTGCTATTCAAGCTTGGGGATCTGCAGAGACGCTCTCCTGTCCCAGGAGTTTCAGGTGTCAGCTTGAAACACTGCAGCAACCATCGCCAAACCTGGGCTTTCTACTCCAGACTCCTGCTGGTCACTGAAGCAAAGCAAAGCAAAGCACTTGCCTCTCTCCTTAGAGCTCATGTCCACTGAGCTTATTCCCTCAGCAGTAATCCCAAGATGAAGGTACCGAGGCTGTGTCGGGCTTGCCTTACATTTTAATAGGAGTGAAGCTGTATGTATGGAGCACACAGAAAGCTGTTTTACGCATTGCTTAACCCAGACGGTTGGTCCAGCTAATCCCCGCATCACAGTCTCTATAGGATCGACTTCAACGTTTTGGCATTGCTACTGGATGCTCAGCTGGCAGAGTGGCTGGAGTGTCTTTGCCGCAGCAACACATGCCTCAGTCACCTTTCCGTGTGGCACAGATCTCATGTGGGACGGATACTTGGGCATCAGTGACTTCAACACACATGGATGCATGGCACATTGTGCACAGTTCATGCGCCACAAACAAGGTGCACACCTGTCCTTGACTGTGGTGAAAGCTATAGCTGTGCACATATTTCAGTTAACGCTGAAACCCTGTCCACGCACAATGTTTTCCACTATCTCCCCACCCCTGCTGGCACTGAAATCTATAGGATTTAAGTGCTTAATTCAGCTTCATCAGCACCAAATCATTGATTGGCTTCAACTGAGCCTAAACATGTTTCATCTGCATTTACTTGCACAAGGAAGAGGAAGCAGGAGGAAGGGAGGAAAATATATTTAAACCTGGCTATTAAGAGATATCCTGTTTTTAATAAGGCACTCTATATTCTTCTTTTCCACAAGGAAGTGCATTTCATAAAGTAACGTTTTAAAACTGTACTGGAACTCCACTTTTCCCATTAAGGAAATTTCCAAACTAAATTTAAAACTACTCTTCTGATAGCACCAAATCCCCTCCCTCCTAAACAGTGCTAGAAACTGAGAGATGAAAGCGAGGAGCCAAATGGTGCCTTAAACCTACACAACAACAGAATGTCTAGGTGTCTAGGCACACTTTATTTTGATAACAAGAATACAAAGCTGAAAATAAATGAACTGCAGCTAAAATATTATTTTCATTTTTCACATGCTCTAGTCCAGGCATCCCCTAACTGCGGCCCTCCAGATGTTTTGGCCTACAACTCCCATGATCCCTAGCTAACAGGACCAGTGGTCAGGGATGATGGGAATTGTAGTCCAAAACATCTGGAGGGCCGAAGTTTGGGGATGCCTGCTCTAGTCCTTCCCCTGCCCACCCCCTAATATTTTTAAGAGGGTCTCTTCTCCAGTCTTCAGAGAGGAGTTTGAAGTGCGGAGGCAGGAAAAGGTCCTCCTTTCTTTCCACTCTGCAGTTTTAATCTGCCATCTTAGGCGCAGTACTGCGTCCAGAACTCAAACTGCTCACGCTAATGAAATTCCCTGTCACAAAATGCACCGAGACACGCATCACTCTTAGGAAGGTTCAACTTTTAAATCTTAATCCCAAATCCATAAGAAGATATAAAGAAAGAAAACGAGAACTGCTGGTTATTTTGTTAATTCAACATACCAATATTTACTTAGTTCCACTTGGCCTTTCCACCTGCTATAACAGATATCTGTAGCATTAAAGTAAATACATTTGTGTATTGTTGTTAGAAGCTGACACCATCTTGTTATTGAAAAGAAAACCAACACATACCTTAGTGGGTTTTTTATCTGCACAAAAGAGGACCTTTTTAAAAAAAGAAACTACATTTATTGAAGCCTTTTTCGCCATTAGTTCAGAATTAAACTTGATCTCAGACCAAACCAAATAATTCTGAAAGAGGCCCAACATGTGACATTTCATAAATACACCCACAGCAAAAATAACTTACAGAGGCTCAATGTGAAAATTGTTAGGCTGCCAATTGTTCCAGAACTTGGGAACAACTTTGTATTTCAAAAGAAAGGACCTACACAGACTAGACAGCTAATTCGACAACACGACCTTCAGCGACCATAACATTTTGGACAAATGCTTACAGATGCATGCTACACCCTATCTCAAAAAGCTTAGGTACCACTTTATAGCTAAAAACCACAAGAGAAGGCTATATACTTAGTGCAAACATGAACAACTCACTCAGACAGCCAACCTTTAAGGAAGGCTTTATAAGCTAATGATGATAACAATGAATAGCTCGCTAAGAGCCGGAAGCAGCCAGAAGTGCACTGCATTATCCCATACATCAGTAAGGCTGCATTTCCATAAGAGAATCCTCTACATCAGAGACAGGGACCTTGTGGGCTAACCTCTCATCAGCCGCAGCCAGCCATGGCCAGTGGGCAAGGATGATGGGAAGTAAAGTTCAACAACATCTGGAGAGCCACAAGTTCCCCATCCCTGTACTACAGGTATAGACTCAGTTTCTCCTTGGGATACTAAAGGGAAGTTGCCATCCATTCATTTCCATGAAGCTGGTCATTTAGACCACCCTATCTGAATCACTGTGGACCCAGGTGGCGCTGTGGTTAAACCACTGAGCCTAGGGCTTGCTGATCAGAAGGTCGGCGGTTTGAATCCCTGTGACGGGGTGAGCTCCCGTTGCTTGGTCCCAGCTCCTGCCAACCTAGCAGTTCGAAAGCACGTCAAAATGCAAGTAGATAAATAGGAACCGCTACAGCGGGAAGGTAAACGGCGTTTCCATGTGCTGCTCTGGTTTGCCAGAAGTGGCTTTGTCATGCTGGCCACATGACCTGGAAGCTATACGCCGGCTCCCTCGGCCAATAATGCGAGATGAGCGCGCAACCCCAGAGTCGGTCACGACTGGACCTAATGGTCAGGGGTCCCTTTACCTTTACCTTTATCTGAATCACTGGAGCTTTCTATATCATTCTTAAAAAGGACGGAAGGAAGGACGGAAGTTCTATTTCAATTGCACATCTTCAAACTCTGATAAATCTCAATTCACTGCACAGGGTGTAGCTAAATCCATGATTTTATAGGTCATCTTGCACAAACTCCTTTCTTCCCATGGATTGACTTTTGACAACTATAGAGCAATCAAAGTCAGTCTTGCAGGGGTTGCCAACTCTCAAGAGGCTGTGATCTACTCAAAGAGTTAAAAACTGGCAGTGATCTACCCCCTTTTTTGGGGTTCAGGTCAAGGATGTTTTAGGGAGGAGGAAAGCCCCGTGGGGGGGTGCAGGGGAAAATGTTGATACTAAGGGAGATAAAGTTGTTCAACTTCTTTGGGGGAGCCACTGATCTACCAGTGATCTACCACAGACGTCCAGTGATCTACCAGTAGATCACGATCTACCTGTTGGACGTGTCTCAATGTATCCAACACGTTTGGGTAGTAGCTGGAGAGCCCTAATCTGATACTTGACAAGTACCCAACAGATCATTGTCATAGCCATAAAGCTTCATCTCACTGCAAAAATCACCTTACAAGTGGGAGCAATTGCCATACAAACCAATCTTGAATTTCTTTTTTCAATCATAGTCACTTTTTTGTTTTCGTTTTTAACAGGTTGCCCTTCTATCTACCTTTTTTTATTTACATTAAACAAATCAGTTCCTGGTCCCGGTGTCACATGATAAAAAAAAAAAACCATACAAACCACAAACACACACTCAAAATAGCAGTTATAAAGGCAACACTATATACATATAAAATCCACAACAATTACACCATCACTTAAAACATGATGTCATAACAGAAAACAGCTATTTTATAACCGGAAAACCAGCCTCCCCTCCCCGCGAATACCTGTGTACAGTGGTACCTCGGTTTATGAACACAATTGGTTCCGGAAGTCTGTTCATAAACTGAAGCGTTCATAAACTGAAGCGAACTTTCCCATTGAAAGTAATGGAAAGTGGATTAATCCGTTCCAGACGGTCCGCGAAGTAACCGTTCATAAACTGAAGCGAACTTTCCCATTGAAAGTAATGGAAAGTGGATTAATCCGTTCCAGACGGGTCCACGGAGTACTTAAACTGAAGCGTTCATAAACTGAAACATGGGTGTAATTGGTTCCGGAAGTCTGTTCATAAACTGAAGCGTTCATAAACTGAAGCGAACTTTCCCATTAAAAGTAATGGAAAGTGAATTAATCCGTTCCAGATGGGTCCGCGGCGTTCATAAACCGAAAATTCATAAACCGAGGTTCCACTGTAAATATATATGCTCCTATCTGGCATTAAAAAAATAAACAACGACTGCACCATTTGTACCTCGAGGGGGAAGGAATTCCACAACCGAGGTGCCATCACAAAGAAGGAAATGGTCCACAATGTGCTTCTCCCAGCAGTGAGACTACAAGAAGAGCCTGTCCTTTATCTCTTAATGCTCTATCAGGTTGTTATAGCGGAAGGCCCTTCCTCAAGCATTTGAGCCCCAAGTTGATTGCGACTAACATTAACACCTTGAATTGGGTTCAAGGCAGTGCATATCCATCAGAACTGGTGTCACATGAATGCCCTAGAAGCACTTGGGATTTTAGGAGCCACTGCAGATTCTCAACTGCCCCACACAGAGTGCATCACACTTTTCTGCTTTCGGATGCTGCTGAATGTTGCTATGCGCTGCCTTCATGCTGAATGGATGGCTGTGCGCCCACCATTTGAAGGGTTCTTAAATTGGGTTTTTGTGATTGTTATTGGTTAAGGCAGGCATCTAAACTTCGGCCCTCCAGATGTTTTGGACTACAATTCCCATCTTCCCTGACCACTGGTCCTGCTAGCTAGGGATCATGGGATCCCTGCTAGCTAAGGATCATCTGGAGGGCCGCAGTTTGGGGATGCCTGGGTTAAGGGTTAAAATGCAGGCAACAAATCTATTCTTCTTCTTCTTCTTCGGCGATCACTCATAGCCAAGTAAGATTGTCTTCCATAAACACGGTTTTAACAATGGGTCTGTAAGTGACTGTGGAGGCCAATTCTGGATCCACATGTCCTTCCACAGTGGGGACATTGGTTTCCGGGTGGGAGTTGATCACGGTGTGGATTTGCCAAGCGTGCCTTCCTCTTAGCACGTTTCTCCCTTGTGTCCTGAGATCAAGTTTCTTCAAGGCCCATGACACCTTTGGTAAAGGCTGTTCTCCAACTGGAGCGCTCGCAAGGCAGTGTTTCCCAGTTGTCAGTGTTTATACTACATTTTTAAAGATTTGCCTTGAGACAGTCTTTAAACCTCTTTTGTTGACCACCAACATTACGCTTTCCATTTTTAAGTTCGGAATAGAGTATGAATAGAGTAATCTATTCATCACGGACTTTCTGTCACTACATTCAAGAAACAAAGCCAAAATACCAAATATAACAAACACCAAACCACAGAATCAAGGCAGACCCGAAAAGGTATTTATAGACTATTCATCTTGTAAAGTGAGTGATTGGCAGAGATATCAATTCTCAAGGAGCCAGTTCAAGCAGAGGGCCTGAAATATGCACAGGGTGCTCTCAAACAAGCAACTCCCACCAGACCTGCAGTGCTAGCATGACAGAGAGAAAGGTAAATGAGTCCCACTTTGCACAGGCAGGAGGACTATTAAAAGGAGTCCTTTCACTGACAAATGTTCCCCACATAGGCATAGTTGAGGTGTTGAAGCCCTGGAGGACTGCATTACACAACAACCTGCTCAACGTATGAATCAGGTCCAATGCCACTGATGCACCACTAGCATGACGTGGCTGCCACAGAAAACAAACAAAAAATTAGATTTGATGCATCCAGGGAGCCACGTTGCAGTGGTTAACTTATTCAAAGAACTACGAGGCTCATCCAGACTCCCTAATGGGAGACACAGTGTTGACAGCAAAAGTTACCACACTATTTACTATTGCCTCCATTGCCATTGCAATGTCAACCCGGTGTCACATAGCAACCGTGTTTGATGACAACAACACTTGCGGTGGCAATCTAGGTAATGCGCCTTTGAGTAAAGCCAAGGGGATGAATTCTTAGCCAACAGGAACTAAGATCCCCATGAAATCAGCATCCTCCTTTTATTCAAGGAGCTGCTGTTTAGGTGGATTCAGCAGGCCAACCATATAATCCCTGTGCCTAGAAGTAAGTCCAAACACGTTCCACTGCACTCCCTCGCCCTGGTAAGCGTGTTTCGGGTTGCACTTCAAATCAAATATTATTCAAAGCCTATTCACCATTGTGTAATGTGATTTGACTTTTCTACTTCCAAATCTGAGAAAGCAAACGTCTTACAGATATAATCCACACTCTTGGAAAAATTTGATGACAATGTTTACATTGGTCAGCCCTGTTTTCGAGCGGACAGCACCGCTGCAATTGTTTGAAGTGCATCCGACAAGACTTTCATATGCAGTATTCTGAAGTTTTTGAGACAGTGGGCAGTCCTCCTGTACCACAGCAGAGGCGTATAAACATGGAAGACAAACCTGGTTGGCTCATAATCCTCTTTGCAAAATAGGGTTTGTTTTTCGCTAGTGAAGAGACTAGAGCTGCAAGCCTATGCTTACTTGCTCCATGGAATTTACTTCTGTGGAAAGATATATGAAGAGTTTGGATTTGATATCCCGCTTTATCACTACCCAAAGGAGTCTCAAAGCGGCTAACATTCTCCTTTCCCTTCCTCCCCCACAACAAACACTCTGTGAGGTGAGTGGTGCTGAGAGACTTCAAAGAAGTATGACTAGCCCAAGGTCACCCAGCAGCTGCATGTGGAGGAGCGGAGACGCAAACCCGGTTCCCCAGATTATGAGTCTACCTCTCTTAACCACTACACCACACTGGCTATATGGGATTGAATGGTAACCCGTGGAAGAACGTAGCCTCCTCCCCAACATAAACCCTTATTATCATTTCTGAAACAGAGATGAAGCTTCCAACAAGATGATCTCTTGTTACAGAATAGTGGGTGGGGGAAACGTGCTGTGTTTAGTAAGTAGAAAGATGGCCCAGGAGGATGTGAAAAGGATTGCTCAGTGGCCAATTTTTGATGGACCTGGCCTGTCTGTAAGCCTGGAACAGATGAGTTTCTAAAGCCCACTTAAAGGCTTGCACAGATTAAGACACCAGGAACAATTCAGTCAAGGTGTTCAGCTATAACACTTAACAAAACTACTTCACTGTGATTAAAAATAAGCAGCCCAAGTCATTCAATAGTGATGTCTTGGAAAACAAAGTGTGTGAAGACTTTAAACACCCACAGACAAGATCTTAAAAGTGTGTTAAGTCGATTGCTGGGAAAGAGTTAACTTGTGGAAAAATAACCATGCAATTGAACCTGGCTATATAATTTTTCCAATTGCTTACAAAAAAAACCAACGCCATGGAGTTTGCCCATTACTGATCCCCAAACAATATTTTTGGGGGCAGCAGCACAATAACTGGGTGCATAGCTATGGATTTAGCCATGCCCATAGCAGCTTTATATTTGCATTTATTTACTAGCTAAATGACTTTACATTTAGTTTGTAATATGCATTGCAAACTCAAAGCTTAAATTATGCACCATTGTTCTTTGGAAGAGCATGGTTTGAATAAGCACTAAACGCGGGGGGGGGGGGAGGAGTTGCTCTATAAAAGGCTCTGTTTCAAAATCAAACCATTGGTTCATTTAGCTTAGCACTGTCTACACTTCTTGGCTGGAGATACATAGGACCCTTTAGAGACAAACCATTGAGATGTGGTCATTTTTTATATAGTACGTCACATTAACTTTATTAAAGTTTTCACATCAGCCGTCTTTTTGGATCCAATCAACCTTTAGTCCAGGAGCAGCCAACACGGTAACCTCTGGATGCTGTTGGACTCCCATCAACCCCAGCCAGCACCCCCACCTGTCAGGATGATGGGAATTATAGTCCAAAATCTTGAGGGTACCACATCGTCTATCTCTGGTACAGTGGTACCTCGCAAGACGAATGCCTTGCGCAACGAAAAACTCGCAAGACGAAAGTGTTTTGCGATGTTTTTGGTGACTCGCAAGACAAAGTTTTCTACGGCTGCGCTTCGCAAGACAAAGTTTTTTGGCTTTTATTTTTTGCCACAGCAAACCGCGCTTCGCAAGACGAAATTATCGCAAGATGAAGCGACTCACGGAACGAATTACTTTCGTCTTGCGAGGCACCACTGTATAGTTATTCTAGGCTGTTCCTGTTTGTAAGTTATAGATCATTGCCCACAAACTTTCAGGGTGCCAATGAGATTAGAAGTCCATTTTCCATACCAAATCAATTAACCATTTGCATAATTTAAAATCAACTCACTAGTCAATCTCCCTAACTTCTGACCCTTAATTTTCAGTTAACAATAAAAAAGCAAGCAAGATATTCCAAAAGCGATGATATATTTATTAGATTAATGTTCCAAGGGACTATATTAAAACATCTCAAAGAAATTTCTGTGGTCTCCAAAAATATACACTAGAGATTATATTCCTACCATAATTGATCCCAATGTGATGTAAATTATGTGCACAATTAGAGCTGATCTTCAGAACTTGTGGTTCTTTGGGGACAATGGCTTGATCAGAAGAAGAAAAAATTATCGTGTCTCACCCAGACTCTAGGTTTTTCCAGAAGAATGACATACATTTGGAGGACAGCAAAAGGACTGATACTGCAAATTTTTTAAAAAAATGATAAATACTGGATAAATATCTGTTTCACCCCACAAAACTGCTCTTTTAAGCATATTCTCACATTTCTTAAAAATTCGAAGACTGAAACTGTTCTGGTAGATCATTTGTTTCAAACGATTGCAGCTGCCACACTATAAAGCAAAGGGGCAGATTTTCAATGGGAAGAAAATGTTGAAGTAGTCAGAAAAGCAATGACAAACCTAGACAGCATCTTAAAAAGCAGAGACATCACCTTGCCTACAAAGGTCCATATAGTTAAAGCTATGGTTTTCCCAGTAGTGATGTATGGAAGTGAGAGCTGGACCATCAAGAAGGCTGATCGTCGAAGAATTGATGCTTTTGAACTATGGTGCTGGAGGAGACTCTTGAGAGTCCCATGGACTGCTAGAAGATCAAACCTATTCATTCTGAAGGAAATCAGCCCTGAGTGCTCACTGGAAGGACAGATCCTGAAGCTGAGGCTCCAATACTTTGGCCACCTCATGAGAAGAGAAGAATCCTTGGAAAAGACCCTGATATTGGGAAAGATTGAGGGCACAAGGAGAAGGGGACGACAGAGGACGAGATGGCTGGACAGTGTTCTCGAAGCCACCAACATGAGTCTGACCAAACTGCGGGAGGCAGTGCAAGACAGGAGTGCCTGGCGTGCTATGGTCCATGGGGTCACGAAGAGTCGGACACGACTAAACGACTAAACAACAACAACAGTCAGAAATTGTAGTTTATAGATTCTTTCGCATCTGCACATAATACAATGCCATAATCCAAACTCCAGATTTAAACACCTGCAAGTATTCAAGAGGATTAAAACACAAACTGCTTGATTGGGGGGGGGGGAATCCTTGCTACTACAGTGGTACCTTGGGTTAAGAACTTAATTCGTTCTGGAGGTCCGTTCTTAATCTGAAACTGTCCTTAACTTGAGGTACCACTTTAGCTAATGGGGCCTCCAGCTGCCGCCACACCGCTACTGCACGATTTCTGTTCTCATCCTGAAGCAAAGTTCTTAACCCGAGGTACTATTTCTGGGTTAGCAGAGTTTGTAACCTGAAGCGTCTGTAACCCAAAGTACCACTGTACAAGCAGTTGGTTTCCAGCAGACCAAACACCTAGGAGAAGTGAAACCTACAAGAAACTGTTACAGTGTGGAATGCTACTGTTTAAGATTCCTGGCACTCCAGACATCATTCTATGACCACTAAGGGCATTCAGTCTTTAATGGGATGTTGAAGGGTGGGCGCAGAATTTCTCTCCCACCTGCAGAGTTTTTCCTTAACTTTTTTTTTTCATATTTCCTAAAATCTCAAGCTGTGCCCTTTCTCTTCCACCTGCAGAGTTTTTCCTTAACTTTTTTTTTCATATTTCCTAAAATCTCAAGTTTATGGAAAACTACTCTTTAAAAAAATGCCCAACACTGCAAGAAGCACTGTCATTTTTTAAATGTGTTTTATAAAAAGACACATCCACTTGAACATTTTGCATCTGAAATGTGCCAGCTCTACAAAAATAAAATAAAAACCACGCCACTGCAATTTGTTTTAGCCTGACACATGTTTTTTGTCAGAGGTTTCTTTGTCCCGTCTGTAAGTAATCTCCATGTGTTATCCACATAAACACTGTCACCTAACATTAAACTTTATACATTTTTTTGGAAGCTAACCATTGGAACAGAGTCCGTCTTTATGCAATTAATCCTTCAAAATATTAACTGGTCTTTACTAAAATCATTAACCCTTGAGTGCTCCAAGGCAAAACTGTTCCTATTACAAACTTGCCAAGTCCTAGGTTCAGCTTGCTTGTTTGTATTTTCGAAAACTGACAAGTGTTTTGGCAACTAGACAATCCACTTTAAGGTATATGGGCAAACCTTGAATTCAGCCCCAAAGTTCACAGAGATTGCCAAATGTCTAGAGGAGTGCAGGCCTGCTCCCAAGTGATTGGTTTCACTTCTTGCTCTTATATATATAATAATTGCAGGTTGCAACTTTTTAAAACAGCAATGAGAATTTGATCTAGGGATACAGACTGTGGAGGTGGATTAGAATCATTTGTGGGCTAAAAAAAACCCCACTAAAATCAGTATCAACTTAGATATGAGAAATACATTTAAATTACTACTCTGATGGCATTGGATACCATTAAGGTGTAGTTACAGGTGTAGTTACCATTATGGTGTAGTTACCATGGAGCCACCTGGGATGCATAGAGACATCGGATTCTTATCTCATCATGCATGATCAAGCTTTCTTTAGCGCCTCAGCCCTTGCTTCCCCCCCCCCCCCAGGACTAATTGCAGCCATCAGCAGCCGTTAACAGCCATCCACAGGTTTACCACTCCCATCAGCCCATCACCCATTCCCACCCACCCCCACCACCCTCTGTATATATATAAGGGTCTGACACTTCTGTTTCCAGTGTATCTGAAGAAATGTGCATGCACACGAAAGCTCATACCAAAATAAAAACTTAGTTGGTCTTTAAGGTGCTACTGAAGGAATTTTTTTCATTATGGTGTAGTTATATTAATAAAACTGCCCCACCATTGTGCTGGAGAGGCTGTAATAGGATTAGGTACAACACTTCACATGTGGTGGACATGTGAACATAAAAAGCCCTTCTGGCAGAGGATGTTTACAGAAATACAGTGGATGCTCGGGTTGCGAACGTGATCTGTGCAAGAGGCACGTTCGCAACCCGCAGCGCCACGTCTGTGCATGCACGGTTGTGATTCGGCACTTCTGCGCATGCGCAAAGCGTGATTTAGCGCTTCTGTGCATGTACCGAAACCCAGAAGTAACCCATTCCGGTATTTCCAGGTTCGGCGGGGTGCACAACCCGAAGACACGCAACCCGAAGTGTCTGTAACCCGAGGTATGACTGTAAGCTACATTACGGGTCAAAACGTGGAATGTACCCCAAGTTTGGGATTGTTAAATATTTTTAAAGGAGGGCAATCTGACCTTCGTTATAAAGACCTAACTACTTTTCTTTTAGTAGTGACACACGTACTAGCAGCACAGAATTGGAAAGGATTGGGACATCTGTGTATCTCTCATTGGAAACAGAATGTGTGGTCTATTTCTATCAGGAAAAATAACAGAGTTTACATGCATTGAATAATACAAATGACGTAGATGATTATCTTTTATAAAATACTTTACTGATAATCCTACCGAAATCACAGATTGGGCTTTGGCAAACTTAACTAGATTGATCTGTCCCGGGGGGGGGGGGGGGAGTTGTGAATTTTGTTTTTGCATCTTTTTTCTCTCTCTCTTTTGTAATTGTTATATATTAGAAATCAATAAAGCTACACACACACACACACACACACATACATATATATATATTGCTTCTCCTGAACCTATGCAAGTAGGAAACTTCCAGGAACTAGGAAGGGGAATCCTTGGGAAATCTAAAGCTTAGGGAACCTAGACTGAGCTTGAAAAACCTAGAGCTTCTCACCAAATGACCTTACCTCTAAGATGGGGGAGGGGGGCGCTTTACTCTTTCTTCATCAAGGAGATTTCCTGATCCTTTCTGTCATCATAAGCCAAAAGAGTAATCCCTAGCCTCTAACTGTACCTGTCAAAATGAAACTCCTATCTCCAACTGGCAAGCAGGTTCTGGGAATCCTCTACAAGGAAACCAATATGTTTCCTAGCAACCAAAACTGTCCCTTATATTAAGGAAACAGCATTTTGCTTCAGCTTGGTCCAGAAGGCCAAGACTGCCAATGCATAACAGGCCTGGAAGTGAACACTGAAGACGGAAGCAATAACCAGCAGAGCAACTGCATTGCTGCACATCAGTGTGATACTGGAAACGACACATTTGTCTCATAATCTGGCCAAAATAAACAAACTTTTATTTATATTATTTATTTTTAAAGGGCCGCTGCTTATTATTTAATGATTCACGTGTCTTTGATTTCCCCCCACCATGAAATTCCACATGGATGACAATTTCCAACTATTTTCCTTGTGCGTTTTTTCCTCCTTAGGAGTCACCCCCCCCCCAAAAAAAAAACTCTTACAAAAGAAAATTGTTCTGCTGTAGAACATTCCTTTCTTCCAAAGCCCCTCCAATTGTGTTCTGCAACTTAGCCTGCTATCAAGCAAGGAGAGCAGAACTATTTATTTGCCGATCTTGTATACACTTCATAGCTATTAAAGCCGTCACAATAGCAGTTGGCTTCCCCACCCCCAAGAGCAACAGGAAACCGTTGCTGAAAGCTGACCTGACAAACTGCCCTGCAGATAAGTAGCTTTCTTGCATCCTTGAATGGCAAAAGGCTTTCTGATCCACACAATTGTGTTTATGAGAAGATGAGTAAGAGGAAGTCTCAACACTCACTTAAGACTCTAGGGCGAACATTCTGTATTGGACACAAATGTATGTATGGGAAGTTTTTCACTTCTGAAGCCTTGAGAGGAGCAAAGCTTACTAATAACTCAGTTATTAACTCCTTCTCCAGTTGGCGGAAGTTGCAAGAAGATTTCTGATTGTCATGCGAAAATCATTCCACATATATGGTGTCATGGAGTCCTTGAGCCATATCTACACCACGGACTTAATAACTGGTTTAAATAGTCGTTCCTTTCCTCGGGGAATCCTGGGAACTGTAGTTCCATGAGACTAATCCAAAACTAGTATACAACGCACTGGGGTGAGGAAGTTATTTGAAAAGGGACGTCACCAGATGACATAGAGAATGCAGAACCTGGAGTGAGGGCACACACACACACACACTTTCTAGATTGTGTTAGAAGGCAAGGAGAGAAAACAAGTGCAGGGAAAGGAAATATTGCCCATCAGGTTTATTGTTTAGATCACAGAATCTGCAGAGCATATACAATCATCTTTTTTTACAAGTAGGAGAATCTTTCAGTTCTCTTGGCAGTAATAGAAATATTTGCACATTATGTCTCCCAACAAGGCCTGCGACAAAATGTTTCAGTACATACGGCCCTCCTATCAGGAGCAACCCCAGCAATATATTTATTCCCCCCTCCCTCATTTTTCTGTTCCGTTTTTCCAACTGATCATCAACCTTCCCTGGCTACTGAGCATGTTTAGTTCTCTTTGGGCTGCTTGGATGCTCCTGTTGTTGTTATTGTTGTTGTACTAGTGTTATTATTTCTGCATACCTCCACGGTCCCCCGTGCATGCTAACGCCTTCCTCTCATTTCCCAGTAGCCCAATTTTGGTTACAGTCCTGCTAGCACTCAACACATCAGTTCACTTTCGGGAGGAGAAATATCAGAATCCTCCCACAATAAGAGAAAGAGTGCTTTCGGGAAATGTGCAGCAAAAGTGGTACAATCTCAGTTATGAGCTTATGTAAAATCATTGTGGAATCCTACAGAAACACATTCAGTTTTGGGAGAGAGGGGGGGGAGAGACATTCATTAAAGCAGCTGTTTCTGGGCTGCATTTCTGGACAAGGGTTGTATCCCCTGACATATCTCCCAAAGGACATGAGAGAGACAGTGCAAAAAGTATTAAGAACCACAAAAGCTTTTAGCACTTCCTTGGCACTTTCTTCAAGGTGGACAGAACACAGAATTGCTTCCTGTCTGCATATCCAAGAGCAAGGTGGGGAAAAAAATGTGCGTAAAACAGGAGGGAAGGCAAAAATTATACAAACAAACAAACACTCCAAGATAAATTTACTAGCTGACTGTAACCTAAGTAGTGGAAAAAAATCATGATGGTAATGATATCTTTGCTTTCTGCGGAGGGAGTCCCCACCCCCCTCAACTCAGAGAAGATTTTGGGATTAAGAGGAAGCCTCCTCAAAATCACATTTGCTCTTCACAGGAATCCTACACTGAAGTTACAGCGGCTGAGGAGAGCATAATGCAAGATATGCCCCCACTACACACACACACACACACACACACACACACACACACACTTCCACGGAAATCTGCAACATGCTAATGGCCTACTGACAAAAAACAACTGACAGTCCACATTAACAGAGCAGCTTCATAACAGCTCCAAGTCTGGCACCATGAATTTCCCCCCACCCCATCAGTAGTAAGAACTGAGGAAGTAAAAATCATGTTGTTCAGATGTTGTTGGGTACAACTCTCATCAGTCTCAGTCAGCAGAGCCAATGGTCAAGAATGGTAAGAATTTTAGTCCTACACAAGGGGGAAAGAGTGTGCTCTCCTTAACAAAAAAGGACCATAGAGAAAGCAAGGATAAAATGTTCAAAGGAGAGTTGCAAATATACAAATAGATAATGAACATTCCATTAAACAAAATCAAGGCTACAAACACATATTAATACAAAATACTGTTTGTACATTTGTCCCTTTGAGCATTTTGTCCTTCTCATCTGAAGGATACCACATTGGCTAACCCTGACAAAGAATTTTACCTCAAAGATGCACGTCTTCTATTTAACATTCAGAACAAGGCCCTTCCTTTTTTTTCATCTGAACCAACTGTGTAATTTTTTTTTTAGAAGTGCAACATCTTCATTAGCAAGTCACACCAGAGCACTGTTGTTAGTACTTGCTTCAAGCCACATTTGAGTTTCCTTTTAGCTCCTGCCGTTTTTTCCAACTTCTCAATTAAGGCAACACCCCCAAAATTATTCACTGTTGAATTTCACCAGAAAGAAGCAACAAATGCCAAAAAAAAAATTGAAATGAAATGGTGGGATAACAGACTAAGACACATCAGCAAATAACGTTGTGTGCAAGCAACGCAGCGACTAATCCTCGGGCATTTCAGCTATTAAATAAAATTACAGTAATGGGGGTGGGGGCAGGGCCACAAGAGGGAAGCAAGCCAAAAGCCAGCACAGATAACAGGCTTTTTAAAAACCCAAGAACATACGTCTAATACGAAGTAAAGTTTACTTTGCCAGACGTTCCTATGGGAAAATCAGTTTTGCGGTTCCCATGGGGATTGCGAGATCTCTAAAATTAGGCAGCATGCTGCAATGAAGTAGAAGAGGAGGTCTGTAAGGGGAACCTGGATTTCAGTATCCCAAATGACTTACAGTTCGCAAACATGGCTGAAAATGAGGTGGTGACAGCTCATTTTATAAAAGAAAAACAACTAACGTCCACAAAGATTCTTGATCTTAAAAAAAAAAAAACTCTACGAATTAACTGTATGAGGCTAGTTCAAGCCTTTGGCAGGGATGCACAGAGACTGCACCAATCCAGTATCCACTTGAGATTTCTAAATGGGATACTTTGACATGCGAGTAATAATAATACAGTAATTATTATTATTATTATTATTATTATTATTATTATTATTATTTATGTGCCTTTTCTATCAGCTTCAACTAGTAGCCCAGCTGCACCCCTGTCTAGACACAGAGAGCCTAACGTCTGTTGTAACTTCTAGGTAGAATTACTGCACTTATTTTTATTTGCGGGAGGCAGCTATTCCTGATGTCCTATGGTTTCTCCACAATGTTTGAGATGTTTGGGAAAGGTACACAGGTTTGCCTATGAATTCACTCTGCGTTATTAAGTTGGGCAAACTTATGAAAAACAGAACAGTGGAACAGGAATCTCTATTCCCCTATACACCTGCTGCAGCAAAAAGCTGCAGTGTCAGCCACAAAGGTTTCTTCTCTGGATCTTAAACCCAGATTATTTCAGCCCGAGGTATTACTCAGGGTCCTTGCTGCTTCTGTACCCCCCCAGACAGCAGCCGGATACATGTACAGTATATGTATGAGAAGGCTTATGCCATGCACTTTGGAATTGGAAGCTACCCAAACCACCTTTCTATCCCTAAATGCACAGAGCCTCACCCTCTTAAGAGATGGAAACTAAGCAAGAACCAAGCAGCTTGGGTTCAGAGGGCAATGCTGATCTGGCAAAAGAAGGAAGGGAAGGAAAGGAAATGGTTCAAACAGGACCAGTTATAAATCACTGCCAATAATTTTGTATGTGGATTGATTGCATAATTTTGACTTATGAACATAAGCCCTTGGATAGCCCTTCCTGCTGCCAGGGAATAGTGGGGGTGAGGCTGGCATGCTGGTCACACAGATTTGCCAGACTGCACTTTTCAGGTGTCAAAAGCAGACTATTATCACATGCCCGTGTCTGTACATCATGTTGCTGTTGAAAGCACAAAGTAACTCTTCAACCAGCTGACAACTCTAGTCAACAGCTCCCGTTAAAGTCATCAGTAGCTTTCTTCATTGCATGAATGAAGGCTGCAGGGCAGCTATTTCTCTCCCTCTCTCACGCGCTGGAGGAATGTTGCATCTATAGACTGTACAGATGCCCTCCCCACATGGCAAGCAGCACTGTCAGATAAATGCAGAAGCAACCACACTCCTTATAACTGCTCCAATGCACCCCCGTTACTGCCGCACAACACACCACGAATACCACACACAGGCCAATGGGGGGGGGGGAGTTCTCCAGCTACTGCAAGAACCACTGAGTTCAGGCCCCAAAGACCACAAGGCCACCCACAGAAGGTTTCAAGGGGAAGTTGAAACTCAAAACAAACAGCAAAGTGGCATGTTTTTTCTCATCACTAGTACAGATCCTTTAAAACAAGTGTGCACACTTGTGTTTTCCTTTCTGGTCACCCAGATGCAATTCTTAACCATCACAACAAGCAACCAGGGAAGCAGCTATTTACAAGACTGTTGAACACCTAACAACTCACTGGGCCACGATAGATAAGAATGTAGAAGCACTCATATTTCAATATGGATAGTTACTGAGCAGTCCAGTGTTATAAAATGTGTGGTGGGTGGGTGTAAGCATCACACTAATGATTGGCATATTCTCCCTTTTTCAAAAATTCACCCCGCCTTAAAAAACGAACACAGTTCAATTTGGAAAATAGATTTTTGGACAAATTTTGAACTATTTTTCTGTATGCAAATGTCACCTGGTTGGTGGCTAATAACAGTGTTCTGAATGCTGCTCAAACCCTGCCAGCCCTACTTTTTGTCAGGCAAGGCTTCCAGGTAATGATCCAGTACGTTTCACAAGGATCAGTGGCCAAGCTGTACCAGCTACATCTTTGTTAGGGAACTTACAGGTAAAGGCTAGGAAACAGGTGGGAGACTCCCATGAATGGGACTCGTGTACATACATACACACACACACACAGATGTAAGCTAGATCTGTGTGTGCAGTGAATACAGAGAAAGACTCAGAATGACAAAGAGATAGATTCAAGGTGAGTGAACAGATGGCTTAGAATGGTCTTCTCTAAACTGGCATATTCCAGCTGTTTTGGATTACAACACCCATCATCCCTTGACCATTGGACAATGCTGGCTGGGACTGATGGGCAATGAAGTCAACTGAGGGCACCAGCTTGGGGAATGCTAATGGGGCACAGGTGTCTCACTCATGTGAGGCGGTGGATCTTCTGCTTGTAGAAGTGGTGAAGCCGCTGCACTGTATATTTGTAAATAAACTCAAGGCAGTCTCTACTAGCCAGGCCTCCTTCCAAAGGAAGCCAATCCCAGATAAACTAGCCATGCCTCCAAAAATTCTGACCGGTCAGAGAAATGGGAAGCACACAGCAATTTCCTTAGAATATCGGCAACAATACAGGAGTCATGCAGAAGACAATTTAAATACCCAAGCATTCTTGACTGCATATGCCTTTCATGCACATGAGGTGACAAAACATAGCTACACACACACACGATAGGCTCAATCATGCAGCTGGCAAGATCTATGCATATAATAAAATGCCAAGGCTTGTGATCCATGACCAGGTACACAAACATAGCAGGTTTAGTGGAGCATAGGGCAGACGAAGCCACCAACCCAGAACTCAAAAGATCAAGTGGGGCTACCTTTGAAGGTGACTCGGAAACTACAACTAATCCAGAATGCGGCAGCTAGACTGGTGACTGGGAGCGGCCGCCGAGACCACATAACACCGGTCTTGAAAGATCTACATTGGCTCCCAGTACGTTTCCGAGTACAATTCAAAGTGTTGGTGCTGACCTTGAAAGCCCTAAATGGCCTCGGTCCAGTATACCTGAAGGAGCGTCTCCACCTCCATCATTCTGCCCGGACACTGAGGTCTAGCACCGAGGGCCTTCTGGCGGTTCCCTCGTTGCGAGAAGCCAAGTTGCAGGGAACTAGGCAGAGGGCCTTCTTGGTGGTGGCGCCTGCCCTGTGGAACGCCCTCCCAACAGATGTCAAAGAGGAAAACAACTACCAGACTTTTAGAAGACATCTGAAGGCAGCCCTGTTCAGGGAGGGCTTTTAATGTTTAATAGACTACTGTGTTTTATTTTTCTGTTGGAAGCCACCCAGAGTGGCTGGGGAAACCCAGCCAGATGGGCAGGCTATAAATAATAAATTATTATTATTATTATTATTATTATTATTATTATTATTATTAGTGCTAGGATCAGCAGATTGAAGGACCATGGTCCTTCCTTTACAAATCCCCTATCACTGAAAAACAATAACTTGATCGTCTCTTTCTCCAGCCCCACCCTGAGATCTTCTCGGCCAGCAGCATTAAAAACATGCTAAAGCAATTGATACATATAGTTTTGGACATCAATCACCCCGATATGCAAACAGAATAAGCTAAAGGAGTTTAGTCTTCCTGTTGTATTTTTCATTTGCTACAATTTCTTTTCCCACCCATCCCAGATAGGAAAACATCATAATTGTTTTGACGTTCCTCCAGTTTGCTTGCTTGCTTGTTTGTTTGTTTTGAAACTTCAGAAAACAGGGTGTAGAAAACACATAGCAAGGTCAGAATGAAGACGATATAATGTACCAGACAGTGTTTCTCCATAAACAAATTGCTAACCAGTATGAAATGACACCAGTATGAAATGTTCTCGAAGCTACGAACATGCGTTTGACCAAACTGCGGGAGGCAGTGCAAGACAGGAGTGCCTGGCGTGCTATGGTCCATGGGGTCACGAAGAGTCGGACACGACTAAACAAACAAACAAAAAATGAAATGCCACAAGGAAAGGCACCTCTCTACACAATGCTAGGGTATGTGTGGAAATAATCATTTTATAGCAGCAGACTAAAAAAATATATCAGTTAAGCAACAACTTTAAAAACCTAAAAAAGACGGGCCTAATCCTATATTTGAGTTCTGCTAGCTGAGGGGCTTAAGGATTTGGTTGAAGCACCGCTACATTGGCAGACTGTCTTCTGCTGCAGCTGAGCGGTTAGAGAACTGTCCTGTTATGTGTTTGTGTCATATAGAAGCTCCATGTCACTGGTTTTTTGCTTTGTTGCTTTTTGTCACCTGCCCCTTCCCCTCTGTTGCTTAACAAGAGTATTTTCTTCCCAGGGAGTAGGGCCTTGAAGGACTTGCCAAAATGCTGCCCCAGGCTAGGAGCAGCCCATAGATTCCTACTCCAAGCATGGAAGTTTGCACCACTAAATCAGACTCTTCAAAATCAAGGAAGCCTCTGAATGAAGACATGTGTAAACTCGTGACTCAAAGCCAATGGGGGACCTACATTTGGGGGGCCCTGGAGCTTGAACTGTTATGGGGGGCCCTTCACAACCAACAACAAGGTCTGATAACCACTGTTATCTTTTCCAATAGGGTTGTTCCATGACAGATCACACACACACACACACACACACACACACACACACTACTACTACTACTACTAAGTCTCAGATTTTGCTTTAAATTGAGAGCGCATCAAGCAAAACAGGTAGATGCAAATGACTGGCTAACATAACTTTTCCCTGTCTCCCTCCTACAAACCTGGAGGCATCATAATCTGACAGCGCTTAGTTTAGTTAGGACAAGAGAAAACAGTTGGCAGTTTTACAGCTCAGGATGTATGTAAATGGGCACAGAAGCCATCCTGTGTGTCACTATTTTGATGCTTGTTTGCATCAACCATGGGAATAAACAAAAAAGCAAGGCAAACAAGCACATCCTCAGTTCAGCAATATTCCAATACGAAAACAGATTAGATAACAAAACCAAACTCAAATGATGATTATGGTAATCAAAACCATATTGTAAACAAAATCAGGAAGAGGGGGGAAATGTATTTTCAATCAGATCTCTTAAATGTTCACATCCACCAATAGTGGTTCCTCATTTGTAAGTGCAACCACTTATCATAATCTCGGGGTCAAATACATAATAGATTCTTTTTCCCGCTCCAAGTAATAGGAAACAAGCAAAGTACCATAGTCATCTGCTAGTTTATAAATGTCAAACCTCAGAGCTTAAGACCTCGAAACAAGTCATATTTCACTTCATAAAGTAATGTTTCTTAATAATTGTCACAATTCCAGATTTTTGACCGCTCAATTTCCAAGCCTTGATTCCAACAGCAACAAGCTCTAGCGAAGAAGGGGGAGTAATCTAGAAATGTTCAGACTACTTTATATCCCTACCCAACGCTGAACTTCATGCAGCTGCTTTAGGCTGAACTTATTCTCCATATTCTACACACACAGAGGCAATGTCCTGTTTTAGGTACATATGAGCATCACTGAACAGGCATGTGTAGCAAAGGGTTCCTCTGGGCTGACAGTATTTTGTGGGAGGGATTCACATGTGCACCGGAAAATTTAAGTGGATTAAGAAACTCTGTTTGGCCAGCATAACAAATCCATTTTTTTATTAAAAGAAACCCACCCTGCAGACCTTTTTTTAGTTAGGAAAGTGATGAGGAAATGTACCGTGAAGCAAGGGATTGACAAATGACCAACATAAAGACTTATAAACACCCTGTAAATAAATCAGAACCGTTGTGTGCACTCCTCACCCAACAAATCAGAATGAACGCTCAATAAAGACCAGACATAATCTAACAAGCTGTCTGGGGAGCCTGGCAAATGCATACATTTTTACTCAGATATGCACAAGATACCCATTTTAGAACACAGCTTCAATCCTATACAGTACAGTATACACTTTCCTAGACGTATGCCCCATTGACCACCAAGACTTGCTGGTACTTCTTAAACCTATGCAGCTTGGGACCCTCATACCTACGGGACCGCCTCGTGGAGGACCCTAAGGTCCACAAACAATATTTTGGAGATCCCGAGCCATAAGGTGGCTAGATTGGCCTCAACTAGGGCCAGGGCCTTTTCAGTATTGGCCCCTACTTGGTGGAATGCTTTCTCAAAGGAGACCAGGGCCCTGCGGGAATTGAAATCTTTCCGCAGGGCCTGCAAGACGGAGCTGTTCCGCCTGGCCTTTGGGCTGGACTCAGTCTGACCACTATGTTTTTCCTCCCTTATGGTTTTGATTTGGGCCATTTTAAAATTAGGCTATATTTTAAAAAAATAAATAAATCTGGATTGTATTTTAATCCGCATTTTAATTGATTGTTTTCTTTCTTTTACGTTTTCTTGTGATCATGTTAATGTCAGCCGCCCTGAGCCCGTCTCTAGCTGGGGAGGGTGGTGTATCAATAAAAATGTAGTAATAATAATAATAATAATAATAATAATAATAATAATAAAGGAAATTGTACATCTCCAAACACACATTACTTAAGTGATGCATGAGAGGTGGGTACACCCAGAGGGTTGGGCTACGGGTCAGTGTTGGCTTTGGGTTGAAAAGTGTCAGCCACCCATGGGAGGTACCACCTCCAACCCACAGGAACCAGCTCCAGATGGACCATGCCGCAAGGGTGCTGCAGAAGAGAACCCAGCATGTTTTCTCCAATTCTAACGCAGCTAGCAAATTACACATCCAAGGAAAAGTGGAACTTGGTTCCCGGTCTCTGTGTGCCATTATAAATTACTGGAGACACACCAAGAAGCAGCTCTTAAGAACAGTCAGCAGGGATTGTATACCTAGAGGCATTCAGACTGGGTTCAGCAAGCCAGGAATTACCAGGCTTCTAGATAACGATGGGAACAGCATGTTCTTGGGCAATGAAAACTTTCTAGTCAATCTACAGGCCCCACTAAAGAAGCTAAACACTCCTCAGACCAATCGTTATTTCCCTCAGTTGTCTGGACTCTTTCATTCTCAGTCATGTACACTCCTCATTTAGAATTCTTCTTCTTTCTTGGAAGAATATAAATTAATCTTGACTCTGATTTCAGAGGCATTTCTGTAAGGATTGACACCTGGAAAGTCCTGCGCTGAATTTGGGCCTATTGCTAGAAAAACTGCTCATTCAGTACTAAATTGTAGGGTGGGGAGAGAAAATGGACTGGTTTCACTTCAATAGTTTGCCAGATTCATTTACATCTGATAAAAGTAATTGGGATGGATTACTACCCCACTTCAAATGCTGTGCTGATCCATAATCCATTTCTACTCTGGATTTGGCACCAGATTTTTTTTGGGTGGGGTGGGGTGCAGGGGGGGACTATAGTGGAATATAGTCCAAGTTTAGCACCATAAGTTTTCTCTGTGCTAGTTGCTTTCAATAATAATAATGCTGAAGTAATGCACTATATTCCACTATACTGTAGTTCCAGAACTGGCTTTTCTATTGTGTGACAGCTGAAAGGCAACATGGAAATTAAGAGTTAGAGAAACACCATTAAAATGGAAACGTCATTGCCATGTGAATGCAGCCTAAGTAAATCAAACAAACATTGCTGCCTACCTTTTTTAAACTAAATCTTGTAACTTTTAGGTAAACAGATTTTGGCCTAACAAAGCTTAATCTGGCATTTTCACATCAACATGTGAGAAAGTATCTTGAGAATTTTATAAATAAATAGCACATTGTATACAGTTGAGCTGCAGTATATTTCATAACAAACCGAAGGAAGAACTGTTTTTACACAATGCATAGTTTAACTTAGGATGTGCTGAGGGCTACTGCCTTAGAGCCCTTGAAAGACATCGAGTGATCCAGACTCAACTGAAATAATCATTAACAGACCCATTAGCCATGATTGAGACAGGGGAGAGCTGTTGTATTAATGTCCCACATGGAGACTTCCCAAAGGCATCTGGGAAGTCCACTACTTGGAAACAGGCCTCTCCTCCCCCCCCCCCCACTTTATGTGGGATGTTCTGCAGGAATTTTTTGTTCTTTCATGGGAGAATGAATGAAGCCAATAGAAGCTCCCAGTCCTCAGGCTTCAAAGCATTTGGAGCGCCTGACTGAAAAGGCACTAAACTGCATAACAGTCTGAGAAAAGATTACTGGCAGATCCACACCACACCATTTATTTAAACCACATCTGACCCCCCACATTAAAAGCACATGGCTCTCCACACCCCCACACCCCGAGAATCCCAGGAAATAGTTTTTTAATGGTTCTATGAATTGTACCTCTATGAGTGGGAAAACTACAACTCCCAGGATTCTTTGGGAGAGGTCATGTGCTTTAAGTGTATGGTGTGGACCTGTCCTAAGTAAGTAGTGCATGTGTTATTACAAAGCATCACGTGATTCCACTACAGTCTCAGGCCTAGAAAACACGCAAAGCTCCTATGGAGAACCTCTAACCCCCAAGTATTGTAAGTGCTGCAGTACGGTAGGTCAGTGTAATAAAGGAGGCAACGAAGACCCCTAAAATGTGAACAGCCACCTAAATTCAATGCAACCATTCCATTTACACTGAAGTAATGCAACACCTTAAACTAATCTGGAGAAATGGCATTAAAAACTAAAACTGCTATCCTTTACCCAAATATCTAGAACAAGATATTAAGCAAGGTTATGATAACATCCAGGACCAGGACCAGGACCAGGGTTCACATCCAGGACCAGGATAAAGGTAAAGGTATCCCTGACCAGTTGTGACCGACTCTGGGGTTGCGGCGTTCATCTCACGTTATTGGCCGAGGGAGCCGGCGTACAGCTACAACTTAATAATTGGGGTTGAAACACCAATCATTCTTGGTTTGCAAGTTACTTCAAATTATATCAAGATAACAACTCAGAATGCCCAGATATGGAAGAGATGTTTTTGACCAACAGAAATACAAGATTTCTTTCTTTCTTTCCTGGGTACAGTGGAAAAATGATTATAAATAGGGCTAGCACACTGGAGGAATTGATACACACACCCATCACAATTAACATTATTTTTGCACCTGCTGTTCCCTGCAAAAACAAAACAAAGATAGAATAGGAAAGAAAAACAAACAGTATATATCCCTTTGTACTGAAGTTTGCAATTAGCAGCCACTTCTCTCATTGGCACACAAACCTTTTTATGAAGCCATCTCTCTGCTAATTAACCTATCCCTTCTTCCCTGCTCTCCCTTCCCCACCTTTTATTTTTGGCACTGGGCATTTGTATTTGAAATATTTACAGTATCTGGGGAAAGTGACTTTTTTTTAGCAGTTCCAACCAACTTTTTTTTTTAAAAAAAGCATAACCTTCTTTAAACTAAGACATAGCTTAACTTTTTTCATTTCCAGAAAAACTTTTAACAACAAAAAAAGCACATTTTCCTACAATTGAGAGTGCAAATCTGGTTATAGATAGTGCACACATTTACACTGTTGTGGTCATACCTTCTCTCATTCCCCCAAAGCTCCAAGGTTTCAAAACCTGGCCCAGTCTGCCAAGACAGCAAGATGCAGTTCCCAAAGAAAAGGCAGTTTGCACAACTTCCTTTATACAGTATAGCACTTGTTCACACTGGGCGATTAGCACAACCCAAATCGGTTACTATGTGCAGGGGGGGGGGCAATCACAGATGTCCCTCCACCGATATTAATTTGTGTCTCCGCAACTCACTTTGGCACATAATGTTATTTCAGAGCGCTCAGCTGGTAGAGCACGAGACTTTTGATCTTAAGGGTCCTGGGTTCAAGTCCCGTGTTGGGCAAAAGAGCCCCGCATTGCAGGAGGGTTGAACAAGGTGCTCCCTTCCGATACTATGCTTCTATGATGGTCATTACTTTAGGGCTTTCCTCCGTACCTAGTTCCACACATCTAATTCTTCCGCCAGATCATATATCTGAGGACCACCGGCCCTGCTCACGTGTAATACAAACCGCCTCTAAGCAAGTTTTGCAGCGAAACCACAACAAGAAGCTGTTGGAACCAAGACGCTGCACAAGTACCTATGGGCAACCCGGCTGCAGAAAGGATGCACCAATTAAAAGGGTAACGACGACGGGGGTTTAAGTGCGTGGGAGGGAAGGTCCTGCGACCCCCCCCAATCCCCCCTCCGCCAATCCACCCACCCCAAAGCGGCGGGCGGCTGCCCCCAGCTATGGAACAGAGAGGGAAAACTTTGCCGAGGACAGCGGGCCCGGCCCTCTCGCCGTCCCCAAGCGCCTCCCCAAGCCCGGCTTCCTGAAGAGCGCCGAAGGGGCCGGGCGGGGCGGAGCGGCCGCGCCGGGTCAGCCAGGCTAGGTACGCTCTTGGGGAGGCGGCGCGAACCGCCTCAGTCCTTCTCCGCTTCCTGAGCGGGGCGGCCCAAAGGGAATCCCCAGTCTGACGTGCAAGGCGTCAATCCCCAGAGCTGGTACGCAGGCAGCGGCTCCGGCTTGGCAGGGCTAAGCAGCCGCTGCCCTCCAACCGCCCATGGGGCGGGAGCGCGCGGGGCTTTCTCCTCGCAAGTCGACGCTGGGAAGCCGACACTCGAAGGGCGCTAGGACCTGGAGAAAAGCCACGCCGGGCTCAACCCCGACCTCCTCCCCTTCCCCACCCCCCCACCCCGCTTCCGAGCCACCAAGGAAGTAGGCAGGCTGGCGCGGTCATGGTCGCCAGCCACTCCGGCAGCGATGCCCCAGTAGGGAGAAAGAGAGACACAGACCCACCATTGCCCAAAGCAGCCAATGTGCACGAATGCCTTCATCTGCAGCAAGTGAAGATCGGGCCCCACCTGCGCGCGCGGCGCTTGCGAGGGGCCCCCCACTCCCGACCCGGATGCCTCGCCAGCCCCGCTACTCACATCGTCGAACAAGGATCCCACGTTGGCCGTCACGAGCAAGATCCCGGTGTTGGCGGCAGTCCCTTTCATCGCCATGATCCTGGCCTAAATAGTTTCTCTGTGTGCGCGCGTGTGTATATATTTAAATAGACGACGAAGCAGCACCCCACCTCCAAATTGCACAGAAATAATCACGGGCAGGGAGGCCAACGGGCTGTGCACTCCGCCGGCGGGGGGAGGAGGGGAGTCCGAGGGAAGTTCGCCCAAGTTCTCGCTTTGGGTGGGCTTCTGCAAAGGGGCTTCCCGCGCCTTACGCGCCGGCTGGCGGCGCCCCAGCGGAGGGAGGAGACCCTCGCACTTCTCCCGCCGGGGGCAGCAGGGGCGCCGGCATCCGGGCTGAGCGCCCTGTCTCAGGGTGGCCGGGTGATCCCCCACCCCGCCCGCGCTGGCTGGCTGGTTCCCTCCTCGCTGCTGCTGTTGCTGCTGCAGCCGCCTCGTCGGGCAGGAGGGGAAAGCGGACTTCGATCTTAAATCGCCCCCTTCGCAGCCATTCGGCTCCGGCTGGGAAAGTTCCTCCTGCCGCTGGCGCTGGCCGTTGCTGCTGCCGGATCCTTGTGCATGGCAAAGCCCTCCAGTAATACAAAGGAAACTCTTCAGCGGAGGGAGGAAGGAAGGAAGAAAGGAAGGGAAGCAAGCAAAGGGGGCAGTGCCCGGCGGCGGCGTCCTCGCTTCCAGGGGGGCAGCAGCCCAGGCAAAGGAACCGCTCGATGCAGCCGGAGAAGCCACCCCTCCTCTTCCTCCTCGTCCTCCTCTTCCCAGCCTTTGCCTGCAATAACAGAAAGAGGAGCAGCAGCCGCGACGACTAGATCTCTGCACTCCTCTGACGTCACGGGCCTGACACGGCTCGTCTTAAAAGGGCAACGGCGCTCCGCTAGAGCGGCTCGACCGAGCAGTCCCCAGCCACAGGCTTCTCTTCTTCGACGTGGAGTGGGGGGCGACAGTAATGTGCTTCGAGTGCAGGGGGTTGCGAGGAGAGGGAGAGGTTGGCCTGCGGTTGCTTTTGCTGCACTGAAGTGGGGTGTGTGTGTCTGTGTCTGTGTGTAATCGGCGGAGGGTTTCTTCAGCTTCGCGCCTTCGGAAGAGGCAGCGAATTACGCAACTCTCGCGGCTGTGGAACTCAACTGGCTTCTGCAACGCCGGGTCGGATGTGTTTAACGCATTGAACCTTTCCATACGCTCGTGTGCTTTTGAATGCCAGGTGAAACTTATCTGCCACCCGTTCTACTAACTAGCGTTTCAACGCATTTTTTCCCTCCGTGTGAATCTACATAATATTAACTTGGCCTTCTGCGTCTTATACTAAAGTCGAGAAGAAAAACCACCGTGCTATTTCGACGTTAGTACAGCACTCCGTTAAAAAAAGAGATCTCCAGGATAGGACATCTGGTTTCCTGTTGCCTCTGCATAAACAGATGACATCATTGCAGTGATGTTCTGAATATTCAGGGAGTTAATTAAGGGTCGTATAATAGAGTTTCGATATGTAGAAGCAGGGGAAACTGCTTGAGACGGAGTCAAATCACTGGTCATTATAGTCTGACTGGAATCCACTCTTCAGATTTCAGGCACTGGTGTCTGCCAGCCCTACCTAAAACTCCTGGGGATTGAACCCGGTACATTCTACATGTGAAGAAGATGCTTTGCTGCTGAGCTACAATTCCTTTTGTTTCATGTACCTATGGAAAAAGAAGGCCTTCCTGACTCCCAAGAAAAGGCACATATAGACATGACAGACATAGAGACAACGCTCTACCAGCCCTATCCTAAAATATTTGCAGCCCAGTTCTATGCAACTGCCTTTGATGGACTTAACTAGCCATAGAAGATTCTGAAGTGCAGGAGCTCATTGTAAGAGCCCCCACAGCTGTACACAATATCTCCATATATATGCACACACACCCTCACAATAACACAATCCTCTGATATACAAGGATCAGCTGGCAGCCATTGAATAGAGGTCCAGCAAAGGGTGGTATCGCAGTGCTTTTGTGTGCTTGAATTTCTGATCAGCTCTGATCAGCCATGTCCCATAATTACAGTACCAAGCTTCACTGACTAGGAGAAAGTTCCACTGAATTCATGGTGATTGCTTTAGTTAAAAAATGCAACCGATCTTGCAAGCAAGTACGAACCCCATCAAAGGAAAGGAAAGAACTAACGAACTATTCTTCCGCCCACTACACATACTCATCTTGATTTTTCCTGTTATAATCTGTTTTACTGTCACAGTAAAACTTGAAAGCCTCGTTATCACCTCTGGCAGCTGAAGTATCATCTGCTCTGGCAGATGAAGTAATTGCTCCTGCTCTCAGGGTTCCTGTTCTCCCATGTTCCTGCTCTTCTACACCACTGATAAGTAAGGTTGCAGTCCTTTACTCATCTCAGAAATAGTCCCATTAAGCTCAATAGAGCTCACTTCTGAGTAGATATGCATAGGATTGCACTGCATGCATGTCTCACTGCAGGGCCCCAGTCAGAAACAAATCCTGTTGGTTCTTTTTTGGAGCCTAAAGCAATCAACAAGGCAACTCAAGCACTGCTCATACATTATGTGTGTTTAGGGATCTATATTAATAATAGGAGGCAGAACCTGATCACAGAAAGCACCTATAGGGCCACCTACTTTTGGCACTCCTTTACAGACATTTATACTTAATACATGACTATCTTACCCTGTGACTCATCTGGAACCTGAAATTTTTATGGAATGTAGAACATCATGCCTTGTAGATAAATTTGGCTCAAGATAAATTTGGCTCTGTTTTGCCGTAACTTTTTGGAATTTGGTACAGAATGAAACAATTCAAACTACCTGTTAAAAGACTAAAGAAACACATGGGAGTCTTGATCTGCTGACCACAGAGAGGCATTTAAACCCAATTTATACAGGCCGATAGTTTTCTATCTTCCCTTATATATTTGGCAGTTCTATTCAGTCGTTGAATCAAGCACAAGTCTACATTCCATTGACATCAGCACGAGTGCTTGGAAAAACCAGTCAAGAGTAGAACCCAGGGCTCTTAAATAGTTTCCCAGAGAGGTTTAGCTGTCCTTTCACATTTATAGTCCTAGAGTCAGTATACACGCCTAGGTAAAGGTAAAGGGACCCCTGACCATTAGGTCCAGTCGTGACCGACTCTGGGGTTGCGCGCTCATCTCGCATTATTGGCCGAGGGAGCCGGGGGTGGAACACAGCTATAACATCTCTGAAGGCCCCATCCACTACCCTCTCTGCCTCTCTTAGATTTCTCAGGTCTGGCACCTTGACCTCAAGGGAACAAATGTGTTCTCAGAAATCCAAGAGCTTCTTGCTCCTTGGACACACCCATGACCTCTGTTCAACAAGGAGAGATGGTCATGCAAAACAGAAGAATATCCCAGTGCCCCTCCTGGCATAACTGTGTGTGCACTTTTAAGGTTTTTTTATTCAGAGTGTGGTGGAGGGGGGTTAAAAGAAGGAGAGGTGAGGCCTCCTCACTCTGCTGCCAAACTCACACATCTGCCTAACTCACCTTGGGGCTGGGGCTGCCCTTAGTAGGTTGTTAGGTTGCCCTACGGACTGGCAGCTGCTCTCCAAGGTTTCAGGAAGGAGTTTTCCTGAAGATGCCAGTGATTGAACTTGGGATCTTTTGCATGCAAGGCAGATGGCTAAACCACTCTGATTAGATACCCTCACAGCATATCAATACTACTCAGTCCATCAAAGAGACGGTGTGTGAGCCCTTAAGAAAGGAAAAGAAATAAGACCCACATTCTAAAGGAATTCCTTTCATCATCACCACACCTAACTCCGTGTCCTGCAGTACAGCATTCCTTGCCTTGTAATCAATAATTTGAGTCATGGGCACGTAGTTTGAATTCTTTATATATAAATCCTTTATATATATATATTAAAAATTACAGAAAGAGTGGGAGAGGACTGAGAGAGAGATCTAGTGCAAGGTTCTTGGTGCTGTTGGGTTCCAGAGGCTCTTAGATCTTTTATTCCTTTTCAGAATATTTTCAGAGTCAGAAATATGAAACAAGTCATGGCACTGATCGCTAGCTTCATACATAAGCAAACCATGGGGGTGGGATGTTGCATATTTTAAAAGCAAAGGGCTGAGTTGTTAACGTTATAACGATGTTGTGCAGTGGATCTTCAAACAAGGGAAACTTTTGAGAAATAGCAATGCTCATGTGTGTGGGGTTATTTTTTGGGGTGTGTGTGTGTGTTTCCTATGTCATTTGAAGGTCTGATAAAGTAAGCTTGTTGTTGTTTAGTCGTTTAGTCGTGTCCGACTCTTCGTGACCCCATGGACCATAGCACGCCAGGCACTCCTGTCTTGCACTGCCTCCCGCAGTTTGGTCAAACTCATGTTCGTAGCTTCGAGAACACTGTCCAACCATCTCGTCCTCTGTCGTCCCCTTCTCCTTGTGCCCTCCATCTTTCCCAACATCAGGGTCTTTTCCAAGGATTCTTCTCTTCTCATGAGGTGGCCAAAGTATTGGAGCCTCAGCATTGGATAAAGTAAGCACTCCACTACATATTATGCTGTCCCAGTACCATCATACATATTTGACTTTATTGTCATTTCTCTTTTTGTCAAGTTGATGATTTAATGCTTTTATCAGAATTATTTTTTACAGAGGCCATTTCATATTGACTAACAAGTGCAAGTCTCTCCCCACCCCCAATGTTGTAGCATTTATTTGCTTGCTTGCTTGCCACCCACCCACCTATCTGACTGGGCTGCCTCAGCCACTCTGGGTGGTTTTCAACAAATTAAACCACCATCAAACATTAAAAACTTTTCTATGCAGGGCTGCCTTCAGATGTCTTCTAAAAGTCAGACAGTTGTTTCTTTCCTTGACATCTGCTGGGAGGGTGTTCCACAGGGGGCGGGTGTGCCACTACCAAGAAGGCCCTCTGCCTGGTTCCCTGTAATCTCACTGCTCCTGTGTGATGGTTTATTGTATGTTTCCTCAACCTGGTGCCACTGGACTACCACGTAGGGGAAAACCACTGCCAATCTGTGTAGACAATGCTGAGCTAGATGGACAGGTGGTCTGGCTTGTTGTAAGGCGTGGGCCATGGCCAATGTGACTGGTGGGAGTTGCATTGTATTACATCTGGAGGGCAGCAGGTTGGTGAAGACTGGTTATTGTATTGCATTCAATGGGTCTTAAGAATAAGTTCATCTAATTTCAACTCAGCAGCTGATTAAACAGACATATTATGTACTTTGATAAATCGATGAAGCAATTTCAAAGATCAAGGGATATTACATGAGGATTTTCTGCTTTGACTTCCTTTTCATTTCCCCTTCTTTTTATTTTCTTATCAAAAATGCTGCATAGGTTGCTTAACTTAGTGACTAATAAAACCTGTATAGGTTACTTAGCTTAGTGACACACACACACACACACACACACACACACACACACACACACACACACGGCAGCCACAAGCTCTGTCCTCCAGGCAATGGTACTGAACTATCACTGTGGCTGCACTTGCAAGACTTTGCCCACAGGACGTTCCCAAGAGCAGCTATAGCATACCAATTCTCACTTTTCACACTCTTAAGGCCAAAGCACGAAACCCAGTTACTAAGGCATATGTACTTCCGAGTGCAACACCTGTAGGATCACTCTGTAACTAACTGCACACTATTCAGATGGTGGAAAGATGGATGCATCCCATTTATTTGGCATGTGTTTATTGGTGCTTTGGTGATTCTGTTTCCTGCAACTGTGAGGACAGCATCTGGACTGCAAGAGTGCGGTTTTGCTATAAAACACACTGTACAATAAGACCACAGGCTAACATATATTGCTACAAATATCCTCCTCCGCACCTGCCAATCTCTTGCAGTGCCATTGTATTCATATCCACTAAGCGAGTTCATGTAAGTATCAAATTGCCATTTTAGTAGATAATCTCTTATGCATTCTTTCCTTTCCACTTTCCTTTTGACTGAAATGTATTAAATTTGCTGTACTCAACGCCGCTGTTCCACTTGAGCAACATACTTCTGCTTGTGCAGTGGAATTTCTCCTTCTCTCCCCCCCCCCATGAAGCTCCCTCGTGCACCCTCAAATTCTATTCCAGAGAGTTGGGGAACCCTCCAGAGCATATTTTGGTGGGTGCTAGGGGTGGATAAAGGGACAGGGAAACCCCATAATGTGAGCAGACCTCTGCTGATGCAGCGCCAGATGCAAACCAACGTGTTAAAATGCTCTTAGACTGAGTTGGTGTTCATATAGAAGGGTGGGAAAGCTAAACCTGTAACCAAAAGCTTCTTGCCTTTCTACAAGTCTGATAGGAGTGTTTTCTGCTATGTCCTAACTGTTGGGGTTTCACAAATAGCCTTGTTATGTTACCAGCTATACTACTATAGAGGGTGCTGTGATGTAATTCAACCTGCATAGTAAATATCTCACAAACCCCTTCTCAGGCAAAACAACATACATTCATATACACTTTTATTAAACTACCCAGAGTCCCATCTTGACTCAAATGTTCAGGAAACTGAACATTCATGTTCATGTTCTACATTATCTGATCAACTTTTACTATCAGCAGTTTGGGAGCAACGTAGATTCTTAAGGAGCTGTTCAGCAAGTCAACTGAAATCCTCATAGAAAGGCACAAGTGGGATCTGCAACAAAATGTGGCAGCATGGAATGTTCTCCATTCAGGATTCCAGCTACTCCATTCCATTCTCCCCATTGTCTGTCCTTCCTCAACAGAAACTCAGCATTTTGTAGCTCAGTCCTAATTGAACAATGGCAAGTCCGGTGTACATTCCCTTAGTACATTCCCTTTTCTAAGTAAAGGCTGATACCTTGTAGCTAAAACATATTGTTCCTTCTAGACTGTACCCTACTAAGTTTAACCATTCATGGGGCTCCTGGACCCGTGTGTGTCATTGGTCAGCATCCTTCATCCTCTCAATTTACCAATGAACACCAATGCAATGTAGGTGCATGGCCTAAGTCAGGATGTATAGAATTTCCAGAGTAGGCTTGTAGCCTGTTTTGGATGCAGTTGCATTCCTCATCAGAATTTAGAGGTGCTTTTCGATTCTAGATCTGGTGACGGCAATGCCTTTCATCAGCTGTGGCTGGTATGCCGGCTACATTTTCTTAGATAGCCACAGTGATTCATGCCTGAGTCACCTTCAGGATAGATTATTTAACACACTGGACACAGGGCTGCCTTTGATGAGTTCTCAGAAAGTACATCAGGTTCAGAATGCTGATGAGGATGAGCATGCAGTTCACACCTTGGCTGGAAGACCTGCTCCCTGCCTTGCAGGGCTTCTTCCACCAGGCCTGGGAAGGTGGGCCCTGGACTGACTCCAGCTACGAAAGCCAAGGCTGCTGAATAAAATCTTGGGCTGTGATATAGTTTGTGGGGTTTTGTTGGGAAGGCGTTGCTGCTACTGGCTTTTTTTGTAACTTTATTTCAGATCTTGTTGTGACTTGTGTGGCAATTGTTCAGCTTGGTTGTGTATTTTTAATGTTTTGTTTATGATAGAAACTGTGCCACTAAGGAAAAAAAACTATGCCAACGCTAAGGCTGAGGTTCAAAGAAGAACCAGAGAACTAAAAAACACCTGGTGGATTAAAAAAGCTCAAGAGATCCAGCACTTAGCCGACACTCATGATGCACAGAGTTTCTTTAAAGCCACAAAGACCATCTATGGGCCAATAATCATGGCATATGCAGCCTATGCTCAGCAGACGGTACCACACTTCTAAAAGATAAGCTATTGCACTGCGCTGGAAAGAACATTACCAACATCTCCTTAACCACAACTCCCACGTAGCTGCTGAGGTCCTCTCACAAATTCAGCAAAAACAAGTTAGAGATGAGCTTGCAGTATCGCCAAATCTGGGAGAGTTGTGTACTGTATTAACCAAATGCAAAACAACAAAGCCAGTGAACCTGATGGGATACCTGCCAAAATCTTCAAAGTGGGAGGAATTGAACTTACACAACAACTTCACAAGCTCATCGAAAAAAATCCGGGAAAGAGAAGAGATCCCAGCAAACTTTAGGGATGCCAAAATTATCAATTCTTTATATAAAAATAAGGTGACAGAACTGATTGTGGAAACTATTGAGGCATTTCTTTATTAGCTGCGGCAGGCAAAATTCTTGCAAGGATCTTAGCAAACCATCTCTTAACAATATCCGAGGTGACCTTTCCTGAATCCCAAAATGGTTTTTGGCCTTCTAGGGGGACAGTGGACATGATTTTCACCACTCAACAGCTTCAAGAAAAATGCAGAGAGCAAAACCAACCCCTGTATATGGTGTTTATTGACTTGACTAAGGCTTTCGACACTCTAAATTAATGCCCTGTGGACTGTCCTTCTGAAAATTGGCTGTCCAGATAAATTTGTAAACATCATTCGGCTCCTCCATGATAATATGACAGCAAGAATCGCAGATAACAATGGCTCTCAAAGTGAACCATTCACAGTGGGATCAGGTGTTAAACAGGGTTGTGTTATTGCCCCAACTCTAGTCATTCTTTTCATTGCCATGACCCTACACTTTGTCGAAGGAAAACTCCCCAGCGGAGTATAAATCATATATCGAACAGATGGAAAGCTCTTCAATCTGAGCAGGCTGAAAGCAAAGAGCAAGGTTACAGTAACTTCCGTCATAGAGCTTCAGTATGCTGATGACAACATAGTGTGCATGCGCTCAGAGGATGACCTTAAAACTAAATATCTTTACAGAAGCTTATGAAAAGCTTGGCCTATCATTCAACATCCAAAAAACCAAAGTGCTGCACCAACAGGTACAAAATAACCCCTCTGCAGTGCCACAAATCCAACTCAGTGGTGTAATGTTGGAAAACGTTGATCACTTCTCCTACCTAGGCAGTTACCTTTCCACAAGGGCCAACATTGATGCCGAAATCCAGCATTGCCTGAGCTCTGCGAGTGCTGCTTTCTCCCGACTGAAGGGCAGAGTGTTTGAGGACCGGGACATTCGCAGGGAAACCAAAATACTTGTTTACAAAGCTATTGTACTACCATCCTTACTATATGCTTGTGAAACATGGACCACTTATAAACGCCATCTCCAACTCCTCCAAAGATTCCATCAATGGTGTCTCCAAAAATTTTTACACATCACTTGGGAAGACAGGTGAACTAATATCAGTGTACTGGAAGAAGCAAAGATCACCAGTGTTGAAGCAATGATTCTTCAACATCAACTTCGTTGGACTGGTCATGTTGTGCGGATGCCTGATGACCGTCTTCCAAAGCAACTACTCTACTCCGAACTTAAAAATGGAAAGCGTAATGCTGGTGGTCAACAAAAGAGGTTTAAAGACTGTCCCAAGGCAAATCTTAAAATATGTAGTATAAACACCGATAACTGAGAAACACTGGCCTGTGAGTGCTTCAGTTGGAGAACAACCTTTACCAAAGGTGTCATGGGCTTTGAGGACACTCGAACTCAGGACGCAAGGGAGAAATGTGCTAAGAGCAAGGCATGCTTTGCAAATCCACACCGTGATCAACTCCTGCCCAGAAACCAATGTCCCCACTGTGTAAGGATGTGTAGATCCAGAATTGGCCTCCACAGTCACTTACGGTGACTTAACACATAAATCAAAGCAGGCAAGACCCATTTATTTTGCTTTTAAAACTTGTTATTAATTATCGTCATTTAATTCATTATTATTTATTGTCCTGCTTGTACTATCTTGCCATATGGATTATGAAAAATGTAATGCAATTTTAAATCTCCAGTTCTGCAAATCACGCCCGGTTATAGTTGCATCATTAGCAGCCTTTGAGAAATATCAAATCTCTTGGTGGGGGGTCAAATTTGCACGATGGTTTTAAATTAGACCTTTTGCCCATGGATCTGCAATAGCACTAATCAACACTCTAGCCCACATGTGATAGTCTGTGAAGTGAAGTGTCATGTGGATTTCATGGCTACCATGATCACTTTTTAATTGTTTCAATACTGATTCATTTTGTGCTGCTTCTCCCAAACAGCACTCTTAAAGCAGAACTGTTTGAAGCAAGAGGGGACATGCCAAGCTGGCCTGGTCTCCGTTTTGCACAGAAAAGGCACATATACCAGTATTTATACCACAATTTAACCAGAATCTACACACATTCTTACACCCCTCTATTCTTTATCCAGGCATTATCTTTTAAGGACACATTTAAAGCCAGGCAAAAATACTCACCACCACAAGTAAGGGTGGTGGTGGGGTGGCATGGGAAGAGAGGTGCGTGGCTGGGGAGTGGATGCTCAAGGGCCAGACAGAGAACACTTGACCTTTGGCCTCAGCTTTTATGAGCCAAGCTGAAATTCAGAAGAGAGCCGGGCTCAGTTTGCAACGGCTAAGGGGGTTACAGACTGGGGGAGTAGGGACTCATTTCTGTCTCCACCATTTTCAAAATTCTTCTCTACCAGATGTATTAGATATCCTTCTTTGTTCTACTGGCGATGTTCATCTCAAAGCGAGATGAACCAAGAAACCAACCCCCCCCCCCAAAAAATGCCACTGTGCTCCTTTCCTCCCAGACAGCAAAGTCCATCAGCTCTCAACCACCCTCTAAGTGGCAGAAGAAGATGGAAAGACAATAAATGCCCCAACCATTGATATGCATGCTCTCCCAGGCTCAGTTTGTATATATTTCAAATAAACAGATACTGCAAACCCAAATCTCTAGTATTCTTTCTCCCAAGTGACTTGGATTGTATCAGATTACATTGCCCTTGGTAGCCGATGAGGCAAGTGCTAAATGAGAGCAATATTTTATTTATTTATTTATTTACTTACTTACTTACTTACTTACTTACTTACTTACTTACTTACTAGCCATACATAAAACATTTAGATATTCAAATTGATGTCTCCATCTATTACAGACTAAAGACTCTACTGTGCCAAGGAGGCAGGAACAAGCTTGGCTTCCTAAAGTCTTTCCACACAGTCTTTTCAATCTCTAGGGGCAAGTTGGATGTCTGCATAATTTAAAACAGCCTCAGGACTACTTTGTACATTTGTAAAATTGATAGGCCATCTCTCCCTGACAGGAGATCTAAAGGCATCCATTCTCTCGCCCCTGGCCTATAAACTTCACAAGGATGGCACAGAGTCAATTATATGCTAGGCAAGAACTCTTCACTTGGTTCTTCCATGTGCTTCTACAGTGATGCAATTGTGATGTTGTACAGGGGCAAAACTTTGCCCTAAATAATCAATTTCAGATTTCCCCACCAAGAGGTCCAGGTTAGTGATGAAAAATCAATTTCAGAATGATTTCGCTTAATAATTTCTGCCGGAGAAAATGAGTTGCTCACCACACAAAGAAAGCAGACATGTGGAAACAGTAAAATAATCCAGTAAAACACAAGCTCCTAACTGAAGACTGGGAAAGTTGTAATTTTCATCATGGTTGCAGCCCTTGGCAAGTACCTATTAGCTTTTTGTGTAAATAGTTTAGTGGTGGAGCACATATTCTGCACACAAAAGGTCCAAAGTTCAGTCCTTGGCTTCTCCAGGTAGGCCACAGTAAGACCTATGGAGAACTGCAAAGAGTCTGCATAGAACAGGGATGGGGAACCAGTTTAAGCCTAGAGATACTGTTTCACCAAACACAGAATTGGGCCAGACTACTGCTTCTGCTGATTCAGAGCCAACACAGATCAAGGCTGGTGATTCAAAGTTCATTGAACCTGTAGCTGGTGCTTTGGAGTTTGCTAAACTTCAGCCAGGACCTTCACAGGTCCTGTCTTCTGAATGCATCTCACCAAGTGCTCCCTGTGCTATCACATCTGCTCAACAGCACAGGGAAGTTGCCAGGTGGGAGGCCACAGAACGGTGAACAGGTGCTTGTATGCAGGTCACAGAGTTAGCCCATTAAGAGCCACAGTCTTTAGCCCAAGAAGGTGGAACTTGGGAATGGAGGACTGCAGGAAGAGAGTTGCAAGACCTCAGATCATCGATGGCCTTTGTTGGAGCAAGTGGCTCACTTGGAGCTCTCCATGGTGCTGCAACCACCTGTCTTGTTTGCCCTGTGGGTACCTGGTGGAGATGCATCCGATCATTTGCGGCCCTACCGGTGTTGTTGGAGTCTTATCTTTAGTCAGCTCCAGCCAACATGGAAAATAGTCAGGGAAGGCACTATGTTGGCTATGCCTGACCTGCCACCCTATCCAATAATCAATTGCAATGCTCCCATGAGCACCTGGTTTCCTTTTTGAATAAGAAAGCAAAATAGAAATCTTTTAAAATAAATCAAAACAAACAATCAGTTCATTCTAATGGAATGAGCAGTTCCATGCATTCATTTATTTGCAGGCTCACAGTTGTTCTCTCCCTGGAAGTGAATGAGAATCTTAAGCGCCAGGAGTTGCCACTAGGGACTGTTTTCCTTTAAACCGCACCCACCCACTTACCTCAAAGATGATGTCACATGTAGAAAACATGGCTGGAAAGAAACAATTAAAGGGAGCTCCTTGTTGTTCCTTTTTAAGTGGGGTTCACCGGCACGCATGATCGGCACTGATAGCAAACCCTATTGACAGCAAGCCCTATTAAAGAGTTCCTCGTAGAGTGAAGGATCCAAGCCTACCAGCTGCATCCAGTTCCTCCCCCCTGTTATATGGGATTAGAACAGCAGAAATAAGCATTTTTAAAAGGGGAAAATTGTTTTCGAACAATATTTTCCTTGCTGCTGTCTCCCACTGGAAATAAAACAGATTTGAGTTGCTATCCCAGAAGAGCAGTGCTGGGGAATGTTGTGTCATAGTGAAAAATTAAGCCCTTGATCCTGTTCTTTTCCAACAAAACTCTTTTATTAGAATAAGCAAAAACATCATTCCAAAGATCCTTGTTTGCTGGAGACACCATCAACGAGACATTGCTGTAGTCCTATTTCAGGAGGAGGGGAATGCATTGGAATACTCTGCAGCTGACATATATTGTTCTGATGATTTGGCATATATTTCTTGTGCTTTAAAATCAGGGGGTGATTTGTGTAGTTTTCTTATGCTACTCCAGTTTGTACTTGGACACATCTGTCTTCTAGTTCTTGACAGTCATTATACATTCTTGAAGCACAATAATAATAAAAAGGCTTTGAAAACACTGATGAAACCTCCCGTCATTTAATACTTTAGGGCGGCGGCGGCGG
This sequence comes from Zootoca vivipara, assembly GCF_963506605.1. Taxonomy (NCBI): domain Eukaryota; kingdom Metazoa; phylum Chordata; class Lepidosauria; order Squamata; family Lacertidae; genus Zootoca; species Zootoca vivipara. The sequence continues at coordinate 61,684,861 of NC_083280.1, read as the reverse complement.
CGGGGAATCGGCAAGGAAGTTCACCTGAACAAGTTTATCTGCTTTCCAACATTGGCTGAGTGTAAATGCAATATTTCCTAATCACAACCAGACTATCAATAATATCCCACTCCTCTCCCTAACTTCTTCCCATTTACACAGGCACTTGGAGATAACTATGATTCAAATTGCATATGTATCAATATTAATACTAACCGTAAAGGTAAATGTAAAGGTACCCCTGAACATTAGGTCCAGTTGCAGACGACTCTGTGGTTATGGCGCTCATCTCGCTCTATAGGCCGAGGGAGCTGGTGTTTGGTTTACCTTCCCGCCAGAGCGGTACCTATTTATCTACTTGTACTTGAGGTGCTTTCGAACTGCTAGGTGGGCAGAAGCTGGCACCGAGCAACGGGAGCTCACCCCGTCACGGGGATTCGAACCGCCAACCTTCTGATCGGCAAGCCCTAGGCTCTGTGGTTTAGTCTACAGCACCACCTTCAATACTAACCATAGCTGGAACCAAACCATATTTTGTGACTATGGTTAACTACGGGATTGCAAATTGGGCTAACAATAGTTAGCGCTAACATCGGTACAGAAAGAACACTAACCATAGTTTGCTTCAAAATTGAAAATGAGGGTAAATTACTATGTGAGATGGGGCAGGGCAGGGATGGGGAAAGAGCAGGGAGTAGTGAAAAAGCATGCATGATACTTCTAACTGATATAGCCATGGTTAAGTGGGATGCCTGCACTGGACCGCTCTAAATTTTCTACTTGTTGCATATTTCATCTCTCAAAGAGCAAAGCCTACCTGGTTCCAGGTACAACAAGCATCAGTTCCGTGTTGCACAAAGCTTTGGAAAATGGCTCCCTTGGATTTATATAGCCTCTTTCATGCCAACATTAAGCTCTTAATCCTTGACCTAAATGAGAAGATTTTTTTTTTCTCCTCCTCCCTATAAGCTTAATCCTCAGGCAAGCAGTAAATTCCAGCCATGGATACTGTAAGAATATTTTCCCCCTACGATTCTCATGATTTCCCCCCTATGATTCTCATCATTTCTCCTTAGACTGTAGCAGCATCTGTGCATATTTGTAAACCGCCTTTCCACGGTCAAGGCGGCTTGCGACATGAAAACAATTACATAATTACAAACATAACAAACGTAATCATTTGCAACAAAACATGAAATAGTACACAACCAAATCAAACTATTTCCACATAAATCCTAGTAAGATCTAAAATAAAGATACCAAAATAAATAAATAAATCAAAAACAAAACAGCAGCAGCAGCAACAACCACCTCCCAAGAAAACCCTCTAACAATACCCCAAGCCAAGAGTCTTTTCAGCAACCTCAGCCGTTGCAGCTGGAGTCAAGTCAGTCAGAGTCCTACCCTCCCAAGCCAGTTGGGGAAAAAAGGCCTGCAAGGCAGGGAGCAGGTCTTCCAGGACTCACAGTCAAGATCAGGCTGCGTAAGAGCTGGAGGCCTCTTAACTGTGACTTCGTCTTTTCGCTGCAAATGCATATCCACCATACCTAACAGCAAGGAAGTTTGCAAAAGGTGGATTCACCTCAAAAGGTGCAGTGATACTGTGCTTACTTCAGTTGCTTAGAACCTAATGCTTGCAAGGGCTTGCAGATTGCAGAGACTGCTTCCTTAAAGGCCATTTAGCTTATTTATTTAGATTTTTAAGTACGCTGCCAAGAGTGCCCATCCAAGCTTTGTGTGCTCTAGGCACCTGTTTAAAAATTTAAATGAAACAGCTCTCACTTGCTTTTAATTCATAATGGCGCAAAAGCAGAGTTGACAAATATAAAAGCCACACAAGTATTTTTCCACACTCAGGACCTCACAGGTCTCTGTTTTCTTTGAAATCTTATCATAACATGCTCTCTTTGTTGCAGAACCGTAGGCCTCTCATGCATGAACAGTGATGTCATAACTTCTCTGAGCATGGTTTTGGATTAAGGCCAGTATTCCTGCAGGCAATGGAAAGAAAACATTTCTCTCCCATCCATGTGTGTATACAAACTGCTTGCATGTTGGACGGATACCACATCCATGCCATACATTTAAAGCACTGTAATGCCCCTTTAAACAGCCATGGCACACAGATTTTTGGAAGCTGTAGTTTTTGAAGGGTACTGAGGATTGTTAGGAGACCTGTGTTCCCTTCACAGAGCTACAATTCACAGAGTTCCCTGTGAAGAGGGGTCAATTGTTAAACCACGCTGTAAACTGTAGCTGTAGGAGGCGATAAAGGCCCTAATAGCTCTTGGGAAGCGGGTGGCGCTGTGGGTTAAACCACAGAGCCTAGGGCTTGCCAATCAGAAGGTCGGGGTTTGGAATCCCCACGACAGGGTGAGCTCCCATTGTTCGGTCCCAGCTCCTGCCAACCTAGCAGTTCGAAAGCACGTTAAAGTGCGAGTAGATAAATAGGTACCACTACAGTGGGAAGGTAAATGGTGTTTCCATGTCCTGCTCTGGTTCACCAGAAGCGGCTTTGTCATGCTGGCCACATGAGCTGGAAGCCGGCTCCCTCGGCCAATAACGCGAGATGAGCGCCGCAACCCCAGAGTCGGTCACGACTGGACCTAATGGTCAGTGGTCTCTTTACCTTTAATAGCTGTCAGCACCCTTCACAAACAACAAAAATGTTTCCCGTCTTTCTCTCTAATTATGTGGGCATTTCTAAAATGTCATCTGGCCCTCACATTCTTCTGCTAATTTTTATTTTTTTAAATGCGCTACGTTTGGTTTCCATTTATGTCGGCAATCCAACCTTGCAGACGCTGTCAATGGGATACGCCATCATATTTAGTTATCTGAATGAAGCATGGTCCTGTAAAAGTAAAAAAGTAAAAAGTAAAAAAGAAAAGCAGCTGTCACCCTTTCATGTTATGGAAGATTTCATTTCCTGGTGTGTCAGAAAAGCAATCAAGCTTGACAATACACCCGTGGCTCTTGCTGGTTTAAGTGTTTGAAGCACAATAGTGCTGGGGAAAATAGGATAAATACTGCCGTTGGAGATGATGGGAGGAGGCTCAAATGGCAGTGCTTATCATTTTTATCAAATGCTTGAAACACCAGTAAAGGAAGCGCCAGTCCATCTTGCAACTAAGGATATGTTTTCTCCAATCTGAAGGCATTTTAGTGGCCATCACTAAACATCCAGTTTCGAGAGCTAAATCATTGTGGTACTAATAGCTAAGTTCCTAAATAAACTAAAGCAGGGACCCCGAAACTCGCCCCCCCCCAGCTGTTTTGGGACTACAACTCCCATCATCCCTAGCTAATAGGATCAGTGGTCAGGGATGATGGGAATTGTAGTCCCAAAACAGCTGGAGGGCTGAGTTTTGGGATGCCTGAACTAAAGTGTACCCAGAAAATGTTTGCTGCTATTCCCCCTCCCCAGGCTCATGCTTTGGAGCTGTGTGCCACTGATGCTTCAATAGTTGACAATGACTGCCATCAATTCAGTTTCGTGATTCTGGACAGCCAATCAGCTATCACAAAGCAAACAGAATACTATTATGCTGTGATGAAATCTAAGGGATCTGGGAGTTTAAGGTGGAGTGGGATTTGGGGAAAGATATGAAAGGACATTGGGATGCGGGTGGCGCTGTGGTCTAAACCACAGAGCCTAGGGCTTGCCGATCAGAAGGTCGGTGGTTCGAATCCCTGTGACGGGGTGAGCTCCTGTTGCTCGGTCCCAGCTCCTGCCAACCTAGCAGTTTGAAAGCACGTCAAAGTGCAAGTAGATAAATAGGTACCACTCCGGTGGGAAGGTAAACGGCGTTTCCGTGCGCTGCTCTGGTTCGCCAGAAGTGGCTTTGTCATGCTGGCCACATGACCCGGAAGCTGTCTGCGGACAAACGCCGGCTCCCTCGGTCAGTAAAGCGAGATGAGTGCCGCAACCCCAGAGTCGTCCGCGACTGGACTTAATGGTCAGGGGTCCCTTTACCTTTATGAAAGAACACCTGCTTTGCAGGCAGAAGACCCCAGGTTCCATCTGCAGGTAGGGGATGGAAGAGAGCCCTGCCTGAAACCCTGGAGAACTGCTTCTAATACTGTGCTTAGATGGCCTGGCTCAGTTTTAGGGATCTCCCTATGAATTCTGTTCCATCAAAGTGGGCATTTCAAAAAGAAAAACAAGTTCAGCACAGCCTAGGTTTATTTTATTCCTCTGAAATGGAATAGCAAGCAGATCTCGCTGATCTGAACCATGAGAAGGAAAAGGAAAGCCCATCCCTTCCACTGTTCCACTACTGCCTCTTACACTAATGGGGTTGGGGACATCAAGATGAGGGTGGGGTACCCAGAGGGCACCTTGCACGCACAGGGTCCCCTCAAACCTGGTGCTGGCTCTGCCTATGATGACCTCTGTGCTTAGAGAGACTGCTGTTTCTATGTTATAATTATTCACTGTGTCTGCTGCTTCAACATATAGTGTAATGATATGCTTCGTTGTCTGCAAGAGTTAACTATTTGTATTCTGCACAGCCAACTATTTTATCCTTCTTTTAAGGAAATGTCAAAATAAAACTAAATTCATTCCTCATACTCATCTGCACAGTGCTTCTGTTTCAGTTATATTTGTGGTTCTCAGCATCTGTGCCATACATCATATGCATGATAGTTTACGGAACTCCTTTCTGCCCAGTAAACCTGTCCTAATCATGTGGAATAGTTTGATTTCTTTTTAACTTCATCATCCGATGAATCAGGCCAAGGCTGCAATGCTAAACATGCTGACATGTGTGTAAGCTCCAGTGAACATAGATGGATTTACTTCTACGTAAATGTGCATAGGATTGCACTGTTAGACAACTTCTTTAACCACAGAGATATTAAACATGCAAATTAAAGACAACCTGACATTTGGCACTCCCTGTGTCAAACACCAGCAATAAAACTCTTTCTATTTGTTCCTCCTTTTTTCCTCCTTTGTGTGTAAGCCAGAAAGAGCTTTTTCTTTCCCAGAGGTTCTCTCTTTTTCCAGGATTTGACTCTGAGAAAGATCTGTTTACCTAATATTAAAAGCTGTCTAAATATTGGCAGCTAAGTCTCTTAATACTGGTTGTCGGAGCTCTTGGGATGGTTTAGAGTACTGTACTCATTTCCTCAGGAAACCAAGAAGTTTCCAGTCCGGCTTCGGTGAGGAAACTGAAAATGGTTTGTTGTTGTTGTTGGTTGTTGTTGTTTTCTAGAAAAAGAGGTGCTGGAACTCACAATGACTGCCTCCCTTGGTCACTTATAATGACAATGGCACCTACCCGAGAGGCTGAAAAAAAGCCCTGATGATTATTATTAAAATTTCTATACTGCCTTTCACCTGAGGCTCACGGTGCAGTTTCCAATATAAAAACCACAAAAATACATAATATAGTAACAAACAAAAACAATACCCCTCACAGTTTAAAAAGGCCATGGGTTGTTTAATTAGCCAAAGGCTTGGGAGAAGAGGAATTCTAAAGGAGAAGGAGTTCGGGTCAAGGAGCTAAAAAGGGAGTAAATTAGGTTATGGACTGAGAGTGAGGAATCTGAAGGAAGGAGGGGTGAAAAATGAAGGTCTTCTTTTTGCTTCAACTTTTCCAAGTTTTTCCAAATGTTGGCCAGGTTTGAACCTGCTCAAGCTCATAAAAGGTAATGAGATGGTGGCCCGAGGTGTAATTGGTTGACTATTATGCAGTTTCTTGAAAACATTTCTCATTAACAGTTATCGTCCTATAAGAATTGGACTTTCCAGTTCTTCAAATCAATCACTCCTTCTATGGCTCCTCACTTCCCTTTTGGCACAACCTGATAGAGCACACTCAGCGAAAGCTTTGTTGGTGCACTGAACACAGTTTTGAAAGGTACTGCTTCTCAGCTTGGTGCATGGTTGAGAGAGGAGTTTAAGAACTAAATTGCACGTTCTGGCACACTGCTAAAGCTCTTTACATCCCCCTCACAATTTCTTAAAAATACGTGACGATCTCTAGGATTTCATTCCGATCAGCATACACAATAGCAAAGGAAGAACAGGCTGTTTATCCAGTGTATACAGCTTGTGTGGCAACTGAACACAAACAGTTCTATCTTTCACACATACTGAGATGAAGTTAGTCATGTGCCTCTTAACCCTAGGTATGTTTACAGTACTTCTAAGTAAGTCCCATTGTATTCAGTGGGGCTTGAGCATGGGATAGGATTCCACCCTTAGTTTGCATTCTCATTAAACCACAGACGCTACTAGGGGTGGGCCTATGGAGTCCAAAACCCTTTTCTAAGTGCTCTAAGTGTGTGTTTCTGAGTGAATAACTTCAGGGAAAATTCAATTGGTGTGGGTGGAAGGGTGGTTTTCCTGGTTACAGAGCCTCCAAGTTTCCGTATTTTCCAGGGACATCCCTGATTTAGAGAAGCCACCCCAGTTTCTGATTTGATCTTGGAATGTCCCGCTTTTCCTTAGGATGTCCCTATTTTCATTGGAGAAACATTGGAGGGTATGGAGTTATCTGACCCCCGAGCTGTCTAAAGGCAATCCTGTATAGAATGTTTAATTATGTTTTTCCATATGTTGGAAGCTGGCCAGAGTGCTGGGGCAACCCTACAAGATGTGTGGGGTATCAGTAGTAAAATTATCATTATGGAATACGACGCCCCTGTTTTCATTGGAGAAATCTTGGTGGGCATGTGGTTACTGGGTGGGATATTAATTTGGGGGATTAAATTAATTAATTTCAGATTACTTGATCTAGATATGATTTGGGAGGGGTAATGAATGCCTAATTTTGCTCTAAATTGGTGAATGTATATTGAGAACAACTTAGGAAATCCTCTATGTGTGTGTGTGTGTGTGGTGGACCTCAGGCCCAAGAGCTAAATGCAGCCCTCAGAGTGTCTATCTGGCCCCCAGAATTCTCTCTAGTCCCCCCCCCCACTTCCAGCCACAACCCCTAGAGCCCCTGTGTGTCAGTGTGTGTACAAACTAGCCTGGTGTACTGAGGTAAGAATCCACTCATTTTTGCTTCTGGCTCTGCCCACCTTTGGCATATTGCAACTGGAAGATTGTCCAGAAACTAAATTGGTCCTGAAATGGAAATAAATTCCCACTCCTGAGGTACATTCTGAAATGACCTTGGCAATGAAAACCAGACAGTCGCTTGAAAGTGAAGATTATGAAGGAAGGGAATGACACTGAGAGTTGAGGGCAAGTACAAGAAGGGGGCAGTACTCCGAAAAAGAAAAAGTAAGAAAATGCCAGCTATATTGACATTGCTCTGGATGCTGATAGTTGTGATTTTCTAGTCTTAAAATAAGTTGTCCTTAATTAGGAGGAATTCTGACCTGTATATGCAATAAACAAAGGCCAGCAAAAGTCCTTACACAATTTATCTGTCCTACCAGTCTCTGCATTGTGAATAGGGCAGGTCTTCCTACCAAATTTGAAGGATGACTAGGCCATACAAAAATTGTCAATAGGCACACTGTGAGAAGCAAACATTTGAAAAAATCAGAGTAAACAGCCATTATTGATCTTTGTAACATGTGTGAGATGCTTGTTGCCATACCTACGCTTGCTTGCTTAATAGGTATGTCTGATAATAGGACACTTGATCGATTACACTGTAAAACAACCTTTGATCTTTTCTTTTAATTGCCATGGTTAATTTATCTGACCTAGGTTTGAATACACAGATGTAGTTCCTCTGTGTCTCTAGGTTTTTTTTAATACTCAAAAAGTACTGTATAGTTAATCAGAATTAAAGTTGGTTGAACTGTTTGTCTTGACATTTCCCAACACAAGACAGAGACACGGCTATAAAAATATTTTCCAGTGTGCTTTTAAAGTCTTTCATGTGGGTTAAACCACAGAGCCTAGGGCTTGCCGATCAGAAGGTCAGCGGTTCGAATCCCTGTGACGGGGTGAGCTCCCGTTGCTTGGTCCCAGCTCCTGCCAACCTAGCAGTTTGAAAGCACGTCAAAGTGGAAGTAGATAAATAGGTACCGCTCCAAGCAGGAAGGTAAACGGCATTACCATGTGCTGCTCTGGTTCGCCAGAAGCGGCTTTGTCATGCTGGCCACATGACCTGGAAGCTGTACGCCGGCTCCCTCGGCCAATAACGCGAGATGAGTGCCGCAACCCCAGAGTCGGTCACGGGTCCCAATGGTCAGGGGTCCCTTTACCTTATACAGCATTTCATTGTGCTGAAAGTTCAGATCTGCACATGTCTTAAATTGTTGTCCGTGTCCGCAGCTGCAACCTACACATCTTAGCTACGGAGGAGTCTACGTGTCGGTTTAAGTTTCTCCCAGTTTCTCATTTCCTCAGTTTTAAATCAAATCTCTAGACTTTACTTTAATTTTGAAAAAATAAATGCACCCTGGGATATCTACATATTCAAAGTGCATCTTCTTGCCATTACCTTTCCCAGTGACCAATTAGTCCAGCATGAGGTTGGAGCTAGACTGAAGCAAGTGGAAACAGCAACCATGAAAGCCAATATTCCCATTCTGAGCCTGGAAAAAGATAGAGCTGGCAAGTGTGAGCTTTTCTTACTAGCTCTGACATTTGTGAAACACTTTATAATTTATAATGGGGCTTTATAATCGGCAAAATAAGAAGTAAATCTCACAATCTAGACAGAAACGTTTATAGTTTACTCTGGATTTATGAACTGTACCTTGACATTAAAATAATAATGATGACGGGAGACAATATTCCGAGGGCTTCTATGTTGTCCTAATTTTGATCCCTGGAAGTTTATAAGGCACAGGATTACACTAATGTGGCCGAAGTTCTTCCCCATTATCGTAGCAGTAAAAGTGGTGCAATTAGCAAACCTGGAGGAAACCTGCTTTTTCTTAGCTATTGAAGACAGTATGACATTCTCACGTCTGGATTAACAATGGCAGCAAGAGCCCCAATAAAGCCCGCCACAGTCGTGTCTGTTTCTGTTTGCTCCTGTCTGATGGAGTGTTTCCAATTCCTCCCAGTGAAAGATCACCAAATCCATGTTTTCCCATAACTATGGAGAGAAAAAATAGTGTTATGCACATTGCTGGTAGCCTGCCCTGAAGGAAGACCTTAACAGGGCCTGTAGCTTAGCAGGATTCACGAATTAAGCCGGGGGCATTTTCTGAATCGGACTCTCTGGGCAGATGCACACTAGACATTTAAAGTACATCCAACACTCATTGAAAGTGCAGGCCTTTCCTCAAAGAATCAGGGGAACCCTGAGTTTGTTAAGAGTACTGGGGATGGTAAATCTGTGAGGGGAAAAAACTACAGTTCATTTTTTGGGTGGGGAGGGAGTTATGTTCTTTAAATGTGTGTTGAAAGCACTTTAAAATGTATGTTGCAGGTCAGTCTGAGATTTTTCCATAGGTGCTTTTTTTGTCATTCCCCTCTATTCAAAACTCATTGTCGCCTCTTATTCTAAAATCCCCAGTTCAGCAAGAACTGGAAAAAAGAATGCTTTTGCATTCATGGCTTTTTTATAAAGCACTGGCAGATGCCAAGTTTGATGGTGTTTGTGTAAAGGGGCGCTACATTTGATTTCTTCTCTGAATTCTTCTCTGAAATTTACGAAAGACACCAGAATTAAAACTTGTGTCCCTCCCCCCTGCATGCGTTATATCAAGGGTGGGAGTGTGTTGACTCACTGTCCAAGCTGCTTTTAAACATCTGTATTTCAAACAAGAGGCGATGTGGCTTATTTGTTCTCACTCAGATCTACCCAGCACAAAACAGTAAAGCTACGGCTCCTCCTCTTGAACAAGGTAATGGAAAAAATGATGTAGCAATTCTAGTGAACAAATATGTGCCCTACGACCTTAATCCCTGGGAGGGGGGGGGTTATCTACCACTCAGAGTCGGACAAAAATAGTAAAACCTTTACATTGCTGAAGGATAACTGCACTCAGTAGCTAACGAGCTAAATCCTGATAATATCAGGGGATTGGATAGTTGATTTAGGAAATGAAATTTTTTATTTTTATTTATTTTAAAAAAGAGCATTTATCCAGATGAGTACTAGGGCCTGGGAGTTGACTAGAGATATATTAGGTCCGTACACCACCTCCACTTAAATCCTAGATGCCAAACCAAACCAGGCTGATTTGGGTCAACCCTGGATTCGGCTGAAATGAGTTGAGCCAGCCTCAGATTGGTCCAGGCTGGAAGAGAGTGAGCCAGGGCTGTCCGTGTGTGTGTGTGTGTGTGTGTGTGTGTGTGTGTGTGTGTCTGGAGCAACAAGGAGGTGGAGAGGAGATGCAAGCAGGCATCCTCCTCCTCCTCCTCCCTAGGGCTTCCTGGTTGCATGTTTACTCAGGGTTTTAAACCCTCACATGTACAGTAACTCAATAAAAGTAAGTTTGTGAAATCAGAATTCAGTTAAAATGCCTGCTTGAATAGTTTACAGTTTGTTGCAGGTCCTGAGAGCCATTAGGAGGCTCTTAGTTCCCTCAGACAATGAGAGTTACCAGAGTGGTCTTAACAATTCATCTCTCTTCCCAGGGAACTCTGGGAATTGTAGCTCTGTGAGGGGAATAGATGTCTCCTAACAACTCTCAGCACCCTTAACAAACTACACTTCCCAGAAATCTTTGGGTGAAGCCACAACTGTTTAAAGTCAGGCATAGGCAAACTCGGCCCTCCAGATATTTTGGGACCACAACCCCCATCACCCCTAGCTAACAGGACCAGTGGTCAGGGATGATGGGAGTTGTAGTCCCAAAACATCTGGAGGGCTGAGTTTGAGGAAGCCTGCTTTAAAGTGGTACAAAATTGCTGTCAATGTATAGTGATTTGGCTTTATGATGTTATGCGATAAGTCAAACTACATTGACTAAGTGGTATCATCTATTTAGAGTGAGGGAAATGTTGGAGAAATTGTTGCCTTTTCATTTTACTTTCTTTTTTTAAAAAAAGTGTTAAGTTTGAAAACTTAAAACTGAGAAGTATTCAGAAGTCTCCTTGGAAAAAGAACATTCAGTGACAATTAAGTGGCCTATTTTTTATCTCTTTCCCCACAGGTAATAAAACTTTCCAGTCTTACCTTTATAGTTTCTTTTAGCCGATAATGGAAACCTTTGAGAGGGACAATTAAAAGTTCATCAATGCCCTTCCTATACAGTAGTAACTTTTTCTGCTCAGGGGAACAAAGTGCAATTTTATTTTCTATCTAGCTTGTTAAAATGTGGCATAAAGGGATGAAGAGTTGTGGCTTCACTCAAAGATTTCTGGGAAGTGTAGTTTGTTAAGGGTGCTGAGAGTATGAAGAGAATAGCAGAATTTAGCATAGCCACTGTTTTGCGCTTGTTTCCAACTGGTAGAACTCAAGAGTGCTAGGAAAAAACAAAGTGGGTTCCCGTTCTTTCAAAGTTATAGTTCATTCTGTCCAAAAAGTTCATTTTATAACATGAACTAGTTCAGTCCAAGTTCATCAAAATGAACTTTTTAGTTCATAAAAAGTTCATCCTCTGCCATTTTTTCATAATGTTACAAGTTGCTGTGCTGAAGAATAGGGTCCAAAGGCCACACACAAGTAGCAAGCTGTTTGTCTGACAGACAGACTGTTATCACTTAAAGCTTTCTTGATAATTGTATTTCCATACAAGGAAAACCTACAGTGTTTAATTTTTGCCTGCCACACAGCTGTTAAAGGCACAAGGCATAATTCACGTTCTTCCTGTGCCTGTTCCTGTTGAAAATGGGAGGATCTCTTCAGTAGGGAAGATGCAGGAATCGCCTCACATTCCTTCCTTCTGACTGCTTACCCACAGTGACTAAATGACCTTAGCAACAGCAATGACTCTGTATCTGCCTAATAAGCCTTAGAACATTTGGCTATCTAATTTAATTTAAACACGTCTTATTTATTTGTTATTTATTTATTTTCAAAAATGGAAAGCTAAGAGTGTGGTGTGAGAAGAGAGAAGGAATGAACATCAAGCTGAACTAGAAATTATTGAATGAACTTAATTCACCTTTAGTTCATTTATAATTATGGTAACTACTTCCAGGTGCAGTTCAATGGAACTAGTTGATTTCAAGCACCGGTAGATCTTCCTGTAAATGTTAAGTCTTGCAATGATAGGACTCATTCCTAAGTCACATTTCTATGCACATTCTCACCATTTGGTAAGTATCTCATTAGTAAGCTCTCATAAATGTTCCGCTTTTCCACAAGGGGCATTTCATTTGCCCTTTTCCTCCTTAGAGAAATGTGTGCTTGCAGACAGCATAAAGCATTCATATGCAAATTATCTTTTTTGCAGGTGTATGAATACAGAACGGTTTGATGCCCCTCTTTCTGAAAATAGTCACAATGCCATATAATTGAAATGCATGCCTCCTCCGCAAAGTTGTTCTTTTGGTTTTTACAGACACCAAGTTACTACAACTGGCATGTATGAAGAGGAGGAACTGCCCCACAAAAACACATTGATTCACCAAATGGGCTGAAAAGGCCTCTAGTATATAAGAGAGCAGTCTACGGCTGCAACCCTAACCATGTCTACTAACAAGTAAATCATTTTTAATTCAGTGGGGTTCACACCAAGGTAAGTGGGGGGATGATTGCTCCCAAAGTAGGTAGTAGGTACTGCCCAAGAAAAGAATATCCTCCGAAATAAGGAGTGAGTGCAAAGAGGTACTCACAGAACCTAGAACCTAGAAAGAACATTGCAAGCTACCTTGCTCTGAGTCAGGCCATTGGTCCATCTCAGTATTGTCTACACCAGGCATGGCCAAACTTGGCCCTCCAGATGTTTTAGGACTACAACTCCCATCAACCCTAGCTAACAGGGCCAGTGGTCAGGGATGATGGGAATTGTAGTCCCAAAACATCTGGAGGGCCAAGTTTGGCCATGCCTGGTCTACACTCATTAGTGGCATCTCTCCTCTTCAGGCAGGAGTTTTTACCAGCCCTACCTGGAGATGCCGGGGATTCAACTTGGGACCTTTTGCATGCAAGGCAGATACTCTACCTCTAAGCTATAGCCCTTCACACCAAAGAAACAGAAACCAAGGACAAATCACATTTAACACTATGGCTGCCCAATCTGGGATGTGGATTTTTTCCCTCCAAAAAAGGAAGTTTACCACTGTCTTGAAACCCACCCTTGAACTGTGTGCCCTGCCAACATTTGTTGCCTGCCTGGTCCACTTTCCTTCTTTTCGATAGCCCTGTTCCTCTGGGTCAGCCTTTCTTTGTTGAGATGGGAAAATAAGAGCGTTTTGTTTCGACGTTGCTCCCCCGCCCCATACTTTTGCTATTACACAATATATTTTACTTGTGTCAGAAGGAGCCCTATGCAAAACGAACTTTGGCTGGGCTAAAAATAACTCCTGACATTATCTCCCACAGTCAAAGGAACAACAGTTTCTGGCCTCTGTGTTGAATCACATTTTTTCTGCTGTAGTTTATTCCTATCAGAAATGTCACTGCTTTTTAATAATGCAAGTCCTTAGGGTCAAGCTCCCTTTTACGTTGCAAATTAATGCATTTGAAGGGACTCCGTAACGGATTGGCGCACCCTGTAAGGGAAGGGAACCAAGCATAATTGAAAGACTCAATGTGGATTTACAAAACTCCGAGGTCCTCTCTTGTTGTTTATAAAGGTCAGTGGTACCACCAGGGCAGGACATTTGTGGCAAAATCAAGGGTTCCACTGAGCACAGGGGCCTCCCAAACGCAGAAAGGCTGGCTCTTGTCACATGCTCAGGCATTATTTATTGTACTACTTTTATGAGCTGCCATGTGAAACAATTCCTCTTGGTACCATACAAATAAAAAGAGAATAAAACCATAACTATACAACAGATAAAACCACTGCAAACTTAAGAGGCAACCGAGGGGGGCTGGGAACAAATATTAAACCAGCACAATAAAATGCCACACACAATACACATGCTGAATACCAATCACTGGATCACCCAGGCGATCAACTCATGAAGAAGCTGGCCTGCCTCATATGTTAACACTTGCTGGATCCAGAGGTAAGAGGGATCTCACATACAGCCTACTTCCTCTCCTCGCCAAACACATAACAATATATTTCCAAAACGAAGCACACGAATGCTAACTTTGACACTAATCAGTAAATATTTACCAGCTGTCTTAATGTTTGGTTTGTGCAAAAATCCAGTACATCACCATGAGTCAAACAAACAAAACCAAATCTATTTTACAATTTGATACCTTTAAACAAAAGAGGTATTCTAAGGTCTGTGGGTGGGAACTGAGTCAGTGCATGAGAAAGCAGAAAGGCTGGTTGGGTTTGTAGATAGAAATTTAATAGACTTTCCTCATTTTAGTATTTACTCAGTCAAAGGTGCAATCTTTCCATCACATGTTAACTCCCATTCTTCGGGCAACGGCTCACGGTTAATCTTTTTTCTTCTTTTTTTTTTCACTTATGAATGGAAAGATACTTGGTGAAAAAGATAGCTGTAGCACTTCCTTATCTAGGAATGAACTTCAGCTGAGTTTGTTTTGGATGTCAGCCACATTGCTGGCTAAACAGCTTTCTTTATAAATCTGATCAGAATACGAAAGTTGAACTGCAAGATAAAAATGCCAGGTCTGAAAGTCAAAGAGCTTGTGCTCCAGCTCTGTGCAAATTCCACTGAAATGCATGGAGCCTGCGAAGGGTAGAGGACTGAACCCAAATGCATATAATCCGCCGTTAAATCATTTCAAGCCATTAACTCAAACAAGTCATTCGCCTCCCCCCACCCCAAACCGCTTTGCTCAGAGACTTACTTGGAATCCATCAGAAACTAACAGACTGGAAAGAGTATTAGCACAGTCCCAGTAGATGAATAATGCATTCTTTTTGACAGTTTTCCTGTTTGGCCTTCACGGTTATACTTTTTCTTCAAAGTTTCGGAGAGACCGTTGAATAACTGCCTGCTTAAGTGATGTTGGCTGACAATTTTTTTCACTTTTGTTTGAACAATTAGGGGGCACTGCTTTTAATTCTCAAAGAGAATGATGAGTAAGACTTACAAATACACAGCCTTGGATATATCAAAGCCACAGCTACAATAGTCACGCATGTTCTGGCCTGTGAAGAAAGAAGAACCCATCAACTTCCTTAAGCAGTTAGATGAGGATGGGCATTCATCTTCTATGAATCCTTTTTAAGTAGATAGGTCCTGTATCAAGGTTTGGAAACTTGTGGCCCTCCAGTTTTCATTGAACTCCAACTCCTGTTTACCCCAACCAGCATAGCCCATAACCTTGGCTCATAGGTACAGCATCCACTTTTCAAGCAGAAGGTCCCAGGTTCATTGCCCGGCATGTCTGGGTAGGAATGGAAATGTCTCCTATCCAAAAACCTAGAGAGGCACTGCAGGTCGGCATAAACAATATTGGGCTAGATGGACCAATTGATGGTCTGACTCAGTGCAAAGCAGCTTCCTCTCTTCCTATGTACCAAGGATGGTGGATGTCCACCAATATCTTCCCCATCCCTGTCCTATATTTTTGTGCTCCATATACAGATTTGAATGCTTTGTGAACCATATTCCCAAAATATAAAACCAGGGCGTAACTTGAACTGCTGCTCAAGTTCACCACACAGATTGGAACTGGAGCCTGTTTGTTTGCTTTGCGTTTTTTATACCAGGGCCCGTGATGTGATTATTTTCTTCATGGGATGTGTAAAGTGCCCTTTTCACATCACTGTGGAGCCACACCCAGCCCTGCATAAGGAGAGAGGTTTTTGGGACAGATGACCTGCTTTTCTGACAGACTTTAGCCTTGCATCTCTAATCTAAAATTATGCACTGCTTATACCGGTACTCGCTGATAACAGCAGTGGCGAAACTTAAAATTCAGATGTGAATTTAGACTAATTCATTTTTTAAAAAGATATCTAAAGCAATTGCTTCTTCCACACAGAAGTACAGCTAGGGCTGAACCTAGAGGCCATTGTCTGGGCCTCCAGAACCCAGAAAACCTCATGACAACCACCAAATAACCACTCACGGGGAAGACAGCTGTGTGTGTACAACATGGTTGCAAATGCCCATTTCATTATTTTTACTTTTAGAACACATTTTTCTTTTCTACAATGAAATATTGCTTATCCCCAAATAAATGCATTGAGCAGCAGAGCAGCAGAAGCAAACCCCACCTTATTCTTGCAAGTTCTCGTGATGTTTCTATGATTTAAATAAGCTTAAAATGCAAAACCGCACATGCTCAGAGCATTCCCCCTTTTAATCAGGGTTGGGTTTGTTTCTTGCTCAAACACAGGGTGGGGAAGCCCTTTGGCCCAGTGGGCCAGATCTTTCTCCCCACCCCACCCTCAACTACTACAGGTGTGTTGAATCATTCACCTGTCAGTCCTCTGGCATCCGGACATCAGGTGACTGCCAGTCAAAGATGGTCCATGGAAGCAGGGCAAGATAGTGCCTTCAAAGCACCATGCAAGAATTGCCAGTGCTGCTAATCAGCATGCTAGAACTCTCTGCCTATCATCTGATAGGTGGTGAGTACAAGCCTGTTTTCTGCAGGAATCAGCTGCACGCTTGAGTTCCCCACAAGGGACCCGCTCGTGTAGCTGAACCTGCCTGATGAGGAGTCCTGGTCGGCCAAATCTGGACCACAGGTGAAAGGTTTCCAACCTGTACTCAGAAATCTAGAAGTAGTTGTAAAATGGGATGCTGTGGGCGGGTGGGGAAAATAAAAATGTGGTTCACAATTAAAGTAATACACATAGATCTCTAAAGCTCCCCACCACCACCCTAAGACCATTAAGTCCAGGGTTTCTAATTACCTAGCTTCACTACTGCTTCCAAATTATAAGGCTGGTTCATTTAAGGCCAATTCATTGCTTTCTTCTCTCAAAGGAATGCTTTTAATAGCCTGAGCAAATTGAAATATGAATTATACAATTATAATTAGAACGGCCTATTCTTGATGAAAATTGATTCCATGTATTAAGGGCCTGCTGAAGTTCTACTTTGTCCCTGTGTCAAGTGTTTTGCAAATGTTTGAGATTCTTACAAAGAAGGACTTGAGTGGGGAAATTACTTTAGAAGGGCTGGGTAAAAAAAGCCAAACAAGTTTAGGGACAAAGGAAGCTGCCCTGTACCAAATCAAGATTGCTGGTCCAGCTAGCTCAGGACTAGTCCTGAGAATTGATAAGTATGGGGAAACCTGGGCCCTCCAGGTGTTGCTGATCTACAGCTCCTAAAATCCTTGTAGTTCAGCAACATCTGGAGGGGCAAAGGTTCTCCACACCTAGTCTACAGTAACGGTGGCTCTTCAGGGTTTCAGGCAGGGATATCTCCCAGATCTACCTAGAGACCCCAGAGACTGAACCTGGGGCCTTTAGTATGCAAGGTATGTTCTCTACTACCACTGAGCCACATCCCTTCCCTAAATTATTCTATTCAGATTGATAGGATTTAAACTCCACGGCTATGCACGAAAGCCCTACTGAGTTCAATAGCATTCAGGCACACCTGTACACTTCTGATTTGCTCTTAATTCACTTCAAATTTATGGTGGTCACACCCAGATGGAAGGGCTCTGTTACCCAAGGTGCTTTCTCTTTTCATTTCAATGGAGGGAAATGGTCTGCACATATATTATTACCAGTATTTATTAAATTTGCATAGCACCTTATACCCTTAGATCTCACGACATAAAATTAAAATACAGTGGTACCTCGACTTACTAAGGCGATCCGTTCTGCAGTGCTCTTCGTAAGTTGAAACCTTCGTATGTTGAAGTGTCCATTTAGCGCATGCGTGAAGCACAATTTTGCGCTTCTGTGCATGCGCAGACAGCATGCACCGCTTCTGCGCAGGCGCAGAACGCGCACAAAGCGAAAATACTTCCGGGTTTGCCGACTTCGTAAGTCGAAACCTTCAGAAGTCGAGGCATTCGGAAGTCGAGGTACCACTGTATGAAGAACACAAAATACACAATGGAAACAAAAACAAAGACAACCCAATAATCCCCTCCCCTTCCACAACACATTTTAAAAGGGCATTAGATGTCAACCAACCAAAGGCCTGGTTAAAGAGGAACACATTCACCTGGTGCCTAAAGGTATGCAATGAAGACTCCGGCCAAGCCTCCCTGGGGAGAGCATTCCACATATATACCACAAATATTTGATTTCCCCCCCCCCAATTCCCTCCATGATAATGAAAGGGAACAGCCTGTCCACCATGCATTTTTGGATAGGGGAAAAAGTTCATGAGGGCTTCCTGGAGGAGGACAGTAGAACTGGGAACTCTCAACCTTTGCCACTGAGCAGGCTGCATCTTCCACGTTGTTATACGATACAAAGATATTTATATTTCTGTCAAAATGAATGCAGAAAATTATGTGCATGTCAAATGCCACTCACGGTGAAGTCAAGAGGATGTTGGCATTTTCCAGCAAAAGCATTGCCAGATGGTTGAGGGGGAGAAAGGAATCTAATCCATCTTCCATATCTACAGCGTGTTAATGTCATCTTGCGCTCACTCAGCTGTTACCCTCTCAAATCTTTTCCTGTTTGCCTTCTTCTCCTTCCAACAGTATGTCTTGGCCAGGAAGGATGGCAAGATTTCGTAAAAGTCAATTTGCACGTTTTGGCACCCGGCACTTGCCTTCTGACGAGCGAGTGTCAACAAGAAAGCATTCTTAGGGCTGAAGTATATGGAAGTCAGAACACAAGATGGTAGGCAGAGCCCTGCTGGAACATCTAGTCCCGCATCCTCTTCTCTCAGTGGCCAACCAGATGCCTGTGGGAAGCCTGAAAGCAGGACACAAGCACAACAGCAGAGGTGGAACACAGCCATTGTGGCTAGTAGCCATGAAATGGTCCAATCCTCTTTTAAAGCCATCCAAGTTTGTGGCCATCACTATATCTCATGGGAGAAAATTCTATAGTTTAATTATGCACTATAAAGAAGTACTTTCTTTTGTCATTGGAGGACCTTGGATCCCAGTATTTTGAGAGAGGGGGATAAAAACTTCTTCCTGCCCACTTTCTCCATAGCATGCGGTGTTAGTTTTAGACACTGCCATCAAGTCCCTCCTCACTCAACTTTTCTCTAAACTGAAAAGCCCCAAGTAGGCAACACTTTCACCATAATAAGCCTTGATGGAGGCTTTTTATCAGAATGGAGTATTTCTGAGTGGTTCCAATATCATTTTAAACTTGGAGAGGGGTATGTCAAGGACAGGCTTAGAGCAACTTGCAAGCTGTTGACCCTGAAAGCAGAGACATGCAAAAAGCATCAGGAGTTCTGCTTTCTTTCAATAGGGATGTTCAAACTATGCTTGTTTCCAGATGTTGTGATCTTTATATATATATATATATTTTGGAACAGCAGAGGAATCCTTTGAGATCTACTTAGACTATTCACTGCAGTTGCATTTGGAGAACAGTTCGAAGAAAGGTTTAAAACAACCAAACAAGAGAGAGGGGAAGAAAGGACAATCTATGAAGGAGCAACTGAATCATAGAGTTGGAAGAGACCTAGTCCAAACCCCTGCAATGCAGGAAACCTGCCCACAGCAGTCTCTGGGTGGGCTCGAAGCATGTGGCAATGATGTTATCACATTACAAAGTAGAGAGTGAATGAATACCAAATCCAATCAAATGAATCCTAGATCCAATCAGAGCCCACTTTGACTTTCAATGTGGCTTGTAAAAGGACAAAACCGTATCAGATGCAATCTGAAGACGAGCAAAGCAAGTCTAAGTGGAGTCCAATGGTCTAACGGGAAAAGCTCCTTTCCGCCAACAGAGCTGCACTTCTGCCCAGTCCTAACCACCCTCAACTGGTCATTGGCAAGGGTTAGGCTTGCTCTGCTTGTGACCTTCCCAAAGCACCCTATAACAGAATGGTGGTGTATATATTTTGAAGCACCAAGGCTCTTAAATTCCAGACAAGAGTCTTCAAAGATGGAATAAGAACCATTCACAGAGGTTGGGTAAGACAGTAGAATAAACAATAGCACTCCCAGACAGGAAATCCACTTATAGACCATTATGTATGCTTGATAGGATTCTGCAGTGGCCAGAGAACTATTACTCATGGCACTAAAGGCCAGTTCTCACAACCCCTTACTTAGGCATACAGTCTGTTGCTTATTTTCTGTTAAGGCTGATGTTTCCTATCCACCAGATAAAATGTGGTAAAAAAAGTTCTAGGAGCACTGTGTCCATTGCAAATTCATCCAAACCCTTCCTGCTCCTCATTCCTCACTTCATTTGATATCCCTGTTACTATTGATTAACTAGAGGAAGCATCGGAACAAAAAAAGAATTATAAAATAAAGGGCACAATAGATTTTGGCATTTCAAAAGGGCAACATGACAATAGTTGATAGTCCATTGACTATTTTCATAGATAAAGAGTTCAGATATGAATCACACAGTTCTTTGACATTTAGCAGGTTTTTTGTATGTGAAACATATTAACCTAAGAGTGCCAGTGTGGAATAGTGGCCAGAATGATGGACTAAAATTTGGGGGACCAGGGTTCAAATCCACACTCAGCCTTCGAGAGTGAAGTCAAATCACTGTGTCAGAGACCTCTCTGGAGGTCCTGGGCTGCACAAATGCCAAGACCCTCCCCTCTTGGCATTGAACCTCATGTGGTTCAAAGGAATGCAGAACAATATGTTGGGCACCAGCTTGGCTGCAGGAATTGCCACAAGGAGGCTTACAAGGCGCCATCCAGCTATATTAGGAACTCCACTCTGGATTTGTATAGGGTTAACTCCTTGGCCTGTTCTCCTCCCAAAGATATCCCACAAGACAGTGGAGGTTTAGGACCAGCATTTTCCTTCTCTTAGATGAGCTACCTTCCCAGGCTGATGAACCCCATCTGCCCATCACTTCTACACAAGCAGAAACTGCCTTCTTGACTGCTGGACCTACTATTGGTCTCATCCACTCAGTCCACCGGAGCCTGTATTCGTATGCACACGAAGTCCCATTTGCTACCCTCACCTGGTTTAGGCCAGCCAGTCAAAGCTGTTCCCAGGGTGTTGTCGCATGCTGACAACTTCTAGGAGCCACAGGTGAGAGCAGAGTGCAGGGTGGGGACCAAAGGGGGACAAACTACCCCAAGCATGATGTGTACCCAACAGAGGTACTATCCCTCCTCTAACACACCTTACATATCAGTTAGCTGACATAGTAGGCAATTGTCCAATCTCCTCTTTATACGCCTCATTTAAAAAGCTGTGTTTTGCGCATGGCAGAAAATGAGGCATTAGAGGAGGCCAAGATGGATGGCCACCTGGCCATTTCCACCTGCCGCAAGCTGAAAACATTTTTTAAGCGGCATCCTGTAACTCTCCACCACTTGTCAGGAAACTTGGACAGAATTTTCTGCCTTTAAGGGGGAAAACTTTCCAGATGTTTTGTCTTGCCTCTCCATCTCCAGTTTGTACAATTTTAGCCACTGTACGTGGCAGTGGTGATGGTGGGGTGGGGGGATTCTATTTCTGTCCCAGTGGGTTGGGAAAAAGAAACTTTGGCTTAAAAAGCACCCTAGTCATATTTTTAGTAAATTGCTAATCCTTGCTAGTTATAGCAGGGGTGGAGAACCTTCTAAACCCAAGGGCCGCATTCCCTTCTGGGCAGTCTTCCAAAGGGCCAAATGCCTGTAAAAGGTGGGGCCAGAGGCAAAAGTGGGTGGAGCAGCAAATGCAAATGTTAACTTTTTATCTTAGGCTAGTTTCTACACGCACAAACACGCACACCATCCATGCAAGCAACAAGCATTATCAGAGCTCAAGGACATATTCCAGCCAGGCAGAAACTCCTGTGGTGGAATGCAGGGCCAGTGAGAGGTGTGGCCTAGAAAAAGGGGTGTGGCCTGGGAAGAGTGTGAAGGCTTGGAGGGCTACATTTAGTCCCCACTTCTGAAGATTCCCACTCCTGGGTTATAGGAATGGGAGGCCTGTATAAGCCTCCACTGAGACTTTTACTCTGATCAGCCAAGTTATTTGAGCTAGTTCCAGGAAAGAACAGTACCCAAAGAGCTTGTGCCTTGCAGCCAGGTAGAACATAAATACGAATATTTGTGAACATTTGTTTGAAATGTTGGACACTTAAAATAATTCCCAATGAAATGCATAAAGCATATTCTTTGTTTACATTTTCAAAGCAATTCCAAGACAACTACTTTCGGCATTTTATTTTATAAAGCAAAGTAAATAATTTTTTTTTGGGGGGGGGGATACTTTCAGAGCCTGTGCTATGTAAAGGTCATGGTAGCAAAATCAGTATCATGCTCCCGAATTAAAACTTGCAGGATTGGTGGTAGGAGGCAGATGTCATAGAATCATAGAGTTGGAAGAGACAACAAGGGCCATCCAGTCCAACCCCCTGCCAAGCAGGAAACACCATCAAAGCATTCCTGACAGATGGCTGTCAAGCCTCCGCTTAAAGATCTCCAAAGGAGGAGACTCCACCACACTCCTTGGCAGCAAATTCCACTGTCGAACAGCTCTTACTGGCAGGAAGTTCTTCCTAATGTTTAGGTGGAATCTTCTTTCTTGTAGTTTGAATCCATTGCTCCGTGTCCGCTTCTCTGGAGCAGCAGAAAACAACCTTTCACCCTCCTCTATAGGACATCCTTTTATATATTTGAACATGGCTATCATATTACCCCTTAACCTTCTCTTATCCAGGCTAAACATACCCAGCTCCCTAAATGGCCCAGGCTCTGAGGAGGGCACACCATCTAACTGGCAGCTGATCCAAAATGCCAACTATAGCCACCCAGGCCTGGTGCTTCTCTAGGCACTGCAGCATTGGTGACTGTAGCTAGTGCCTGCACCTTTAATTTGCATTTTAATTACCCCACAATGTTTCTGGGGCCTCTACAAAGCATCACTCCTATGTCATGACTCCAGATATATTGTGGGGGGATTTAAATGGCGGGCACCAGCAGCAGTGTTTGCCAGCTAGACTGGCATTATTCTTTAACTGTTGCTGTGTGTGCCTACTTGCTACCTGTCAAGGTAAGTTAAGGAGAGGAGAGGGTGCCATGGGGCACCAGCCCTGCTAAGAAGCAAGCCCCTTTGTATTTGCATAGGGCAGCAGTTTTTGAAAATGCCAAAAATATTGGATCCTAGAATTATTGGAATAAATAGGTTAATTGTGGTTTCAACTCCTATATGTTACTTCATCTTCTCTTGACCTAAATAGAGTGAAAATTACCATGACTACACACAGCTGAAATCAAAAAGTGTGATCTCACAAAAACATGATCAAAAGCAGAATCTGTAGGGATTTGAAGAAAAAGGAAGGACTGGACTAAAAAGGAACTAAACAGAGAAGGAGAAGGAGAAGGAGAAGGAGAAGGAGAAGGAGAAGGAGAAGGAGAAGGAGAAGGAGAAGGAGAAGGAGAAGGAGAAGAAGGAGAAGGAGAAGAAGAGTTTAGATTTGATATCCCGCTTTATCACTACCCGAAGGAGTCTCAAAGCGGCTAACAATCTCCTTTTCCCTTCCTCCCCCACAACAAACACTCTGTGAGGTGAGTGGGGCTGAGAGACTTCAAAGAAGTGTGACTAGCCCAATATCACCCAGCAGCTGCATGTGGAGGAGCGGAGAAACGAACCCGGTTCCCCAGATTACAAGTCTACCGCTCTTAACCACTACACCACACTGAGAAGGGAAACATGACTGTTGAGGCTTGTGTGACGTATCATGGTGCAGATTTTGTGGGTGATATTCCAACTAAGGTTAAAGTAAAGGACACCAGGATGGTTAAGTCCAGTCAAAGGCGACTATAGGGTGCAGCACTCATCTTGCTTTTCAGGCGGAGGGAGCCAGCGTTTGTCCACAAACAGCTTTCTGGGTCAAGTGGCCAGCATAACTAAACTGCTTCTGGTGCAACGGGACACCATGAAGAGTTCCAGAGCGCACAAAAATGCTGTTTACCTTCCCGCCACAGTGGTACCTATTTATCTACTTGCACTGGTGTGCTTTCAAACTGCTAGGTTGGCAGAAGCTGGGACAGAGCAAAGGGAGCTCACTTCATTGTGGGGATTTGAACCACCGATCTTCCCATCAGCAAGCCCAAGAGGCTCAGTGGTTTAGACCACAGCACCACCCGTGTCCCCTTATTCCAAATACATAATGTCAATGATTTTTTATTTACACAGGTAAGGAAAATACTTCACTTTTTAAAAGGAAGTGTTTTCACCTTTTCTGGATGCCTTGACACTGTCAGCAGGCACTGAGAAGCATCTGGTTTTGAACAATTCACCCACAAGGGCTAAACTACACATTACACACAGTCCTGCATAACTTTCGTCCAAAAGTTTTTTTTTTAATGAAAAGCAGCAGGAGGCGGCGGCTAGAATATTGATTGGTGGAACAAGAAGTGGAGCAACCGCTTAAATCTTTCCCTTCCTGCCATTTCCTCATCCCCCCTGCTTTTCTGTCTGTGGAAGATACAGGACCTACTGGGGGAGCAGCATTTGAGTGGGGGGGGGGACTTTTGAGGGGAAAGTTTAATAATACCCTCTCTTCCTGACATTTCTTTGCTGAAGATTCCAGCCTTCAGTTCCCGCTTTTCAATAAAGTAAAAAAAAAAAAAAAAACCAGCCAGGGGAAAAATACATATGTTATTAAATGTAACATATAGTTTTGGTCATATTGGATGAATTATTCTGAACCACAGTTCATGTTGGCTCTCATATGTAAGTCAGATGAAAAACAGCTCTGAAACGGTATTTTGTCAAATGTCCCCAATCTGGGTGCACCAAGGTTCAAGAGGAGAAACTCTCCCCGCATTTATTTTTGTGCAGGTCAGCTCTTTCTAAAATGTTATCCAGCACTTAATACTTAGTCTATACTCTTCCTCTCAACACCATCTGATTCCAAAGCCCTGCTTATTTTCTACTTCCAGTTTGCTTTACACTACTCTTTTGCTAATTTTTGGATAATTTTAAGTAAAATATTTGTTTTATTCTTTAATAACCTGCTTTGAGACAGAGGATAGGCTTCATGGACTTAGGAGGTTTCACGCCAACCTGTGTGTAGCACAAAAAATGCCGTGTTTCTCAATCCATAATAGTTTGTGCTCACCGTCAGCATGTCGCTTCCAGTCTAGGTTGATTTTAGATGCTGCTGTAGACAAGCTGGGTGTCTACTTGAGAAGCATTTGAAAACCTCCCTCTTGGTTAGATTAATTACCTATGCCTTTTCCTCCCTGCACATGCCACAGCTGAATGAAGAAGGAACTTGTGATCTTGGTATATGCCCATCCACAACACCATTGGCCAATTGTGGATATACCCATCTGCCCCTTTTCCAGGACTGCCTACATCTGTTTTCATTTATTTTGACATGGACACACTCTGAGGTGATGCAGAATCAATATGCAACAAGCAGTTATTTTGGAATGAAACCAGTTTCTCAAGAAGCACTTATGGGGTGGGGTGGGGGAAAGAAATGCAACGGATTTAGATTATGTGTGGATACTCAGTCTCCATTGATTCTGGAATTAAATGTCATATGTACACAGCCTTAAACTTTTCCTTTCCTCCCTGAGCCTCCTCAGTACACAGAGTGAAACATTTGAGGGTCCTTATAATAGGCTTGCATCGGGGATCTCTTCCTTTAGCATGAGGAGCATCACTGCTTTTCAACAGGGCCATTCGCTTATCTAATCTCCTGTTATTCCTAGCTCACTTGTTCAGCATGGCACTTGAAAACAGCTCCATAAGACTCCTTGTTCCTGTGAGCATATGCTAGCATGGTATTCTCTTCTCCTTGAAGCACTGGCAATTTGCCAACTGCAGCTGTTCATTTGGAGCAGTCTTTATCCACCCCCCTCCCTTCTATAAGACTGTCTTGTTTTTCAATCTAATCTTGATTAACTGGGGCTTTGGGGGAGCTGGGGAGGGGGGCGGAGATGGCTGCAAACTATAATTGATTACCTTTTTTGACAAAGGGGAGGTGGCCTTTGGTAGCCTCTGTAATTTGTGAAGAGTGCGAGAATTGTTTGGAGACCCCCTCACAGAGCTACAATTCCCAGCACCCTTAAACTACAGTTCCCAGGATCCCCCAAGTTGCGTTGTTTGACTTACACACACAACCTCCTCTTGTAATTTACATCTGAGAGATCAAGCAGGGGGAGGTAGCACTGCTTACCTGGCTTCCCAACATGTCTCTTCTGTCACAGAGGGCGAGGGCTATCGGTGACTACTAGCCATGACGGCTGGGCTCTGCCTCCAGTGCTTCTGAATACCAGTTGCTGAAAGCCACAGGAGGGCAGAATGTTCTTGTGAGTGAATCCTGCTTACTGGTTTCCCACAGGCATCCGGTTGGCCACTGTGAGAACAGGATGCTGGAGATGATGGGCCATTGGCCTGATCCGGTCAAGCTCTTCCTATGCTCTTATGTAACCAAGAGGAAGAGAGGTGAGGCAGCCAGAGGTTTGCAGTTTGCAGGTGCAGCCAATATGATGCTGCTCCTGTACCTCCCTGCCTCTCAGTGCAACCTCTGCATTGGGAAACCAGCTAAGCAATGCCCCATTCTGCCCTGCCGGTCACTACTGTAGGGAAAGGATGCTGGAAGTTCGAGTTTGCCCAAATTTGATCCAATGCTAGTAATAAAGAGTGCCCATTGAACAGTATTTGCAAATGGTGCTTTGCTATTTCTCTTAGAAAATATAACCCACCCTTTCTGGATTGGTTGCATTTGAAAGCTGCTGAAAGTCCAGTTTTGTGATGGTGATTAATTTCCTCATACAATTTAGTGGATTTCAGATAAAAACACAGGTGTGTTCCATAACAGCAAATACAGACTCTTAATTGTTCATCTTCCATTATTCGCTATTTTCTCCATGCCCTCCATTAACTTCTAAATCAGGCACCCCCAAACTTTGGACCTCCAGATGTTTTGGACTACAATTCCCATCATCCCTGACCACTGGTCCTGTTAGCTAGGGATCATGGGAGTTGTAGGCCAAAACATCTGGAGGGCCACAGTTTGGGGGTGCCTGTTCTAAATGATCTAGGACTGTTAAATTGGGAACCCTTGGTTCAAGGGAAGCCAAATAAGTACCGTATCTTTTCAGACCTGGGATTCAGCTTCAACCCAAACATACTGTTGCACATCACCCCAGTCTCCAAGAGGTGAGAGATTCCAGGAGTTCCAGCTGCTAACCCAGAGTTCAGTTTCCTTAGAATGAGGGATGGCAGAGAACCTTTCTTTACACATATATACAGCCTGAGGTTATGATGGAAGGGCTCACAGAATTAACACCCAAAGAGACTCTTGCTACTCCCATAGTCACAGCCCTGGATTCTGGCAAAAATCAGGCATGGCTCTGTCTCTCAGCTGCCCAGCTTGCTTCTTTGCTTCTAGCACACACACCTCAACTCATTTTCTTCTTCTAACTAACAGACAGTTGAAGGAGCGGGGCCCCATCCTTTGGCTTCTGGCACAGAGCCACTTCCTTTGTTACATTTGGAAGGCCTTTGCCTGGTTGTAGTTTAGATGGGAAAGTAAATTAAGATGGGCTAAGGCAACTCCTTACGTATGTGGTAATAAAGCCTTAATATGGGCGTTCAAAGGGAGATAGGGGGTGTTTAGAAAGGTGTAGGAGCCTGATGAGTGGATAAAGGGGCACACAGTCAGTTTTCTAGGTGGAGAGAAGAAGATCTAATACAAATTGAGCAGAGAGCTGGTGCCCCCACAGGGGTCCTGCTCCCCCCCCACTACCTCTGCTGGAGAAGTGGCATGGGCAGTGGCGCACAATGGAGCACACAGGATCTCAGCAAGATCTAGCCAGAACTCGCAGGTGATGCCATCGCTTTGAGGGTGCTGCTGGGCAGCCCAGATGAGGGAGGCTGTGACAGCCATGGGGTGGTGCGGTGGCAGTGGCAGAGTGGGGTAGCACCTTCCCATTTCACCTCGGTGGCGAAACAGGACGCACCACCCCTGGAGCCCACTGTTGTGCAACTCCCCTTCCTTAGAGATTTTTAAAGCAGAGGTTGGATGGCCATCTGTCTTGGATGCTTTAGTTGAGATTCCTGCATTGCAGGGGCATTTCCCTAGATGAACCTCCAGATCCCACCCAACTCTATGATTTTATGTTGTGAAGTTTGAGAACCTCTATATTGACCCCAATCGTAGCTGGCCAAGGAAAGCTGTAGCAGCAGCTTAAATCATTGCTCTGCAAAAAGGACAAATTTTGGCCGATATTCCTCTCTTATAGCTTAGCCAGGTTTCTGCTGTGTAGTTTCCGTTTGTTATCTACTTCCTGCTGTCAATGTCTCTGTCCTGCAAGTAGCAAAGTTATCTTTAGCAGCAACATGTGTTAATCTAATCCCCCCCTTCACATGTGTTTGTGTTTTGAATAAATGTCCCCCAAAAGGCTATGCCCCCACCATCTATGTACATCCCAGAAATAAGTGGTGCAGTTTCACAGGGGTGCTCTGCTTCTAGATTTGCTGGTGGGAAAGTTAATTCTTCATAAAGGTAAAAGTACCCCTGACTGTTAGGCCCAGTCGCAGACAACTCTGGGGTCGCACGCTCATCTTGCTCTATAGGCTGAGGGAGCTGGCGTTTGTCTGCAGACAGCTTCTGGGTCATGCGGCCAGCATGACTATGCCACTTCTGGCGAACCAGAGTAGTGTACAGAAACGCCGTTTACCTTCCCTCCGGAGCGGTCCCTATTTATCTACTTCCATTTGACGTGCTTTTGAACTGCTAGGTGGGCAGGAGCTGGGACCGAGAAACGGGAGCTGACCCCGTCACAGGGATTTGAACCGCCACCCTTCTGATCAGCAAACTCTAGGCTCAGTAGTTTAGACCACAGCACCACCTGTGTCCCTTAATTCTTCATAAAAGAAGTATTAACAGGCATCAAGTGAAATTTAAGCATCCTGGCTGGGAACCATTCCCAGCTAGTGGATTTACATGAGGTAGTGTGGTGCAGTGGTTGGAATGCTAGACTAGGACCTGGGAGACCAGGGTTCAAATCCTCCACTCAGCCATGAAACTCACTGTGTGACCTTGGGCCAGTCTCTGCCTCTCAGCCTAACCTACCTCACAGGGTTGTTGTGGGGATCAGAGGTGGTAGAGGAGAATCACATATGCTACAATGAGCTCCTTGGATGAAAGGTGGGATATCAAAGCAATAAACAAACAAATAAACATGTACTCATGACTAAGCACTTCAGGGTGCTGATTCATTCTTGCATTTCAGGTTGGGAGAACTGAAACGGAATATTCTCCAGTAAGCCAATTTGCAGATCAGTTGATTAGTGAGTTGGTTGTTTCAAGTGCAAGGTTGGAGACGTCTGTTCCCCGCGGTGGGTCTGCTATCGAGTCCCTGCCTCAGCCTCCTCCTACCTTGCACCGAGAGCTCCAGGCTACAACTGCTTGGGACAGAGCATTCCTGACCAGCTGATTGGAGCAAATGCTCTTGACAATGAAATAAAGAGACTGGAGATCAATTTGGGGGTGGGGTGGAATCCCATCCAGCATTTCCAGCTGGTGAGCACCCCAGTTTGCTATTTCATATGGCAAGTCTTCTTCTGTTTGCATGAATGTAGAGCAGTGGCTGAAGAATCCTTCAGGTGGAGAAATGGTACAAAGAAAGAGAGCTTATCTGCCCTTTTCCAGGAGGCCTACCCCACTCCCCAAGAGATTGAACAGGTCATTAGAACCGAATTTATTCCTTAAATAATATTCTCTGTTTCTCTCATCTAAATTAATCTGCATTCTTCTTTTATAGCTTATCTGATTTTGGTTATTCCTACTGATTCTTCTGCTTCTAGATGAATTATATATGGCATGTGCCTTCACACATAGGTGTACAATGATGTGCTGCTTATGCTGTTGCAGTGTGCAAGTGGTGCTCATGATGGTTTCTCTGGTTTGCAAACATGCCTATGGGCCCCCAAAGAATGGTGATCCCTGGGAAGATGAAGATGAAGACAAAGACAAAGACAAAGGAGGAGGAGGAGGAGGAGGAGGAGGAGGAGGAGGAGGAGGAGGAGGAAACCTTGCTCACAAAACATACTGTCTTTGGGTGGAGCACTTGCTGCAGTTTCCCTCAGGTCATCCCTCAACAGACAGGCAAGTATACAAACATCTTCCTTTTCAGTAGAACAATGCATGAAAACATGGCCATCTTGTGCCAAGACAAAATAGCTCACACAGGTTTCAGTTCACTCCCATACACACAAAGAGACAAGGAATACACAACAGCCCCACCCAGTAGGACTAAACCCCATTAGGAAAGTATTGGGGAAAACTGGACTGTTCCATTACAGTTAAGGTTGAATGCATGGATGCAGTTTGGGTTCTCTCATTTTTTTCCAAGTTTAACATCAGTTCTCCACATTGGTGGGGAAATCCTCATAAAAATTAATCAGCGTCTTACTGCAAACTTCTCCGAATACACACATTTTTGTATGCAATTTCCCCTAATTTTTGCAAAACAATTTCCCCTAATTTTTGCAAAACAATTCCCCCTAATTTAACATGTTATTTTCTCTAATATATGCATTTTATGCACATGCCTTTTCGTACGCAGCATTGCTTGGCTTGAGAACTGCATTTCAAAATTCGGAGATGTACACATTTTGAAGAATGGCCATGTTTCAATTCATGCATTGTTTTAAAAAGTGCAGATTTGGTAGGTTGGCCTTAAATGCGAACTGAACTGAGTATTTTCCCATCCCAAATTACAAGGCCCTTCAAAGTACATTCGATATACCCGCTCGATTTAAAATAAACTTGATTATCTAGATATCTGTCTGCTGTTGTTGATGTCAATGGGACATAACCTTGAGCTCGATTTGTGCCTGTTTATTTATTAAGTTTATATACCCTTCATCTGAAGATCCCAGGGTGGTTCGCAAGATAAAATATAGGATAAAAGCACAAAATAAATAGATAGAACAAAAACAAAACAAAACAATAACCCCCAGCTAGATCTAGACACATCAAAGAAGCAATTCAGTTAAATGCGTTGTAAACAAGTAAGTTCCGTTGGCGAAAAACAGGTCTCCACAGTGCCATCTGGTGTCACAGGGTTATAATACCGTGCGGATGCCTGATGATCGTCTTCCAAAGCAACTACTCTATTCCGAACTTTAAAATGGAAAGTGTAATGCTGGTGGTCAACAAAAGAGGTTTAAAGACTGTCTCAAAGCAAATCTTAAAAAATGTAGTATAAACACTGACAACTGGGAAACCCTGGCCTGCGGGTGCTCCAGTTGGAGAACAGCCTTTACCAAAGGTGTCATGGACTTTGAAGACACTCGAACTCAGAACGCAAGGGAGAAGCATGCTAAGAGGAAGGCATGCTTGTCAAATCCACACCGTGATCAACCCCCGGCCAACTGTGGAAGGACATGTGGGTCCAGAATTGGCCTCCACAGTCACTTATGGACTCATTGTTAAAACTGTGTTTATGGAAGACAATCTTACTCGGCTATGAGTGATCGCCAAAGAAAGTGCTTTATCTTTACAAATGTAGCTGAGTTTCCCCCCTCCCACAAACACATTTAAAAGGCTGTAGAATATTAATCAGCCAAAGGCCTGGCTGAGGAGGAACGTTTTCACCTGTTGCCTAAAGGTGTCTTATGAAGGTGCCAGACAAACCGCCCTGGGGAGAGCATTCCACAAAGGAGGAGCCACTACAGAAAAGGCCCTTTCTTGTGTTGCCCATGCAGAGGAGGCACACAAAGAAGGGTCTCAGATGAGGATCACAGAGTTTGGGTTGATTTATATGGGGAGAGTCCTTGAGGTATTGTGGTTTTGAGCCTATGGAGGTGTGACCTGCTTTCAGAAGCAGATAGCCTGACTCCAAAAAGTTTTGGGGGACTCAATCAACAGGAGTGGCGTCTCTTTCTAGGGGAAAACTACCAGCATCACACAAAACAGCAACAATATCCCAAAATCTATTAGCGAGGGGACGGAAAGGGGCTTAACATTATCTAACTTCCTACAGAAATATTTTTTTCCTGATGTATTTTAGTGAATTTACAAGACAATTGCAGGAACATTCCCTTATGTATAATAACACAGATGACATTTTATTTTTGCTTTCTAAACACAGAGCAGCTCATCGAGCTTGCTGAACAGAATTAATGAAATGACTTTCTGCAGGGCTTTATGTTTGAATTTTCAGTGACTCTCCAGAGTCAGAGCTATGTAAACCAGAGTTTTTTTTGCAAAGGGCGACGGCTGCAAAACAAATGAACAAATATGGTGGGGAAAACACAGAGCAGCTTCCCCCTGATTAGGCTCTCACTGCATTGACACTTTTCCAAGCTGGGAGATTTAGTGCTGTGTGTCCATTATCTCTTAAATCCTTTTGACTGGATGTTATGAAATTCCAGTTCTGCTTATATTCATGCTGCAGCCAAACCTCTCCCGCTGCCTGGGCTTATCAGCTGCGCTTGAATTCAAAAACAGCAACAGCTGAACGGAAGGCATCAGATTAAGGCAAAAAAGTAACTTGGAACAACATGGCAGAAAAACATGCAGCCCAGTTCAGGACATTATGAATTAGGACAGCTCAATGGTGGCTTGAAAGGCCGCAGAGCAGAGGACCAGGGACTGTGGAGAAAGAGCTATAGGAAAAGAACCAGACGTACCAGGAGAACATAAAATAGTTTGGGTGCAGAAATTAATGTGTTTGTATAAATGTTCAAGGGCGCAGAGTTCACAACAGGGTGGATTTTGTTCTTCTTTAAAGCTTTTTTGTTGCTGTTCAGTGAACAGTTAGAGTAGATTTGGGGATGGATGGTAGCTATGCAAAAGACCCACGACAGGACTGTCTTCAGATAAGGTTGTAACAGATTCCTGCCTGAAATTCTGGAGAGCCACTACCAGTCACTAAGCAAAGCAGGACACAAGAACATGAGTATCATAAGGGCCATCTCCCCCGGGCCCCTGGATGCCCGAGCTCTCACAATTTTTTGTTGTTGTGGGTGCCTGGCCTCCACCCCCGGCTACTGCTGCCACCTGTGGCCACTGCAGCCTCCGCCGGGCACCACAGCCGGCTGCCACCTCTGCAACTGACTCTGTGCACTGCCACTATCCACTGCCTGCATGGCCACACGCCACATGCCACAGCTGCCGCTTTACCTTTTGTGCTCTGGTACCGTGGTGGCAACAGGACTGTAGGGCTGGGCAATATATTGATATATAACCCAAAACCGGTTTGAAGTTCACATCATGATAACTGCTTCATTATATTTGAGCTGGCAATATATCGCGAATCACAATGTGTGTAAGGGCTAGGCGAAACCTGGGTTTCAACATCGCAATAACTCACCAGCTACACATCGCAATAACATGGCAGTTATCCAGCTAAACCTCACAATATCCCCAGCTAAACATTGAAATCTACCACCATGTCTGGTATAAGGATGGAACTGTACAGAGGCGAACAGGACAATGTCCTGGCAACTGCTACTTAAGGGTCTAAAACTGATAATTGACAATATTATCAATCGTCACACACTCAGTTTCATCAGCAGGCAAAAGGAACCCAGTGGCCACAATGAGAAGCAATGGCTGGCAAGAGTGGAAGAGCCACCGCAGATGGCGGTGGAGCAAACCGATCGGGCGCCGGAGGCGGCATGCGTGCCCTGCACCTAGGGGTGGGACCAGCCGCCCACGGGGCGGGTCGAGGATGCTCTGTGGGGCCTCTGAGGAGTCTGCCTGCCTCCTCTCACTCAGCCACCCTACAGCTGAGGGGGAGGCAGCGGGCGGACCGCTTGGGGCAGCACGGAGCCTGCGGGTCCCTAAGCCCATCGCGTCACTCCCAGGAGAGATGTGTGGCTCGGGCGCGCTGCTGGCCCTGCGGTGAGTGCCTCCTGGCATTTTGTCACCCCCCTCAGTGGTGACACCCGGGGTGACCACCCCCACTGCACCCCTTCCTCTGCCCCTAACCACAGATGAGCCACCACCAACACAGCTTTGCATTGTATCTCCTCAAACGCATTTCCACGAAAGCGGTTCACACATTGGCTTGAATGAGGAAGAAACACTGTGAATCGGCCTTGAGTGATATGGCGCGGCATGGCATGATGAACTAACACGCTGCAAGTGACCTGAATCCGGACGAACTCAGGGGCTCTCCCTAACGTGTTCAGTCGTAGGGTGTCCAAATTCCACTCTGCGAAACTTGGGGACGTGCGGATTGTGGTGTTATTTTAGACCCAGCCTGGTGGCATTCTCAAAGGAGCTGAACAAATGCCAAAACTCCATTTTAGACAATGGGACCTGCCAGGGAGAAGATTAATATTTGCTTTGTTTTGCCAGATCCTGTCTAGCATAGCTTTTCTTTATTCCCTTCCACAGTAAATAAACCTCCAGTCAGCTAAGCGAACGGCCTCTGTCAGCAATCCCCCACCCTCGACAAATTAACAATTGTGTTACCTGGTCTTAAAATAGATGGGCAATAGTTCATAGGGGAAAGGGTTGGGGGGCGGGGCGGGGATTTCTGTAGTGATCACTCACCACCTTTCCCCAGGGGAAAGAGGCTATTAGTAGTGTCATGGTTTATAATCTCCAAGTGGAAGAAATGCAGACCGTAGCCCAAAATATACGTGGATACATAAATATTTGTTCCTCGGCATTTTACTTAAGTGGCTGCTATTATGATTAATAACCATCTGTGTCACAATGCATATAAATCAGAAGAGAGTTAAGGACCCCTATGGAAGCAAAGAAAGAAGATACTCTTGCTCTGAAGTGAGCAGAAGAGATTTTAAAAGTTTATAAATTAATAAATAAGTAAGCAAGTAACAAAAGCGGGGAGTGAAACAGAGTAGTCTTTATAAAACGACACCATCTCCAGTCTCTGCCGCAACACAAAGCCTTCCCAATACACGAAATCTAGGCCACAATGTCCCACAAATACACACACTGCAACAAACTCCCCACAGAATAGAAAGCGTTAGATTACTCATACTGTCACACTCTGGGCCATTTTCACACCATACATTTAAGGCACTATGATACCACTTTCAACAGTCATGCTTTCCCCCCCAAAAAAATTATGGGAACTGTAATTTGTTAAGGGTGCCTGAGAGCTGTTGGGAGACCACGATTTCCCTCACAAATATGCAATTCCCAGAGTTGTTGAATCACTCTGGGAATTGTATCTCTGTGAGGGGAATAGGCAGAGGTATCCACAGCTTGTACCAACTGAGAGTTTCCTATCTCAGATTCTTCTATCTCAGTGGTAGGGAATCTCCAGCCCATGAGTCAGTATTGGACGACCAGGTTCTGCTCACGAGGCCATTTCCCCCACACCATGCCCAGCTGCGCATCAGCTGATGCCACTGGATGTCATCACCTGATGGGTGAGAGGGCAGAGTTCAATCCTGTTGAAGTCCCTTTCACCAGTGTGTTGCTCGTGGGAAACACTGGTGAAACAGACCCCTGGATCTGCAGGATTGAGCCTTCTGCTCATCATCTGCTGAACAGAGGGTACAATCCTTCTGGGTGCTGCATTGGCAGTCGGTTTCCCGCAGGGTTTAGTTGGGAGTGAGCCGAGGGATATGAACTGCTCCTAGGACTGTATTTCTGCAGAGCTCTAACACCATGCATTGACCATGTCTCCCAATATTAAATTGTTACTCTTTTAAAAAGCATTTCCAGATAGTTTGCAACCAGCCTTGGGTGTTTTTACTCTAAGAGCACTTGCTTGTGTGTGAGGCCCAGCTGGTTTCAGGAGAACAGCTTCCAAATAAATGCATTTGGGGTCAAGCATGTTTATTGAAAACTGCAGGGAGGAAGAGGAAAATTCTAGCAAAGCTCCTTTAAAGACTAATATAGCTTCACTTCAAGTCATCTTGAATATTATAGCCAAAGCAAAGTGGTTTTTGAGAGTCAGTGTGGTATATTTCTTAGAGTGTTGGATGGAGATGGGAGACCAGGGTTCAAGTGTCTACTCCCACATTTTCTCTCAGCCTAATTTACTTAAACTTAACCTGCCTTTTCTGGGATAAAATGAGGAGGGGGAGAACCATGTATGCCACCTTGAGCTCTCTGTAAGAGATGTGGGATAATGTAAGCATAAACAAAAATCTTTTTAAAAGCAAAAAAAACCTGGCTAGGCCATAAGGACAGTCTGTGTTTTGTGTTACACAAAAATAAAATAAATAAGCAAGAACTTGCTAGAAGAGCAGACTGTTGCTTTTTTATTTTAAATGCTACACCTTACTCATCTCTGTCAAAAGGATTTCTGTTTGGTTGCCTGAGGGAGGACAGGGAAATCCCTCAGCTGCCTGAAGAGCTGCTTATATCCATTTTTGGAAGTACTTGCCTCTCTTCTGTGGCGTTGCACACTACATAGAGTTACATTCCCAACTCGTAAATGCAAGGCAAAGGAAAGCTATTCCACATGCCTTGCTAATTTTAAACAGCTAGCTTGTTTGGCTGGGATTGTGGGGCTGTGTGTGAGGTTTTAATTTATTGGCATTCTCTGCTAATGGAATGTCAAATGTCACAGGCATGACAATCAGACTCAGAGTTTAAAGTCTTCCTATGGCAGCAGTGGCGAATCTTTAGCCCACAGACCTGATTAATCCCACTTTTGGCCTGTGAGGCCATTTTTCTACCTGTCACTCACCTGGTGTCAAGCAGGGGACAGGGAAAGTTGTGACTCAAGAGCCTGAGGCTGCATAGACACCACACATGACTTCCTAAGTAAAATTCTGGTAACTATAGTTTACCTCTAACAAAACTACAGCTCCCTGAATCTTTAGCGAACTACAGCCCCCAGGATTCATAGCTGCCAAGTTCTCCCTTTTTTTAAAGGGAAATTCCCTTATGCTGAATAGGCTTCCTCGTGAGAAAAGGGAAAACTTGGCAGCTATGCCAGGATTACTGGGGGGGGGGAGTCATGGGCTTTAAAGGTGCTTTAAACGAATCATGTGTATGCAACGTTATAGAGTGCACTCCTTATTGTTCCCTAGGGGCCCCAGTTTGCTTTTGCTTGTGTTTAAATTTGTTGGCAAAAAGCGAGCTCCACTGCTTTCAGACAGGACTGATGCTGCCTCACATTATACTGTACCAGGAAATTGACAGGTGAGCAAGACTGTCAATTACCTGGTAAAAGTTTGTTGAACTTAAAGGCTCCATTGAAACCAACGGGACAAATCAATTGTGCACTAAGTCCCATTGATTTAAATAGGAAATAATTGCAACTGAGAATGTGTACACACTGTACATTCAAAGCACACCCAGAACACATTTCCCCACTCCAAGAACACTGTTGTTTACCCCTCACAGAGTTTAGATTTCCAGCAACTGTAAGCTACAGTTTCAAATTTGTTTTAAAGGTGTAACGTGTGTGTAGTCTCAGCCTGGACCCAGTCCATTATGTCTGGGAAGCAGACTGCCCTTTCTGCTACTAGTCAATATTACTGGGAGAAGGTAGAACTCATTGGGAGAGCAGGGAACACATTCTCAGTGAAGCGTTTGAACAGTGTATCTCAAGGAGCCCAGGCTGTGTGTTTGTGTGTGCCGTAAGCAGTGCTATTTTTCTAGAAAATAGGTGCCGGAACTCACCATGAATGCCTTGTTCTCTTGTAATGGCAATGGTGTCCACCTGAGAGGTGCCAGAACTGAGTTCTGGCTGGGGGGGGTGGAGCCCTAGCTGTAAGTGTTCCACACTTGATCATAGTGGTGAATGGGTGAAGAATGTTATCAAATGGAAGGAACATATTAAAAATTAGTACAGTGGTACCTCGGATTACGAACAGTCCTGTTTACAAACTATTTGGTTTACGAACTCCCCAAAACCGGAAGTAGTGTCCCGGTTTGTGAACTTTACCTCGGTCTACGAATGGAAGCCTAACGTTGGAAGGGAACCAGCGGCGGGAGGCCTCATTAGGGAAAGCGCACCTTGGTTTAAGAATGGACTTCAGGAAGGTTAAGGGGTGATATGATAGCCATGTTCAAATATATAAAAGGATGTCATATAGAGGAGGGAGAAATGTTGTTTTCTGCTGCTCCAGAGAAGCGGACATGGAGCAATGGATTCAAACTACAAGAAAGAAGATTCCACCTAAACATTAGGAAGAACTTCCTGACAGTAAGAGCTGTTCGGCAGTGGAATTTGCTGCCAATGAGTGTGGTGGAGTCTCCTTCTTTGGAGGTCTTTAAGCAGAGGCTTGACAGGCATATGTCAAGAATGCTTTGATGGTGTTTCCTGCTTGGCAGGGGGTTGGACTGGATGGCCCTTGTAGTCTCTTCCGATTCTATGATTCTAACAGATTAAGTTTGTAAACTGAGGTACCACTGTGCTTTGCAGTGGGGATTAGCTGTTGATCCCAAAGAGATGAGGGAGCTCATATTTCCATATTCTTAATACCCAGGGACTTGTAGGGTATAGCTGAAATACTGGGGCTGATGGAGGCACCTAGAGGGCACCAGGTTGGGAAAGACTGCAGTAGTAAAATGTGTGATGGGTATTAGGGGCACTGCACATGTCCTTTGAAGTCTTCCTACCCACAGGGCATACACATTTTCAGCTGTGGACTCCACAACTCAATTTCAAACTCAATTTCCTTTCTAGTCTTTGCAGCATTGACATGTGTGAGGCTTTGTTTTTTAGTTTTCCAAGGCAAGCTGTGATTGCTTAGCAGCCTTTGATGACTGAGGTCCTACGGCTCAACGTTAGCTGTGCTTCGCTGATGAGGGTTTTAAAGGCTGCAAGCAGCAAAGAGGCAGGTCTCTTCATTGGAGTTTTTGGGTGCGAGAATTTATAACAGCATCCTGCAGCCCCAAAAATCCCCTGCCCCCTTTGATGTAGAACACAAATAGTTGTGTTGTTTCCTCCGGTAATGGATTCCTTCCATCTTTTATAATATGAGCTTCCAGGCAGCCGCTCTCTGCTGCTCTCTTGCCATTTCTTTAGCTGGTAATATTGTATCATTTGTAAGTACTTAGTCTTTTTTCAGACACTGATTATATTTGTGTGTGTGTGTGTGTGTGTGTGTGTGTGTGTGTGTGTGGCAACAGGTGAGATGACGGCTATGACTAATTTGCAGCCCTACACCTATGTTTCCACCCTGCTCCATTTTGCACACTTTCTTTTCCAATGGCCCTATTTTCTGTCCACACACACACACACATTTTCATTTGATCATATGAGCATCATGACCAGAGTTTTGCTTTGCAGCAAATGTTTATAAATTAACCATAAATTGATGAATGGGGAGAATCGCTCTGTTGCGTATTGCAGTTTATTTGTTCTCTTCTTTGATCAGGGAATTAGCTGTTCTCCAAAGGAACATTTTGTCCCCCCGTTCCCCCCGCCAGCTAGGCTGTCCTCACACATAAAACTCAGAATTAAAGGTCGGAGTGTGACAGATAGTAGCTGCTTCCTCAAGGCATTGATGCGCAACCCTGTCTCCCCCTGCTAAAAAAAAACCCACCAGCAACCCAAGCAAACAAAACCCAAGAACCCTAAGACTAATCTTTATTCTGAGTCACAACCCTAAACATCCAGTGAAAACAGAAAGGAAACCAACAAAACAGATTAAGACAAACATCGCTAAGGAACCTGCCATTTGTTTAGATATGTCTGCAAGGAACTTGGGGGCATCCTGATCAAGTTTGCAGATGACACCAAATTGGGAGGGGTGGCTAATACCCCAGAGGACAGGATCACACTTCAAAATGACCTTAACAGATTAGAGAACTGGGCCAAAGCAAACAAGATGAATTTTAACAGGGAGAAATGTAAAGTACTACACTTGGGCAAAAAAAAATTTGAAAGGCACAAATACAGGATGGGTGACACCTGGCTTGAGAGCAGTACATGTGAAAAGGATCTAGGAGTCTTGGTAGACCACAAACTTGACATGAGTCAACAGTGTGATGTAGCAGCTAAAAAAGCCAATGCAATTCTGGGCTGCATCAATAGGAGTATAGCATCTAGATCAAGGGAAGTAATAGTACCACTGTATTCTGCTCTGGTCAGACCTCACCTGGAGTGCTGTGTCCAGTTCTGGGCACCACAGTTCAAGAAGGATACTGAAAAGCTAGAATGTGTCCAGAGGAGGGCAACCAAAATGGTCAAAGGCCTGGAAACGATGCCTTATGAGGAACGGCTTAGGGAGCTGGGCATGTTTAGCCTGGAGAAGAGAAGGTTAAGGGGTGATATGATAGCCATGTTCAAATATACTAAAGGATGCCATATAGAGGAGGGAGAAAGGTTGTTTTCTGCTGCTCCAGAGAAGCGGACATGGATTCAAACTACAAGAAAGAAGATTCCACCTAAAAATTAGGAAGAACCTCCTGACAGTAAGAGCTGTTCGACAGTGGAATTTGCTGCCAAGGAGTGTGGTGGAGTCTCCTCCTTTGGAGGTCTTTAAGCAGAGGCTTGACAGCCATCTGTCAGGAATGCTTTGATGGTGTTTCCTGCTTGGCAGGGGGTTGGACTGGATGGCCCTTGTGGTCTCTTCCAACTCTATGATTCTATGAATCTTGAGGAGAGATAGATGAGTGATAATGAGAACCTTTACAGTCAAGTTCTTCATGCTCTTTAATTTAGCCAATATGGATGACACAAAACTGTAGCTGAAGTGTCACCAAGTGTTCCCTTTACTTCTCTGTCTTAAGACCTTGAATGTTATTGACAGGAAATGACCCCCTTTCTCTCCAAGGAGCTCAAGACATGATTATTCTCTATCTCCTTTAATTCCCACAACCACCCTGTGTGGTTGGTTAGGCTAAGAAACATTGACTGGCCCAAAGTCACCCAATGAGCTTTGTGGCTGAGTGGGGATTTGAACCTTGGTCTCCTAGTCTGACACAACTAACCACGACACCACACTGACCTCAGCCTATGTTCTTAATATCTCAGGCAAATCATAGAAGACAAATTGTAGATTGCATTGCCA
Source organism: Zootoca vivipara (assembly GCF_963506605.1). Classification (NCBI taxonomy): domain Eukaryota; kingdom Metazoa; phylum Chordata; class Lepidosauria; order Squamata; family Lacertidae; genus Zootoca; species Zootoca vivipara. The sequence goes on along the minus strand of NC_083280.1, from coordinate 61,643,996 downwards.
CTGAGTGAAGGGAGAGCATTCGGTGCTAATGGACCATCTCCACCGCAGAACAGTGCGTGGTTTCCTCCTGGCTCTGGATGACTGCAAAATGTTCTCCCTTAGCCCCCAACTTGGAATGGGTTCATCTCCAATTAATTAATTTTTGCCTGATTAAAACATGGAAGGAAATTAATTCATGTTTGTTTGGGCCAAGTCCAAACTGAGTCTTGTCATATCCTTGCCAGCAACCCATACTGACACCAGCCTTTCCTGCTACTTACCCTTTTCTCAAACTTAATTCAGCCACTTAAGCCTCCAGTGACAATGTTGGGACCAGGAGTACCCACAATTGATGGATTTACTTCTTCCAACCTATCCAAAACAGGCCATCTCCTCACCTCTCAGATCTAAGAACTTGGAACACGTAACTCTCAGCTTCAACTTATTGGCCTTCATCCAGCCCATAACTTCTTTCAAGTGCCACTCTAGCGCCTAAACCACCTCTCCCGATTCAGATGGAATGGATGTATAGAGCTGAGCATCTGCAGATGGATGGGGACCTGCTCTGTATCTCCTGATGACAGTTCCCAGTGGCTTCAAATGGATGTTAAATAGCATGGGGGACAAGGTGGAACATTGCAAGATGCCATAGGACAACTGCCATGCTGTCAAGAAACCCCACATAATGACTTTATAGAAAAGGCTTTGAAGCAGGAGCGGAAAGACTGATATTCCCAACACTACCTCCTGGAGCTGCCCCAGAAGTATACCAGGGTCAACAGCAGTGGGTCCAGGGTTAGGAGAGTGGTGAATGCTCATTACTATTTCTGGAGTAGTATCCCTGTCTCCAGCATCCTAGAGCTAACCCAATCGCCATCAAGGGAGACCTTTTTAGTCATTGTATGCTCCAAAGTGAAGCATTTAGGAACACTGCTAACACAAAGTACTTCATTTTCAGGAGAATGGTTCAGGTACGGTTCAATACAATGGAACTTCATGGCAAACACAATCAAAGTCCCTCCAAAAGAAGATATGGAAGCACGCCAAATCATTTGCCCATGTATGCGCATAGGAATTAGTAGGTCTACCAGAAAGGCAACACATGGAGATCGGCATTGATCATTGCAATGCATCTATTATATTTGATTATTATTATTATTATTATTAATTATTCTGTATTATTGTTGTATAATAGTAAAATTATCGCACAATCTTAGAAGGTTGAATAACCTTAGAAGGGGCATGGCTGTGATGATCATGGAGGGACCTTGCACTTCTGAATTTGCCACTACACTACTGGTCAACATTATCAAAAGTCACCAAGAAATCAAGGAAAATGAGCCGGCTTGCACTCCCCCACATGTCGCTTGACAAATGTCAACAACCAGGTATCATGTTTGGGCCTGAAGCCAGGTGGAAAAGGTGCAGATCATCACCCCCACACATGCCTGAGCTAGACTACTGCCACCCACTCAAGCACCTTGTCCCCAAAGGGGATATTCGCTGTGATAGGTGCAAAACATGAGTACAGGGACAGCCAATCATCTATTTAAGCATTAACAGCATATTTCTTACAAAATTCTTTGTAGAACGAGGCTATTGAAAATGGGAGGAAAGGCAGCTATGTTATACACAGATTGCCTACAAACTGTCAGTTATCTGTGTCTTACACCATAATGAGGAAGGATAAAGTTATCTCTGTCATTTCATACTTGGAAAAGGATGGCTGGGGGCTTATAAGAACCATCAGCGTTTTTTAAAAAAGTAAATAAAAGCACTGCTTTACCTTTTAAAAAAATTATCATCTTTTAAAAATGGAAACTTCAAGCCCCTCTGGGGATTCTTTTTGTAATGGAACATCGTTTTTCCTTCAAAAACAATCCATTAGCGTACAAAGGACTGAGCTATAAATTCACCGGCCCTGTGGTGGTGATGATTCAGTCCTTCCATAGATGGCTTGAGCTCTCCATGCTACAGTCTTGCTTTCTGTGATACAAAATGATCTCCTTGATTTGCTTCTCTGCTATTCTACTGCCAGAGAAGGCCATTCTAAAGCTGGGCTGTGTACCCACGATACGTTTTACTCTCGTACAAAGAATCGTGGGCACTTCATTTTATCCATCACAGGGCTGTCATGTGACATTGTTGGACCCTTATTTCAAGATAACAGCTCATGCAATTCTTTGGTTCATGTGACCCAAGTGTCCTTCTGAGACACGTTCACTTTCAAAACGAGGAGATCAGTTCAAAGAACCACTGTATATTTTTAATCATCTGGATAATCTGGGTTATTCTTTCAAGTACACAAATCCTAAAACACTGTGGATAAATCTCCCAAGACAATCAGCTAAGGAGTGTGGCTAAAATGCCCTGCAGCAGACAGAAATCATATCACAATTACTATCACTACTGTACATAACAATGTAAACAGATATCAATCACTTGGTAACAATATAATTAGATGCATTCTCATCTTTGGGTGATTAATGTTCTTTGATACTTATTGCCTATATACCGTAGATAAAAGCAGTAAATAATTGCAAACTGCTCTTAATAATGGTTGGCTATGCATTCAATAGACCATGGCGATTTATTACTTGCGCTTCATATATAAAATGGCACACAGACAACTGTTCTAATTGCAAGAATATGGCACTCCAGTCAGCTCACATTAAGGCAAAGATTGACATTGTTTTTCCTGATGACAAAAGACATGTCAGAAAGACATATTGTGAGCTGAATGGCCACAGCTATGATAATTAACACAAATTACATAGAAGATGTGTTAAACTGATTTGTTGCTTTTTGTCTCTGATGGCTCTTAAGCTGTAAATGTGTGACAGACACATTGCCACGTGTGGTATTTCAACAAATGTTACCATCTCACCTTCTCAACCCACCCAGATTGAGACATGAGTCCACGAGGTTTTCAAGTGTTGAGAACATCTTTATAGATTGACTTCTAAATTTGTTGCTCTGAAGCAACTGACATTTCCCATAATGCCAAACCACAGACTAATTCCTGTTGCTTCCCTATCAACTGCTTTCTAAGTGGTGTTCCATTGAGCAAAAGCCTGTTGGAGATTGCAACATGCGTTGTGAAGAATGTCAGTTAACAATCACAAGTGTATGTCCACCACATTAAAAAAAAATGATGTTTTGGAAATATTCCTGTCAGTTGATAAGATTATTGTGTAATTTGCCCAATTACTTATCAGGGCTGTTTATTTGTGGTTAAGATAATCACTGCTAAAGCTTAGTGCCAGTTTGCATCATATTGTCCCACAAAAGCTTCACTATTACGTACAGCCCCCAAAGATAGAGCAGTTGTTTCATCTTATTGATGTGGAGAATCAATTAAAGGTTCTCAATGTGCAGCAAATGTCAATTGTGCAAGTATTATGACATCAGAACCAGCATCTGTAACTATGGGAACCCTTCAGACAAGAACAATTGCAGTGATAACTTATGACAGAAAACAAACATTCTTTTTTGCTGATTTTTTTTATAAAACTGGGGGAAATTATGGGTCACACTCTCCCCTTGTGCAAGCTAACTTCTGATTTTTGCGAGTCTTACACCCATGGAAATCCCTTTTTGTACATGTGCATGCATGCTTGTGTGTGCTTGTGCAAATCATTGTGGTGATCATGACACCAGTAGCATTGTCCACCTTATTTGCCGCATTAGGACTTCTTCTGGGTTGGGAACATCACATTTAAAATTAAAAGTTGTCAAATGCTCTATCTAGAGATAAACTTGATTTTAGTGGATCTCTCCTTAGAGCTGATCAGACCGAATATAGCACTCAGTTACTCTGGGTAATGTCACTTGATTGAATCTTCTGGAGAAAATGCATTTTTCCCTTTAGTGAGCTGCTTGCAAAACTGGAGCCGTTACATAAGTGACTCAAAGGAGAGAGATATGCACATAGACAACAATTCTATTATTTGAGAGGTTTACCCTAAAGGAGTATTTCAGAGTCGGGCCATGTGTTTCATTTGAAACTATGAAACAGTGAGCTAAAGACTGCCATCTTTTAAATGGGACCTCTGCCATAAAGTGATAAGAAAAAAGATTAAGAGACACACTGGATATCCATTGCCTGTCACATTACATACTGATAGCTGTGAGTATACATTATGTACACAGAGTGTGAGATAGGCACTAGATTAAAGACCATCAATCCCCCCCCCCCTATTCTGTATCCCTTTCTGTGAAAATTCCTCATACTTTTAATGGACTAGACATGGATGTTCTATTTCTTCGTAACTGGTGTCTCAGTTTAACTTAATAGCTATTTGCACAATTAAGGTTTTTAGTTGAATTGAAGCCATGTGCTTAGAATTCAGATTCTGACTGCATACATACCAGAGCAGGCATCCCCAAACTGTGGCCCTCCAGATGTTTTGGCCTACAACTCCCATGATCCCTAGCTAACAGGACCAGTAGTTGGGGAAGATGGGAATTGTAGTCCAAAACATCTGGAGGGCCGAAGTTTGGGGATGCCTATACTAGAGGTTTAAAGCACACACACGCCTCAAAGAATTCTGGGCACTGTAGTTTGTTAAGGGTTGCTGGGAATTGTAACTCTGTGAGGGGTAAACTACAATGCCCAGAATTCTTGGGAGGGGGAAATAGTGCTTCAGATGTACCATCATGGTATAGTGTTTACACAGCCTCAGATATGCTCTGGACAGCCAAGCAATGAACTCTTACTGGATACAACTGATAAATGCACAAAGCTGCTTTTCTTGGGAATATCTATTTGAAGACAGCAGAACCAGCTGCTATCTCATTTGGCTCTAAATCTCCATGATCAAATGAGAGTGGCTTAAGTATGCAAATATTGTCATGTGGAATTGTGGTCAATTTAACATGTGTGAAAATGGAGTTGAATTACTATAGGCTCTGGGCACAAACCATCAAAATTATCTCTTGGGCCAGGAATTGAGAACCTATGGCACTCTAGATGTTGTGGCCAACAGGCAGGGATGATGGGAATTGTAGTCTATCGACACCTGGAGGGACACTCCTGCTTTACGTGAACCCCATTGAAATATTTGGCATGTACAAAACTGCGTAGCCATCACTATTTGCATATGAATATAGAGGATGGTGACTTATGCATTTTTTCTTTAAAGAATCTGATTCTAAAAAGTGTAAAAACCTTGGCTCAAAGTACAAAAACACATGCAACTTTGAGTTACTTGCTCCCATTGAAACTTCACAGATCATTTACATCTTCAACAGGGCTAGAAACATTATTAAAAAAGTTAAATAAAATGGTAGGTTCTTGCAGTCAAGCAACAGCTTGCAAGCCACACGGATGTTCCTTCTGCACCACATGCTATTTACTGCCCAACCAACTGTTAGGATATATACTGTTTGAAAGCTGCATGCTACCCCCAATCTCTGCCAAGCAGTAGCAAGATTCCAGGGGGTTCCAAGCACTCACAAGGGATTGTGTTTCCATTGGGAATCAAGACATGGCATAGACAGTTGTGTCTCTAAAATATGGTTTATTCTACACATAATCACACCAGAAGCTTTCAATGGAAGGAGTGCAGAGTTTACTGCCTTCATATCTTAAAAGGGGCTCATTCCCCACAGCAGTACAACACCAGATTCCAAAACATCTCCATGTTTCTGTCTGCCTTCAGGCAACCAACCAAGGTGGTTCTGACCTTCAGCCCCTGCACGGTCTTCTGCCTATTTTCTACTTCTCCTTCCCAGAAAACTCCTTGCCAAGGAATTCCTCCCCTTCCTCCAACTATTCCAAGACTAATTTTAAAAGATGGCAATTTTCCTGTGTGACAGCACACCCCCATTGCCCTGGCAACCTCCCCCTCAGTTACCTGTATGGTTGTCTTGCAGGTGGATCAATGGCAGGGCCATCATCTCCCTCTGCCTGCCTGTCTGGCAGAAAAACAAGCTCATTCTGTCAGCTCTCATTGAACCCAAGGATCTAGAGGACAAAACCTGACACCCAGGGATCTGGGGGAGCCCTGCTCCCTCACTAACTCCTAAGGATACTTAAAGAAGAAATGCAGTTTCTTTTTGCTTTTGGAAAATGCGTCAGTTTGTATTTAAGGAAAGGCACTGGCTCCAAGCTGTGCTGAAGAGATTTACTCTTGACACCCAGTATCGCTTCTGAGTAAACTATAAATATTCACGGTGTGTACAAAATAATCAGTTCGACTGCCAACATGTGCTGTCACTTTTTTTGAATGCGGCTACCATGAGTGACTCAGATTTATAAAAAGGAATAATGGGTTCCTAAGTTCCTTCTCTCCACAATGCACAGCACTCACGTACTGGCTTATCAAAGATGAAGAAAAAGATAACCTGGGTTGCATTGGTGGTTGCCCATTACTTAGTTGCACTTTGATAGCGTACAGATCAAAACTCGTGGTATACACACACTTTTCAACACTTTGGGTGAAATCCAGTTCCAGTTGATGCCCTTGAGCTCAGAGAAGACTTTGGACCCAACAGATACTTTTGCTGGTGCAGGATGGGGCAGGGGTTCTTTTTCAGTACTACATTCCCTTTGGGGCACTGTTTTGAGAGCCACATGGCTGTGGTGGGCAGGGATTAAGGCAAAAAGTGATGATTCAAAAGTGGGTGGCACTACAGCTGTGGGTCTTACAGTGGTCTGTCTATATTCCTGCCACGCAGAAGTCAAATGATCTCTCTCCCCATGTAGGCAAACAAGAGACGTCCTCACAGCTCAAAGACACATTCCAACCAGGCAAAAGCCCCTGAGGAGAGTGCAGAGCAAGGCCAGGGAAGGGAATGTGACTTGTTGAGACCGGCTGTGGCCTACTGAGAGACATAAGGAACATATAGGGAAGCACAGAAGGCTATTTTTTAGCCAGGCCTGAAGTTCCCCACCCCTATTCTAATGGGAGAGGGTAAAAAGGGATTTTTGCTGTTTTGCCCTCCCCCAAAACTGCCTCCAGAGAGCTGAGTGGTGCAGCAAAATCCCCTCCCCATCTCTTCCGTCAACAGAGGCATTCCCTGTGTCTCTGAGGAACACTTGCCTGAGAGCAGAATCCACATATGAAGTCCAGAGGTCACAGTATCCAGATGAGCACAGAGCCAAGGTTGAGAAGGCAAGCAGGAAGCAGCAAGATAAGGCCAGGAACCACAGGCATCATTTCCAGCTTGTAGCTGCTGCTGAAAACTCTGTTTTAGAAGGCCAGAGCCAGCTGGTTCTCATCAATGCCAATAGGCTCTCATCAGTGCCTTTCTCCTCTGTGAAGGCTGATCAGCTGCAGGTGGAGCCACTTTCCCTCCTCCCCCTTCAGGTTGCTGTTCAGCAGGTGAAGCCCATGACCCCCTGGATCAAAATCCCTTCTGTGAGTGCATAGCACCAATCAGATGACAGTATATATGTTACTGACACTTTTTCATCCTTTAGCTAGCTTAGCAAACTAATAAACCATTATTTGTGTTAGATTAAAAGGTGGGCATTGAAATAAAATGTAGTGAACGGCGTTCCAGTTATACTAGATACATTCCGGCTGAGACTAATGTGGTATGCCTCTTCTGCAATCACGTGGTTAGCTAACCTACAGGATCCTCACTTGGCCCAGTCAGAATATCAGTCAATATGCGGTAGCATTGTGTAGACAAGCTTTGGATGCTGTCCCACTGAACGAAAAAAATTAAAAGGGGAAATTCCTCCATCTATTGATTGCAGTTTATTTAGGAACTTAAGTTAATTTAGCAGATGGATTGTTTACACTTTCTTAATACATTAATCCTTATGATCACGTCTTTTCTCTTTATCTGCTCTATGTGGGTGGTTTTTCTTTTTTATGGTTCATGGAGCAAATGGAACCTAGCATTTCAGAGGTGCCAAGATTACCTAGGAATGCTGATGAAGTCAATGGATGTTGTTAACTTCTGAAATGCTATTTATATTTAAGTTGGGGAGTTTATATAAAAGCAAATGGGATGTCTTTATCAAACCCAGAAGAGAAACCAGGTCTTCTGATTCTCAGGTTATGATTAAAATAACAAAACTTTTTATAAAACACCCACCCACACCACCCTAATCCACATAACTGATTTAATGTGATTTCAACGACAACATTTATTGTACGCTCTTCTTGATTTCTTTTCAATTTTTTGCTTTGTTTTTTTATTTATACTAAATACAGGTGCACTTGGAAAATAACTTATATGGACAATTTGTTATTGGGCTTCTATTTGGACCATAACACTGGGCATCGCTAGAGGCTATGTTATAATAATTTGTTTTGATTTTCACATCACACTAGCTGAAATAAGAATGAGGCCAAACTATGCATTGTGTGCCTTTAAGAGCAGAGTTGGTTTCTCTCTCTCTCTCTCTGACACACAGACAGACAGACAGACAGCATTTATGGAGTGGGGGTTTATCAAGGCTGATATTGTAGCATGTGGAGGTACAGATTATTAACTAACATTTTGCTTCCTGCTATGCTTCTGATCTGGGCTGGGGGGTACCATACCTAGTGGTGTAGTGGTTTGTGTTTGTGTGAAGTTGAAGACTATTTCTGCAGCAGGGTCCCTTTATCCAGCATCCTTGTGATAACCAACAGCATGAAGGCAGATGGGAGGGAGTTTTTCAGTCACTGTATTCTCCAAAGCTAAGCATTTAGGAGCACTGAAAACACAAGGTGCTTCAGTTGGAGCTTCATGGCAAATACAGCTTAAGTCACTCTGGAAGAGGATATTGGAGCACACCAAGTCATTTGCCCATATACGTACACAGAAAATAGTAGTTCCACCTGAAAAGCGACACATGGATTGTCACAATGCATCCCTAACTATTATTATTGTCCACACATGCCATTTGCATGGGCGATGGGGAAGCTCCCATTGAAACAAAAGATAGGTACCCACCTATGTGGGAACTGACACAGATCTGGAGCACAGTGAAGAGTAAAGGATTCAAGTTTCCTACTAGGCTCCCAGTACAGTTTGGGGGACCCACACTGGCCATCTGTTTAAAAACAAAATACCTGCATGTAAAGGCACAGCTATGTAGCTTCACGCAATGTATAATTTGGCTTTTGGAGTCTTTAAAAGACATAGGCCTTGGATGTTGTTGTTGTTGTTGTTGTTGTTGTTGTTGTTGTTGTTGTCTGAAACTTGGACGGATGTTGAATGTTCAGGCTGAAAGTACTCTTTGTCCCCAGCCCATACTGAGAGGCATAATTATACTGCAAAAATTCAGAAAAGTACACATTTTGGCTTTGTTGTGGTTCATGTTATCACTTTGAAAAGTGCAGATTAGGGAGGTTCATAATTAAATGTGAGCTCCCAAGTAAGTGTACATAGGGTCTTTCTACTCTACACAGAAAAACCTACAGCGATGTTCTTGCACAGTAAGAGGCTTATGCAGGAAAATGTGCTGGTGGATTATGTCCTGCCTTAATGGAGTCCTAGAAGTCTTACGACTACCGGTAGAAGGCATATATATAATCATAATCGAGCAGTTCGTACCCATGACACACAATTTCCTTTATACTCAACTATTTCTGACATGGCTAGAGTTATAATTATTGAGTAATGACCATAGCAGCAACCGCTTCATATGGATAAGGTTGCACCCAGATGAATATCTTTCTTTGAGTTAAATCTGTTCCTGTAAACAGATGACTAGGAATCAGGGGCCTGCTTTGTGTTTCTTTGCATTTCTGAAATCTCTAAGGTGACCTTAAACTCACACAAAATTGAAGGGACAAATTGTACTGGCAAAAGGGGATCTGTGTTTGTAGAACTGTGCTTCATCCAGAACTTCTGATGGTGGCTGAAAACACCAGTTAAAAATAATAAATTAAGTCTGCTTGCAGCAGCTCAGTTGCTTCAGAAGCTAAGCACAGCTTAAATATCAAACACACAAAATCTTAGCGTAAATCCATCAGTATAAATCCTGGATGATTTTTTGCAAAAGCAAATGAGCAGAACTCTTTGCACAAAATCCAACCAAGAAAACTCTAACCAGAGCTGCCAGTAGTATGGGGTGAAAACTCAGTCAACTATGGGGGTGGTCAGGCAATTGAAGTTTCCCTCACCATATCTTAGACTTACTGTAAGTTGCTAGCTTGTATCCCATGGAGATCAGACACTTCACTTTGTGATAGCTGGATTCACACAGGGTTTTGACTTAAGACAAGAGTGGGGGAACCTATGGCCCTCCATATGTTGTTGGACTCCAACTCTCATCAGCCCCAGTCAGCATGATCAATGGTCAGGGAGCTAGTAGTTGTAGTCCATCAGTCCGCATTCAGCTCAGTCGATAGAGCATGAGACTCTAAATCTCAGGGTTGTGGGTTTGAGCCCCAAGTTGGGCAAAAGATTCAGGGGTTGGATTAGATGATTCAGTGAACCTCTGGAGCACCACAGGTTGCAAATTCAGATTTTAAGGAAAGGCTATAGGATAGGTCAGCAAAAGATCACAACCTTTGCATGCCTGCAGATGGTCCTAGGTTCAATGGCAAGCATCTCCAGGTAGGCCTAGGAACAATCCCTATCTCAAACTTGAATTGCTGCTGCCAGTCAGTGTAGGCACTATTGTGCCAGATGAATCATTAACTAAGGCATATTCATTTGTTTCACCAAGGCGTCTTCTTCCTTTTTCTTTTCATAGGGGTCTCTGAGAGGTTGTTGAGAGGCTGGACCTAAAGAAAGTTCAAGTGGCCTCAGGTCAGCTTGGATTCCATGGTGGGCAGGGACAATGTGCCCTTCCACACACCTGTACTGTGTCTTCTTAAAGGGTGTCATGAAGACCACAGGACTCAGGGACTGAAGAGCACAACTACTGCTAGTCTTGACTATTGGCCATGCTGGCTGGGCCTGATGGGAAATGGAGTCCAAGAACATCTGGACAAGGCCAGGGCAAAAAGGAAATGATGACTTGAGCTGACCACCCCCGGGGTATCCTAGAGCACATAACCCAATGCATGAACTCTGACAGCTGCCAGTTATCACCACGAGACCTTCCTGGGATGCTAGGCAGTGACCTTTTCTGTCTGGTACATGTCCTTCAAGTACAGGGTCCTCTTCACTGAGTCCATAATGCTTTGTTTCTATGAGCAGTGATTCAGCTGTGGAACACATATGGTAACCCCCCCCCCCCCCAGATAAAGCTACTCAGTTATTCCTATCTGTTACAGAAGAAAATCAATGACCTCTTTTACACATAGAACTTGTGAAAATGTTGTTTTCACAGTTCAGTTTCTAACCATCACTACAGAAACCAAAGTGTTTTAGTTACTGGCTGGTTTGCTTTTTGAGCTGCACTTTGGCGAATTTCTCTGCTGGTACAGTGGGGTAGTTAAAGTTATCAAGGGTGGGGCAAGAGTTTCGGAACCAAGTTCATAGCCTAACCGACCTCAAAGGGCTGTTGTGAGGATAAAGTAGGCTAATTCATTCATTTATTCTCACGTTTATATCCCACAGTTCCTCCAAGGAGCTCAGTGTGCCATACATGGTTGTCCTTCTCCCTATTTTATTCTCACAGCAACCCTGTGAGGTAGGTAAGATTTGGCCCAATGTCGCCCAGCAAGTTTCAAGGCCAGGTAGGCATTTGAACTCTGGCCTCTGAAGTTGGTAGTCCATCACTCTAACCACTATGCCAAATTGACTCTCTGGGTTACCATGTACAATATCTGTGGTGGCATTAGCTCTAAATGTAACTACTATCACCAGTAATGATGATGGTTAATAGCCCTATTAGAAATCTCACCATAACTGCAAATTCTTGCAAGCTTGGCTTCCAATCTACAATAATAATCCTGGCCTACTTCATTTCTCTTACCCTGTAAGCAAGAAGGAAGCAACTGAAATTCCTTCCCCTCCTGCCGTAGAAAACAATACCCACAAAAGGGCAGACATTTCGGAACTGGTTTGCATCTATGAGTTAGGTCATGGTAAATTTCAACTTACCTTCATGTCAATGTCAATAGTTATGGGTTTGTTTGTTTTTACCTCTTGCAGGACCCCTTCAGTTGCCCTTGGTGAACCACCACTGAACACCTGATGGGAAAAGATGGACTTGGAAAATCCATTAAAAGAGGGGTGTGAGTAAAATGTTCACATCTCAGCTGCATCGTGGCACCAGACCTCAGGGCAATGTGACACACTGGACTTGCAGGGCATTTAAAAAGAAAAAAAAAGAAATAGTGTAACTGGAAACTTCTTTTGACTTTGAGAAGCTATTAAGCTTTTAGTGAATCACATATTGTAAAGAAGAAACTGTAATGTGAAAAGTGCAGCTCTGGGAATTAAAATGTAAAGCAGGCCAATTCTCTAGGAAGAGACTGGTGGGGAAGCCTGCCAGCTTTTATTGGCAATGCGAGGTAACAGTTGCAGAAATCCTCTTTCAAGTCTAAACCATATCTAATTCCACGACTGGAGGTTCATTGATGGAACTTCCTTTTTTTTTTTTCTGCCTGGGACCTTGTTAATTCTGTTCCATCTGTTGGTTAGCTGGAGATCTGCATTAGAAAACCTCTTCCAGGCACAAAAGGGGTGTTGCATAAGTAAAGTTAACACCAAACACACATATGTTCTTCTCTTTTGCACAAACAAGTGCTGTGCCTAAGTCGGACCTCCAGCTTCCATCCTTTTGCCTTGTTGTGTTGTTTGATTTTAGGCAAGGAAGACCGTGAGGAACACGACCAGCATTTTAGCTGGAGGTCAAGCAAGAGTTGTCCATTTTTATTTTTATTTTCCAACCAGGGAGGAAAGAGATCTGGTTTTCTGTTTAGGGCTTCAATCCAATACAACGTTGCCTGGGAGTTGGCCCCATTGAACAGAATGAGGGAGACTTATTGCTCTGAGTAAACACATGTCAGATTCTGCTTTAAATTAATCTTGGGGTGGAGGACGGAAGCTAGTTTAACATGCACGTATCTAATATGCAGAAAATTAATAAAGCGTATTTAAATAATGTGCATATTTAGTCACTCTGTCTTTTGCTGAAAATTAACTCCAGGCATAGCCTGTGCTTTGGGGGTGTACTTTAACATGATGTACCCCATACCTGTTGTGTAAACAGAAGCTGTATCACTTCCTAATAAATACTGCCTATCAGTTTCCAGTTCCTGTGCATGGTTTTGATCCAGGAAGGGCATCTGCAGAGAAGCAACTTTTTTCAAGTGCATATCTTCCTTGCCAGATAAGGATAACTTGTGTTTCACTACAGTCCATTGTTTCATTTGTGTTGGTTTCTTTTCTGCTTCTCGTCTCAGGCTAAAGTATCCACTGGTCTTCTTCCAAACACATCAAAAATGTTAAGGAACATAATGACCTTGGTGGTCCATAATAAACTCCCCTTTCCAAGAGAAGACCTGGTAGCAAAGGGGTGGAAAAATACTTTTGCTTCAGAGGACCATGCTTTGCATCTCATCTGCTGTTTCATGCTTTTACAGCAAAATTCCATGTATGTCTTTTGACTTGTCTCTTTATTTTATTATGTATATAATTCCCCCCCTAAACTGCTGGTTTTAATTAGATATTGTGGGGGGGGGGAATAAATGAACTATTATTTATTTTAAAAAATTCCTTCAGTAGCACCTTAAAGACCCACTAAGTTTTTATTTTGGTATGAGCTTTAGTGTGCATGCACACTTCTTCAGATATTTATTTATTTATTGAAACAGAAATATAAAAAACACAAAATACATAATAAAAACAAAAACAAACCAATAATCCCTGGAATGTTTTTGCCTGGTGCCTAAAAGTGCCTAATGAACTTCCCTGCGGGAAGAATGTTCCACAAACAGGGAGCCACTGCAAAAAAGGCCCATTCTTCTCATGGAGAAGGCCCGGACTTCTCATGGAGGCGCACAAAGAAGGGCCTCAGATGACGATCTCAGGGTCTGGGTAGGTTCATATGGAGAGCGGTGATCCTTGAGGAACTAGTTTTTAACATTTGGCTTTATGGGTATTTTAAAATTATTGTTTTATAGAATGTCTTATACAAACCTCTTGAAGGTTTATGATTAAGCGGTATACAATTTCTGTTAAATAAATAAACCTCTATTCAGAAGCGTGCACAGAATTGCAGCCTCAATTTCCCAGATTGTAATGCACCCACCAATCTGCATCTATTTACATCAGCTTCATCGTGAATCATTGTTGGTGTTAGATAAGAGTTTCATAAATCTGTAGCTGTGTCTAATGACAGATTTTGGTTTATAGTTAACTCACAACTACCGTTTAGTGCTTTAACAATGGAGAGAAACAGTGCATCGTTATTTCAGGTGGATGCCACTGCAAAATAATATTTTTTTTGCTTTTTCCTGTTTAGCATCTTTGAATAGAGGAAATGTTTTAGCTGAACTAGTGTTGGACCTAGTGTTTGAACTTCAGCATTTGTTTCCCATGTCAACCCACTCTCTACCCAGAAGCCCGCTTCAAATGTTTCAGTTGGAGACATAGGATGAATTCAGGGAAGCAGCTGTGTCATAGAAGTAACATCTGGCCCATCTCTATTCTGGCTGCAGCTGCAGTTTCCTGGCAGCAATTTGTGTGAGCGCAGCAATTGAACATGTACCAGCTGTAACTGGGGATGCAGCAGATCAGACAACACTTTCTCTCATGTTTCTCTTGTAAGCCGCTCTGGGAGCCCTTTTGGTCATGGGTATCAGTACCTTAAACAGACATACTTAATCAATGGCCAACCTGCATGAATGAAGCGGGGAATATGTGAACCAATCTACAGAAAGCAATAAGAGTACGCCTTGAGTAAACAATATAGGTATTCAGATGGGCATCCACTCGGTCTGAAAAGCTGCTAACTCTGGTCCAGCTCCTCAGGAGGACCAGCTCTACCATTAGGTATCATGAAGTGGCTACCCACACAAAGCAAGGTTGGTGAGGGGTTTGGCTGAGGAGGAACTCTGTTCCAGGGAGGGTCCGAATAAAGAGGCTTGTCGAGGCATTTGGTCTCCAGCCAGCATACCCACCAACATTTCTCCAATGAAAACAGGGACGTCCTAAGGAAAAGCGGGACATTCCAAGATCAAATCAGAAACCGGGATGACTTTTGTAAATTTGGGACTGTTCCTGGAAAATAGGGACACTTGGAGGGTCTGGGCCTGAGGTTCCCCTGCCATTTCTAGTTTGAGAACTCTACTTTCTTGCAGAACCTGAAGTGCTTTGACCAAAAGGTCACCTTTTATGTTCTGCAAAACACATTGTGTTCTTTCTTGCTGTTGGTTTACCGCTTGTTGCCTCTCACTTTCCCACCTGCCTCTCGCATGCAAGCGCCTATTTGTGGCTCAAACATCATCTGCTCCAGTTGTGTCCACAAGGATTCCCATCGCATCCATTTCTATTTGCTCTGCTTTCCTTTTGCCTGCTGTACAAGGCTGCAATTGATTGATAATAATTAAGCTGTCAGGCACCTCCATGAGGGCCGGCCCGGAACGAAGGAGTGACAAATGGGGCTGTTTCCGTAGCCTGCCATTTTTCTTGGAGTTAATGGTGTGGCACAAGTGCTGTGCTCAACAGCCCCTAAATGAACTGATGGGCACAGCTGTTCCCAGTGACAGTTTTGTGACTTGAGGAGAAATTAAGGTTGTGAGGGAAGTTTAACAGCACCTATTTATGGCAATCCACTGCTAACTGTAGCATGCAACATAAAGCCGTGTGCTCAGGACTGATGCTTTTCTATAAATATTCAAACAAATATTCAAACAAGAATCACAGTGCCCCCTTTTATTTGCAAACAAGGTGAGATAAAACAGGATTCTCTGTGTTGCCAGTCTGGGAACAAACACACACATACAGGGGCATCACCCTGCCCCAGCCTGGAAAAAGAAAGAAAGATTATATTTGATTTCCTGTTATTGAGTCCAACACTTTATGTATTATATCCTGTTTTATTTTCAGAGTCATTGACTTTATTAGGCTTTTCTCTTATGCACTTGTTGAACCAGACATTCTCATAATAATTATACTGGGTATATTGTAAAATCTTTTATATTTTTACTTCCTTTTCCAATACCTGTAGCAAGTATTAATAATAATAATAATTTATTATTTATATCCCGCCCATCCGGAAGGGTTTCCCCAGCCACTCTGGGCGGCTTCCAAAAGAGATTAAAATACATTAAAATATCACACATTAAAAACTTCCCTAAACAGGGCTGCCCTCAGATGTTTTCTAAATGTTTATCTCTTTAACATCTGATGGGAGGGCATTCCACAGGCGCTTGTGTGTTTGTGTCCTGGTTGCAAAACCCCATAATATGTATAAAGCATCAATATAAATACATTTAGATGTGTTGCAAGGGTTTAAATGAGCTGATACAGTTTAGCAATTTGTGTGGATGAGAGTGTATGCTTGTGATGTGTGGATGGTGAAGGCTGGTCCAATCAACCCAGTCTTACCATCATCCAGTGGTTGACACAGCCCTGTCCACAGTAGTGCCCTTGTAGAATTTAGCAGGGAGTAGGATGGAAACAAAAGTGGAATTAACTGGCTCCATCTGCCATTGTTTCTGCCTCTCTAGATCTCCCTGACCTCCAGGCACCACTTTATGTGTCTTCAGACACGTACATGCACACTTCAAAAATAGAGGAAATTTACAGGATTTCAGAGTATCACAACTTTGGCAAAAAAATAAATAAATAAGAAAAAGCTCAGCAACTATGGCATCCCTACATTCTTCCTGCTTGCAATATCCCCCCCCCCCCGGAATGATTTACTGTCAGGATTTTCATGGATCCGATACCCTAGACGCCAGATTGATCTCTAGTAACATGCATCTAAGACCATAGGAGCTTGTTTCATGGAAATTGACACTGGATTCGTGGTTGTGTTTTCTTAAACTAAAAGGCCCTGTAGTTAGGATAGCTGGCATAATGTGATAAGCCAGGGGTGGCCAACTCCCAAGTTGGGGTTCAGGTCAAAGTTGTTGAGCTTTTTTTTTTTAGGAAGGAGGAAGGCCCATTTTTGGGGTGTTCAGGTAAAAGTTGTTGAGTTTTTTCAGGGAGGAGGTAAAATGTTGAGCTTTTTTAAGGGGAGCCACAGTTGTTCAGCTCCTTTGGGGGGAGCCAATGCTCTACCAGTGATCTACCGCAGACGTCCAGTGATCTACTGGTATCATTAGTTTTAATTATGCATATTGAATATTCTGAGTAGTGTTAAGCTTAAAAGTTAAGTTGGATATTCATATCTACATTGGCTCCCAGTACGTTTCCGAGCACAATTCAAAGTGTTGGTGCTGACCTTTAAAGCCCTAAATGGCCTCGGTCCTATATACATGAAGGAGTGTCTCCACCCCCATCGTTCAGCCCGGACACTGAGATCCAGTGCCGAGGGCCTTCTGGCGGTTCTTTCACTGAGAGAAGCAAAGCTACAGGAACCAGGCAGAGGGCCTTCTCGGTAGTGGCACCCGCCCTGTGGAACACCCTCCCATGAGAGGTCAGAGAGATAAACAGCTACCTGACATTTAGAAAATACCTAAATGCAGCCCTGTTTAGGGCATAGCTGTCAAGTTCTCCCTTTTTTAAGGGAAATTCCCTTATGCTGAATAGGCTTCCTCGCGAGAAAAGGGAAAACTTGGCAGCTATGGTTTAGGGAAGTTTTTAGTCTGTGATATTTTAATGTATTTTGATGTGTGTTGGAAGCTGCCCAGAGTGGCGGGGGAGACCCGGCCAGATGGGCGGGGTATAAATAATAAATTATTATTATTAATAAATTATTATTATTATTATTATTATTATTATTATTATTATTATTTTCTAGTGTGTTTCCTATGTAATCATTATTTGTGTGTGTGTGTGTATGTGTGTGTGTGTGTGTGTGTGTGTGTGTGTGTGTATATATATATATATATATATATATATATATATATATATATATATACACACACACACACACACACATACCTATCTCCTCAAAATAATAACAAATAGATTTCCCTTGGAGGTGAAATTTATTTATGTAGGGAGTGATGAATTTATCCCACCTATTTTTTCCAAAGAGACTCAAGGTGGCTAACAATATTAAATAAAATGAAGACACAAGCAAACATAATCCCAATATAATCCCAATATACAGTCAAAACACCAATATATGTTATAGTGGTTCTTCCTGGGAGCAGAAGGGGTCCTTTTGTTCCCACAGCAGCTGCAAATTTTCAGGTTTTTTACACGTGGTGCATTGACAGAAGAGATGGCATTTTAAAATGGTACATTTTAATACTGGCCATTATCTGAAATGTACTTAGAAGCCCATTCCACGTGTTCAAAGACTGGAACGAAAGTACACTCCAAAAAGTGATGAATCAAATATTCTCTTCCTGTTCCTGCTTTCTCTTTTCATGGCAGGCTTTTATTCACATTAGATTCATTATGTGCAAGACTGAACCAACTCAATGCTGTGCGGAGAGAGCAACTGACTGAAATAACCATTACCTTGAGTTGGCTGAACTTCTTTTCCTTTTCTCTATTAAAAAGGATCTTGCATGCATTTCTTCCATGGTTGCACAACGGCGTAGTAGATGGACACACATTGTTACCAGGAAGGAATTGCTGGAGGAATCCAATGAAAATTCTTTTATTAGAGGATCGTTTTCGTATGTTGGGGCTGATCAAGGCATCCACAAACACACATGTATATGGAAATGCTGTCCATAGAGGGCTGAATTTTGATAATCAGGTGACATTTCCAAACAAAGGTGGGGGGGGGGGAAGAGCTGCACTAAGGGAATTCTGGGAATTGCAGTTCTATGAGGGGAATAAGGGTCTCCTAACAACGCTCCACATACTTAAGAAAGCACAGTTCCCACGATGCTTTGTGAGAAGCCATGACTCTTTAAAGTGGTATGATACTGCTTTAAATGCAGATGAAGCCTTAGACAAGAGCAAGAATCTTCAACTTTCAACTTTTCAAAACTGGCAATTGTCCAATTAAGTCCAATTGTGCATTTAGAGACTCCTTCCTTCCTTCCTTCCTTCCTTCCTTCCTTCCTTCCTTCCTTCCTGATATGGTGATAGTACTACTGCTGCAACCCTTCTGAAGTCCACCTGTGACCCAAACATATATTAGAGGACCTGAGAGCAGGGGCAGAGGAAGGGGTGTGTGGTGGGGGCAGACTGCCCCGGGTATCTTCACTGAGGAGGGGGGTGACATTTGGCCTGCCACCCAACCACGACTCCCAAGCCTACCCCGAGCTGTCAGGGGAAGGGGGGGGGAGCTGCACTGTTTTGCTGGCGGCATTCCCCCCTTCCCCCTTATTTTTGACAGCTGGGGGAGGCTTGGGAGTCGTGGGCGGGCAGCGCACCGAATGTCCACCATCAACGGCTCGCTCCACCTCTGTGGGCAGCTCACTCCACCCCCGGCTGCAGGGCACACGCCGCTCCATGCACCCAAGCGGCTATCCCATGCCTGGGAGGGCACCCTGTGTGCCCTGCCCCCCTCGGGAGCATGCCTCCCCTGGGCAGCGCAGGCATATGCTCCGCCCCTGCCTGAGAGTTGCAAGCCAGAGATTGGTCTCTGATCCACATTAAGAAAGAGGAATCATTTGCTGAATGAGATGCAAGTATTTTTTGTGTCACAAAACAAACATTCAGCTGCACAGCTGCAAAGAAACGGAAACAGCTTTAGCAGAACCACCAGGGGCCTAGATCATTAAGCAATATTGCTGCCTCGCAGAATTCTAATTGAGCATTAGGAGATTGCAATAAAACCTAATGTCAAAGTGGCACAGAATTAGAGAGATAATTAGGTATGGATATATGACTATTATATTTATTAAACTACACTAGATTTATGCTACTCAAGCCTGCATTGCTATGTGTTTCCTTGCTGGTAATTTCAGGTCCATAGTGAATTAATCATTAGCATCTATTACATATGAGAAATAATGCTATCATCATTTTTTAAAATCTGTTTTCTCAACTGTCTCTCTTCTATCTACTTATGAAAATATTTTCTAGATGCTTACTTGTTCTTGCTCAATGTAAATCAAAATATAACTGCAAAACCTGCAGATCTGACCTATAAGTGGATGATGTAAGGCTCTGGCCTGCTTAAGGTGCCATCACACATATTGCCCTAGATAAATACAGTTCCAGAACCAGAAGCAGTAAGATCAAAGGCATCCTTGCTGGTGGCATTACTGAGTCAAGAACGTCACTCTTGGGCTGCAATCTGGTACACTGTTAGGCAGCTTGGATTTCATTGACTTTCATGGGATTTTAGCAGCTTAAATATGTTGAGGATTGCAGCCTCCTTCTGATTCATATCAATGTCTCTTTTGATTAGGTATACTGTTCAGGCTAATTTGTGCTTCAGTCTTTTGGCCCACAGGCTTCGCAATATTTCTGGTCAGGAGTCAGGAGAAGCCTACTTCTTATAATTAAAGAATATTATAAGTGGCATTGCTGTTGCAGTCCCAAGGCTTCACCCTATGCTCCAGTACTCCCAATATAGCAATGCAGAAACTGTTGTGTATTGAGTCAAAGGATTTTATCTCTGTATTATTATTGTCTGTATTTGCATTAGGATAAAGTAACTGCCTTTTGGTTCCAGAGGGTACAGCTACTATTGGTTCATTTAAGCTGCTGTATTTGGATCCTCTGTCTTATTGGTTCCCTCCAAAAGGCAGCACTGTGATTCGTCACAACAGAAACCACATAGGAATTCCAGGAAAACACAGATAAAAGCACCCTTGCCAACTCGTTGGTTTGGATAAATTGAACAAAGTCGGTGTGTGTGTGGTGCTTCTAGATCTCATTAAGGGCTATTCTACCTCTACCCATAATTTGAGCACTGGGGATGACAATCAACCAACATAAAACCAAATATTTATGACTGGAATTTTAAGACCCATACTAATCGAGTGAAGGTTGGAAGCAGGCCTAATTTATGCTAGGCCGCATATAGCTGCCAACGTGGAAGCTGGATTCAGGTTTCAAAAAACCAAGGTGCTTGGAATTGTAAGTCTATATATTTATGTTGTGTTAGTCCAGGATATTTTGTAACCTAATGTCTCAAGCGCAAAGTTTCATGGCAGGCTCCGACGTGCAGGCAAAGCAGATTCCCACACGCACTGCCATGATGGAGGAAATGCCATTCTTCAGCTGATCCGTTAATCCAAGCTGCCAAGGCTTTTCTTTCAGAAAGGCGTTATTGCTGCACAGGTCAGATGAATGCAAAAGGCATACAGTAGGTGCTGCCAAACATCTATTGGTGACATGCATGCACAAAATGAGCTTTTGGGTTTCCAGAATGCTTCCTTGAATAAAAGAGCCTTTGCTAGACCAGGCCAAAGGTTTATCTCGCCCAAGAGCCAGTTCCAAACAGTGGTCAACCTGAGGCCTCTGGGAAGCCCACAATCAAGAGATGGAGGCAATAGCTCTCTTCCACTTTATTCTCCAGACACTGGCATTCAGAGACATGGAGCCTCTGACCAGGGGCCATTGTTAGCTTGATCCTCAGTCAATTTGTCTAATCCTCTTTTAAATCTGTCCAAGTAGATGGTTGTTGAGGAGCAAAACTCAAAGCTCCGTCTCCCCTCAAAAGTACCCTTAATCTAATACGGACTCTTTTCCTTTACGATCTTGTTAATGAGCTAAGATGCAGGCAGTGGTATTGTTGCTTTTGTTTCTCTTCTGAATACGCAGAGGGATGTTTCCTGCCACCTTGTCTCAAGGTTAGATTTAACTGAAATGTCTCCAAGCTCAATGGTAAAAGTATACAATATTCAGGTGGTCATAGCAATTCTGAATGGATCATAGAATCTGAATGGGAGAAACCACACCCGCCTGTCATTCTGTGATAAATTATATCCCGATCTGTGTGCACCCCCCCTACTAATGTAAATAAATAGAAGTTCTACCCAGGCAGCCCAGTTAGTTCTGTGCCAAGATATTCTGGATTGTATGCGCTGCATAAATTACGCACATTGGGCAAATATTTCTCCTGGGGAGGAGACAGCAATGTGCCAGGATGCTGGGAGCCCTGCCTCTTAACCACAGGCAAACTGAATCAGCCGCTGCTTGGGCTTCTGAGATTTGACACGGCATAGTGCAAACACTTCCAAGCATATCTTTGTGCCCATAAGACCTAGAAACGTGTTTCGTTTCTTTTTTAAAAGGGGGGGGCATTTTGTGCGCAGCTTCAAGTACTACACTATTTTTGTGCTCCTGTGGAAGCTGGCATCCACACACAGAGAGATTATATCAATACGCTGTATCACTAGCAGGGAGAGAACAAACCTATCATACTTTAGATTTACTTGTTGAATGTTCCCTGTATATAGAAAGGTAGATTGTGGGGGGGGGGGAGAGAGCTCTAACCTGACCTTCTATCAAATGTGCTATTTTAGGTGTGCAGGGACGGTTTGTTTGTTTTTTGCTGACACCCTTTATTTAATCATTTGTGCTCTTGCAGGAGATTGCATGGTGTACCGCAAAGTTTGTACTGGAAGCATAAAAGCAGCTCCAGATCTCAGGCTCCTACAGAATATATGTGAGGGTTGGACTGTGGGCTGATAAACTTGGGCCCTGAGGTCATATTTTAGCTGTGCCACTGATTTCAGGTAGCCCATTCTCTGGTAGAGGGACTCCAAATTTGGGATCCCACCATTAGGACAAATGCAACCCAAATAGAAAATCTGAAGATGGCACAAAGGTGCATATGTATTTTCCAGTAACTTGTGCAGCTGTCTTGCAAAAGATACTGCAGGAAACAGTGCTAATTTCCCTGCAGTTTTTTCCCACCCCAACGGGGTGGGGAAAGACTAAAATTGGAGCCCCTCAGCACCTGAAGTCTGGTCACTTAGGACTGAATACCTGTGTGGTTTTTCAGGGAACTAATTAGGTCAGTTGCCATTTTGAGCCCACCTTCAGATGCCCCAGAGACTAGTGAAAGAGATTGTTCTCGTCCCGTTTTAGCTCTGAACCCCCTTGGGTTGCACCTTTCCACCCTCAGGTGCTGAAGCAACTTGTAATGTTAGCAATCATTTCCTTGGTTCCAAAACTTAATAATTGGAAGGGGTCCTGTGGGGGTGGGGAAACAATTAATTCCCCATCATGTCACCCAGATTAAATTCGTAGAGCTTCAGATCCCAGGATGTGCGTAAAGGCATATCACAGAACTGAATGCAACCACGCAGGGATGGAGAAGAAGACAGACAGAACTTGACAATTGGCTGGAACGCAGGCACAGGGCTGGGTGAGGGACACTCCTGGGGAGCTTGAAGCATGGCTGCCCCCCCCCCCCCGTTGCTCCTTTAACTGCATAGATTCCTGCTTGACATGATAAACATATGAAAGAGATTAGTGAGTAGATATATTCAGTCATCAGCATGTCAGCATGAAGGAGCAGAAGGGGTTGAGGGACTGCATTAGCCCAAGACATGAGTCAACTATAGTTGAGCATTATGTCTGAACAAGGTCAGCATTTGAGTTGAATAATGTTTATATATAGCTGACAGATGAAGAATCAGAAGTCCTTTAGTTTCTTAACTTCATTTCCCCCCTCTCTTTTAATCTCTCTTTTTCCCTTCTTTCCCTCTGAACCTATGTTTTTATTTTATCTAGATTTATCAAGACCAGAAAATATATTTGATAATAATCTTTGTATCTCTTTATAGACTCTAATAAAATTATGGACAGGATCATCTTTACTGTGGGAAACAGACCTAGCTGCATGGGACCTGAGGGATTGTGCATGTCTGGCATCTAGCAGTGAGAGAGGGTGCTGGGTCAGGAACGCTACACAAATCTGAAAACACAATTCATTGCCATGGGAATTCCAACGCAAAATATCAAATGAGGCTGCTCCCAATTATATTTAATATCAAGAACAGCACAAATTTCCATCCACATCAGATGGAAATATGGATCCAGACAGGGAATGTGCATTGTTGTGCATGAGTGCTTGGATCAGGTCCCTTCTATATTTAGGTAAAATTATGTTTCTCGTCACCCTTCTGTGAGTTTTGAACAGCAGTCTTTCCTTTACTCTGTGTTTATATCTAGAGAATTTTAATACCCCTCTAGGATAAAATAGTCTTATGAATCATAAACGTTATTGGAAAATACACCAAACTGTATATCTCAGTTTGATCGATGCTCAATAAACAATCTGTGTTAAAAATAGAATCCAGAAATACTGGTGGCAGCCTCTGGAGAGAAGAATGCCTGTTATGGTATAGAAACCTCCTATGGAACAGAATTAAAAATAGTACATATTTATCTTCCTCCTTTGGTCTAGGAAATCTTGGACACATTTCAGGAGAACTGATCCATGGCCAAAGCTGTAAAGGAAAACAGAAACATCTGTTCGAGGAGAATGCTTTACTCAGCAACAATGCCACCTACTGTAGTTAAGAATTATATCAGAAAAATGTGCAGGATTTTGGTTCAGGTACGCTGCAGGCAATGCTTTCCTTCGTGTTTAATGGATACGAAGTAGATTTTGGTAAATTCAGATGCGAAGAGTTTCGTATTCTTCACAGTCTATCACAGCTTGCTACAAATCCCACTGATATCTATGGCATTCATCAATGATGTTATGCGAGATGATCTATGGGAAGAGTTTTTATTTGTCTTGGGCATAGAGGTAATAAGGTACCTCAGCAGGAAGCCTCAGAATTCTTCAGTCTTGGGCATTCATCATTAGCCTTTCCTCCATCTCCAGGGAGGCAGAGCTGTTTCTCTGAACAAATGCTTCTGCTGTATATGTAACACTAAAGTTGATTTTTGTGCAGGTCAGCAGTCTTTGTGGCATGATAGAATATGCTCGATCCTCTTGCGATCAGTTCCTCCAGCCTCACAAGTTGGTACAGGTGGAGTTATTTGGACAAAGAAAACACAAAATGGGCATGAGCATAGTTTTTTTATCAAGCAGATTTATAGAGCTGAAAAATGGCAGACTACCTAAATCATTACAAGAGGGACTAGCCTCTTGATGATTCAGCTGATAGCTTTAAGAGATTATCCCACAGGAAACAAGAATCCAGCTCAATCCTCTGCATTTCTCTTCAGTGCACTCAATGGGATTTTTCTCCCCAGGTGAGTGATCGTAGGACTGCAGCCTGAGAGGTCTTAGACAGCTTACATTTTAACAACAACAACAACAAATTGCAAACAAATAGAGCCATTTTTAAACAAAACCAATACACTTTATTAAAATGCTGCAAGAACCACACACAAGCTCTATTTGGATTTTGTTTCTGTGCAGTTTCCATAGTTGTGCCTGGTGGCTGGGAGAATAATTTAATCAGATTTGTTCAGACACAAACCATCCCAGCAGTAAGCCCCCTGCTGGACAATGTGAGACGTTAAGGCAAGAATTTGCTGCTGGCTGAAAAGCTAAGAGGCTAAATTGAAGAGAGCTTTGGAGTCCTGTAATTAGGCATTCCGCCTGCCTGATCATTCTAATCTCTTCCGCAGGTGACATCCAAGATCCAGGAATAGCTAGAGTGGATGTTACCCTTGGAGAACAAGAAGCCATTCTTCTTTAATGTGGCAAGAAGGAATCTAGTTTAATGAGCGCAGAGTCTTGCACCAACTTGGGAAAAAGCATCCTGTCATTATCACATTAAAAAGAGAACTTGTCTATTTGCAGGTTTAGACATCTGTGTCCTTCATTTTACATTTCGAATTCCAAATGGCAGCTCTTGGGCTCATCGCTTTAAGTCAGGCAACTGCAAGCATTCCCTTCCTAGGCTACTTCCCTAGGCGTGCCTTCAAACACTTCCAGTATCTGTAATTTAGAAGGAGCCCCATGGTGCCGTTAATAGCCAAAATCTGAAGGGGAAGAGTTTCCCCGTTCCTGAAGTGAAACTGTCAGTTCCAAGAAGCTGCAAAATGAATAATTGCCATGGTCACTCTGGGCTGCCAGGGTAGCAGCAGTCAAGAAAGGCAGGGCAAAAAGTCCTGAAGAAAATAGGATGTTAATGTTTAACCTTCATCTTGGCTGGCTTTACACATACTTGATATTTAGATGGTTGCTAAAGTTTTTCAACTGCAATCTTTATAGTAATACAATATTGATTGGGAGTGTGCACTGAATTCAGACAAGCCATGAGTGGTGAAGCTGGTTCTGTTCATGGAAGCACAAGCCAAAACAGGACTCCCTCAAGAATCTTCAAAACAAACAAAATTGCTGCAGACAAGTATTGAAATCTCTCAGGTTTCATACCCTCATAAGTGCTGTACTTGACTGAAAATTTCATCCGATTCTACCCCAAAATAAAAATAGTTCTAGACATTTCATTCTTAGAAAGCCCTCTGATGTTATGGGAGCCCAGCACTAACTAAAACCTCTGGAATTATTTACCTGTCATTCGTCAGGTTTCATCCGTGTGTGTGTGTGTGTGTGTGTGTGCGCGCTTGCGCTTCTAGGCATGCAATTTCATTCACTTCTGTCTAAAGGAAAACAATAGCCATTTATTGATTTCTTTGTAGTGAAAGAAGGGGAAGGAAGCAGACTTGGAAAGACCCACAGCTGAATTGGGCAGACTGGAACACATGGGACCAAGGCTGGATCTAGACACATCAAATAAGCGTTTCAGTTAAACACATGGTAAACTTTGTACAGTCAAACCTTGGTTCCCAAATGGCTCCGTTTTAGAACGTTTCAGCTCCCGGACACCAAAAACCCAGAAGTAGTTTTCGAACGTTTTTCAGAAGCCAAACATCCAACACTGGTTCCACTTCAGTGCAGGAAGCTCGTGCAAACAGTTGGAAACCATGCCTCAGTTGTCGGACATTTCAGAAGCAAAACGGGCTTCCGGAACGGATTACATTCAACAACTGAGGTTTGACTGTATGAAAAATCAGGTTGGCAAAAACAGAACTCCACAGCGCCATCTGGTGTCACAGTGTTAGAATGCATAAACAATGCATATAAATTACTTTTCCTTTGCCAATGTAGCCGAGTCCCATGTTAGGCTTTTTTCAAAGAGCTGTACTGGAGTTTAAACGGAATATTATGCTCAGCGTACACCCCTAATATCTATATACCTTTTCCAATTGAATCTTTAAATATGCAAAAGGTTTATGTACTTATTCCCCATTTATATTGGCATAGGATACACAGACATATTTTTAAATTTTTAATTTAAACTGTATTTTAACCTGTATTTTAATTAATTGGTTTTTCTTTCTTTTACGTCTTATTGTAATTTTACTGGTGTCAGCCGCCCTGAGTCCAGTTTTGACTGGAGAGGGTGGGGTATAAATAAAATTGGTTGTTGTTGTTGTTGTTGTTGTTGTTGTTGTTGTTGTATTTCAAGTGAGCAGGACAGAGTTTAGTCTTTCAGTTTCTATACTACAAACTTACTCGCCCTTCACCATAAGATCCCAGGATGGGTTACAATAATACAGTCATAAAGTTATGAAACAAGTTCCAGTTATTAAAAGCAAGTAAAACTGTTTCAACAAAGGCAGAATAGTACAGATTCAAGAAAAATAGTTAATTCCACGAAATAAATTACCTTAACTTCACAAGACTAGTGTGAAGAGGTACATGCTCACCATACAGTTGAAGTTGTTTCACAAAGTTGCTGAATACACCTTTGTGGTGTTCCACAGTTCAGACGCTCCCAGAGAAAGCTATCTCTAGGGCCACCATTCCTGCACTTCTGAAGTTGATAGAACTTCCAAGTTCTTCCTTCTGAAGATCTCAACACATGAGAACGACTCTGTTGGGAGTGGAGGTGGTGTTTCAGATATTTGAGGGTCCAAGTTGTGTCACTTGGGAGCACCTTGAATTGGTCAGGAAACAAACTGGCAACCAGTGCAACTGTTTTAAAACATGGGGTTATAGGAGCTCCAAAATGTAACCCTAACCAATGCTCCCTTTTTTTCCGTTTCTCTGCCCTTAATTGCCAGTGGAGGGTAGCTCTGTGATGACCCTGCTCAGTAGAGATCTGAGACATATGATCTGCTTGGTTACTGACGATTGGAGAGAAGTTGCAGGAAGACCTTCTTAAGCTTCTGAGAGACTTGGGGGCTCATGAAATCTCTGAGAGGTGTGGAGAGATTGAAGGTTCATTTAAGGGTTCATTTTCTTTCTCACTTCAATGGCATCCCTGCCCCCCAGTTGGAAAAATTATAAAACTTGGCATAAGGGTGTGGCCATAGCTGAGTCCATTTCCAAAACATGCCCTCTAATTGATGGTGCCCCAGCCACCAACTACAATTTATGTTTCTAAGGCAGGGCCTGCCCAAGACATTTTGCTGCTTCAAATCATAGTATGTAATACTTAAGGACAGGCAAGTTATTTTAACTCCTGGAGCAGAAAAAATCCCACAAGGGCCTTTCCTGGGAGTAAAAATACAACAGCAGCAAGTTAAGGAACTAAGTTTGCTGCTGTTTTATGAATACCCAAAATCTGCAGCCTGAGGCAGTCACCTGACTCTGCCTGATGGTAGGACTGGCCCTATTCTGTTTAAATTAGTTAATCAGTGGCAAAAAAGAGGCTTTATCAAACAATGGTGGAATTTGTTTGGGGACTTCCTCTTCCATTGTTTAGTGCATAAATATTGCTAACAGCTATTGGCTGGTTCCAGTGCCCTGCTCTCCGGCCAGGCTGTCAGCCAAGCCATTGGTCTTCCTGAAACCCCGTGGGAGTAAAGGAATGAATAAGTGAATGCGCTGCAGGTTAATTAATGTTGCAGCCCAAACCATTAGCATATACCTCTGCTAACGTTAATGGACCAGTGTGGGATACACCCCAAATCATGAAATTACTCCTGGAACTGTATTTACACTGACCACTGTCACTGCCTTGGAAAGAAAATACTCAATTATTTCAGACACTGACAAACTGTGTGTGTGTGTGTGTGAGTGTGTGTGTTTTCATTTTGCTTGGTTAACAAACCCATCAGGGTTTTGTGAGCACGCCCAGCAAGAGCCCACAAGTGTCCACAGTGTTTTGTGAGCACGCCCATCAAGAGCCCACAAAACTTCAAGGGGTTTTGCCAGTAGTGGACAGTCTGGTGGGGTTATGGCACTCATCTGCCCTCCATCCAGTCACATCACTGTTGCTTATCAGGAAGCAGAGGGGGAGCTAGTCAGCAGCAAGGTCAGCATAGTGAAAATGCACTGGTGGGAGTACCATATTGGTTCTGCTGGTGTGTTTGCACCACAGTGACCTCACTGCTGCCTCTTGCCTCCCCCTCTACCTCCTGGCAAGCAAGAGTGATGTGATTGACAGGAGGTTAGGTGAGCACCACCACCCTACCCCCCTATCTGCTAATGCATTTTGCAGCTGCTTTGGTGAGCAGGTTTGCAAACTCCTGATAGGCTTATGAGCCTTCAATCCCCATTCATTCACCAGTAAAAACAGGGAGTCTGCCCCCCCTTCCCTGACTACGTCAAGGGATAACAATACTTGCTTTACAGAAGAGTAAAAAACAGTGAGTAGAGGAGGGTTCCCTGAAGCTTGAAAGCAGCCGTCTGTCAAGCTACCCAGTAGGCAGCAAATGATGCACATGAAAGTATTTTTATCATTGGGGAATCATGGACTGGGCAAGAAACTCCTTGCTTCCCTGGCAGGAAATGAGACACAGCCTTGGAGCATCCTGCCTAGAAGAGGATGCAACAAAGGAGTCTCAAGGGAGGTCTATTAGGCTTACAGTTGCCCCATTGAACACATGGGGTCATCCCTTAGAGGAACTATGGATGAACCCAGTCATCCTGATGTGCTCAGATGAGAAGCTGCATATATTCTTTACTGGAATTACTGAACATTTATAGGAGTTTGTCCCTAAATAAACAAAACTCCAAAAAGCCTGAAGGAACAAATCTTAGGCAGTTTATCTTGCAGGGCAAGATCAGTCATATCCCAGGCAAGACAAAACGTCTCTGTGTGTCTTGTGGCTCAGTTGCTTTGCTGGTTGTTTGTTCTCACTGTGTTGTGTCTCCAAATTATTGTAGACATTTTTGTTGAGCGGCTCAAGGTGTGTGTAGGACTAGCAAGGAGGATGTCCATACGGGGCTAGGGGAAAAGGGAAGGTGGGCCAAGCTACACATGATTATAGCAAGAAGCCTTTGTGCAAAGGCTGTTTTTGCAGTAGGCAATACTGGCGCAAGCTGTGACTCACCAAGAAAAAGCAGTTCACTGGTCACGTACCAAGGCCTGCCGGGTGCCCCTGTTTTTACAAGATTGGCCAACCAGTCAAAAAAGGGAAAAAGAAGTTCTTCAGCCCTAGTGAGTCATCATACATGTTCTTTCGTCTACATTCAGTTGTGCTAACCTGCCTGATGTGATCAGATATATGTTTGGCAATAGCTCAAACTGACATGTGGAAAAGCTAGAACTATATACTGTATATTAGAGCATTACTATACCAGCCCAGGCAATAGAGTAAGAAAACCAACAATAGAAAAAGCCACATGATGGCGCATTTCTATCACATTGCCTCTTCTGCTGCTTTAATGAATGTCTCTCTCCTCTCTCTCTCTCTCTCTCTCTCTCTCTCTCTCTCTCTCTCTCTCTCTCTCTCTCTGGAGGTTGCTATTAAGTGACATTTGTCAGATTTTTATAATGGCTGGCTTCACTGAGCTATGATAAATGAGATGACTATAAATACCCCCAGAGTGTTCTGCACCCTGTAAAGTGTTGTGAAAATACCTGATAATTCTGGCAGTTCTTACTATGTTAAAAAATATTTCTCCTTTGCAATAAAGTGTCGAAGGCAAGGGGGAAATGATGGTGCTTTGCAACTAGGAAAAGAAATTTGGTTAAAAGCTTTTCTTTTTGCTGTGTTCAAGGCAGCCAGTCATAGCAATAAACTGGAAAGTGGATTAATCACCTGGCATCTTGCAATGGTACCAAAACCTATGGGATGTAGGGTTGTTGACAAAAGTTGCATATTATAAAAGAGACATTGAAGGATGTGCATCAAACAAATTTATTGAAAATTTGAGATTGTTTGTTAATTATTGGAATGTAGCATTCCAAGACAATGCCTGACCTTACTTCTTCTTTCCACACATATGATTTGACGTTCTGCTTAAAATTCAACTATTTATTTATTTAATTATTAGATTTATATACCGCCCCTTCATCATAAGATCTCAGGCCCATCCACAGAATAAAATACAAGATAAAAACACAAGTAAATAACAGTGAAACAATACACAACCCCCACAAACACATTTAAAAGTCTGTAGAATAATACTCAGCCAAATGCCTGGTTGAAGATGAATGTTTCTGCCTGGTGCAGAAATATTAACAGTAAACAAGGACAGCTAATAAGCTACATAACACTTTTTAAACGATAATGGATTTTAAAATACTGTACATGGATGCATGATATATTGAAATTACATATTTCAAAATACAGCAGCTTCATCAAATATTTCAATGGCAGTTGCCTGTGTGTAAGAGATACAGATCCAAGGCTAAAATGTACCCAAGCCATTATTGGCATATTTTTGGAGCAAAACAAATGGGTAGAAGGAAACCACTGAAGAATTATTTTATGCAAGTCATAGGAATATAAGAAAACCTCTGCTGGATTTGACCAAAGGCCTATCAAGTGCAGGATTCTGTTCTCACCCTCCTTTTGCTTTTGTTATGTCACTCATATTTGTTCAAAAATCACACAAATACCCATTTTCTCATATATTTATTTCATCACGTGAATGATAGCTTTTTCCAGCTCTACAACGGACCACAGCCAGGGTAACAGCAAATTAAATATTCAAATACAAAAGCTGTTCTCAAGCTTAATAAAGAATGAACATGTTTTGAAATGAAGAGATTCTGCTTTGTAACATGGGCTGGGGTATCCTGAGACAAGGAACACATATATTTAAGCATTTTCAGGAATCTTAGCCACAATTTCTCCCCATTATTGAATCTTTTGTTATAACTGTAAAAAGAACACACTTGAACCTACTGATAATTGTTCACACCCTGAATCACCCTTAAAAGATGGACAACTGAAAACTGAATTACTTTGCTTCTATCACTTCACTGCGCATTTGTTCTGAATAGTTTCTTCTGTTAATTCTCCCTTTTGTTGCACCCTAAAATTATCCATTGCTCTTTTATGGGCTACTGGCTTTGCATGCTTGGAAAACCCTTTGCCTTTTTCTTCTGCATGATTCCAGTGTATCCTGAACTTAGAAATCCTGAGTCAGAGTTTGCAACAGGAAATTTTCTACAAACAAACCAAACATAGCATCTCTACTGAGGACTCCAGCCAATCCCATGATTTACATGGTGAATGCTGGACCCTCTATGTATGCCCAGACATAATAGACTCTGAACATGAGAGTCCTGCATTGCAGGGGGTTGGACTAGATGGCACCTGGGGTTACCTTCCAACTCTATGATTCTATGATGAAAGATGAGGCTGTGTAGGTTTAGTTTCACCTAGGTCTGGTTTCAGGAAAGTCTGCTGAATTTCTTTTCAGGGGTACATTCTCTTTCCAAAGCAGCAGTGGCCCTACGGAGAGCAGATGAAAGATTAGATTCAGTGTTTTCTTCATCTTGTAAAGGGGCCAGGACACCCCCTCCATCAGGAGCTGCTGTTCTAGATTTATTTCCAGCTAAGAAACTTATGGTGCGTGCTTGCTTCGGAATTGAATAATGGTGGTAATGTACTGGGGACCTGCATTTCCCTCAGCCAGGGGGAAATAGAACTTGCTCTCCCCCTGCCACCACCCCTGTCTGGCAAGGCATAAAAACACCCACAGCCAAGAGATTTTAAAAACAACAACAGCTGCAGCAGCAGCAGCAGTGATTTTGCAGATCTTCTTCCTGTTAATCCACCATTCCTGATTTCAGTCTCCCACAAGAAAAGCCTTGGTAAGAAGAAACACAGAATGTTTCAAAGCACAATTCAAAGTGTTGGTGCTGACTTTTAATGCCCTAAATGGCCTCGGTCCTGTATACCTGAAGGAGCATCGCCACCCGCATCGTTCAGCCTAGAAACTGAGGTCCAGCTCCGAGGGCCTTCTGGCAGTTCCCTCGCTGCGAGATGTGAGGTTACAGGGAACCAGGCAAAGGGCCTTCTCGGTGGTGGCGCCTGCCTTGTGCAACACCCTCCCATCAGTTGTCAAGGAAATAAACAACTATCTGACTTTTAGAAGACATCTGAAGGCAGCCCTGTTTAGGGAAGTTTTTAAAGTTTGAAGTTATATTCTGTTTTTAGTGGTCTGTTGGGAGCTCAGAGTCCCCAGAGTTGGGAGCCCAGAGCCCAGAGTGGCTGAGGAAACCCAGTCAGATGGATGGGGTATAAATATTATTATTATTATTATTATTAAAACTGTCCATCACATCTCCAAAAGCTCACATCCCAAGTGATACTTGATCACATTAATACAGTACAGTACTTTCATTAGTTCTGTGAAGTAATGCAAGAAGACCACTAGAGGGCCCTGTTACATTTATTAAGTCAAACTCAATTCAAATCAAAGAGCATTTCTCCACTGGCCTTTCCGAAATTTATCTCAAGAAGCATTGAGTTTCTTGATGTGTTGCTGAATACTTAAAATGTTGCACCATCATTAAGTCTTTGAAAGAGAGTTTAAACAGAATATCCTTTCCAAACTCCTGGATATTCCACAGAGCCATGCGTCAACAGACATATATATATACAGTACTGTAGATTAGGGGTGAGGAAGCAGCAGCCCACAGGCTGGATCCAGATAATATTGTGTATTATCTAACTGATGGTAAAAGCCAGTCTTCAAACAAAGAAGAACTACATGAGGCTGTTTTCATGGGACTGCACCGCTTCGGACGGCTGATGCGGGAGGGATCCCATGTTGAATGCTCCTCATGCAGAAAATTTTTCAGGGGTACATGTAGAAATGTAGCATGTCAGACAGAAGATGAGGCTGGAGCACTTTTTTCTTTCCAGTACTCTTTTCCATGTTCAGAGAGGTTTTGTTTGGTCTTTACGTGAAGAAGAATGCACGGTGCCTTTCCATTGTGGCGTAAAGTGCTATATGTGCAGGGTAGGTAATGGCAGGTGGCACCTGCTGGACCTGGTGGAGCTTCTAGGAGATCTCAGGGGTGTGGAGAAGTTGTTATGGCTTTCTCCTCCCTCATCCTCCTCCCTTGTGAAAATAATGTGCAGTTTTACAAACTGCTGGCAACCAGCTTCTCTGCAACTGCGGCACCCACCTGTTCTCGTTCTCTCCCTGTCCCTCTTCCTTTGCAAAAGAAAAAGTGGAAACTTAAAAGTTTTATCACTACTTAGCACCTAAGTGTCTTAACTTGGACCAGAAGGGGTCCCTGCTGCAACAATTTCAAATGTGAGTCCATGCCACAACAACAGTACATTACTCAGAAGTAAGCCCCACTGAATTCCATAGTGATCGCTCCCAGAGAGTACAGGATTGCATGCATGCTCAATTAGTTAGTCTTCAAGGTACCACACAGGACTGTAAAAAAGGGACTCTGTGAATTTCCAGACCTATGGGGAAATATTATTCCCCTTCCCCAACTTATTCACTGTTACATTCCTGCTGGATGCTGCTGGTGGTGATGAATTTCTTATACACCACCCTTGTCCTTACAAGAGCAAACAATAAAAAGCAGCATTAAAGCAAACACAGCACAAAATACCTGAAAAGCATTCCAAGTGACATCATATGGGGAACAACCAATCAGCAATATGTATTGTGAATGTATGACGCTGATTGGCGCAATATAGGTTAAGAATAAAACAGAGCAGTATTACTGGCTTGCAACTGCGCAAGGGGGTGGGAGATGGAAGTCATTCACTAAGGAGGAACTTGGTGAGAAAGTAAACTAGCTTGAGCCTGA
Organism: Zootoca vivipara; assembly: GCF_963506605.1. Lineage (NCBI taxonomy): Eukaryota > Metazoa > Chordata > Lepidosauria > Squamata > Lacertidae > Zootoca > Zootoca vivipara. The sequence goes on along the minus strand of NC_083280.1, from coordinate 61,609,248 downwards.
GGTAAATAATAATGGATTGTTACAGCTCAGAAACAGAAAGTTTGCCTTGCAGAAGGTCCCATGTTCAGTCCCTAATGTGTCCGGCCATACCTGCTACATGTGTTTTGCCATTACCATGAAGATCAAAGCCTGCTTGCTTATACAATTCTCACCTTCTCAGAGACTGGGGAGAAAGGGTTAATGCATAAGTTAGCCGGGCACATTTTTCAGAGTGAGTATATTGTGTTCTGCATCTCATAAACTGATTTTACAGTGGCAAATGATCCACACCTTTATTTTCCTTGGTGCTGATGCTCATCCCTACAATTTTCACCCTCGCATCCTGTTCCATCCTACTGTGTCCTGCCCCACCCATGGGCTTCTCAGCAGCCAGTAATATGGGCAGGACATAGCAGTTGGGTTGCTTAGAACAGTGTTTCTCAACCGCTGTTCCGCGGCACACTAGTGTGCCACGAGACGCTGGCTGGTGTGCCGCGACGTGCGGCGACGAGAAGGGCGATTTGCATTGTCACGTGCCTGGCGGCCGCCAATAAACATCACTGACCCGCCGGAAAGCAATATTTCTCCTCCTCTTTCCCAAAGCTCAGTGCAAATGAGCCTGGCGGCCGCCAATACACAATACTGACCCGCCGGAAAGCAATATTTGGCAAGTGTTTCTTACAGTCATAATTATAATATAGGGCGGCACAGAGTTAATTTTTTTTAACTTTTTAAATGGTGGTGTGCCTCGTGATTTTTTTCACGGAACAAGTGTGCCGTGGCCCAAAAAAAGGTTGAGAAACACTGGCTTAGAAGGTCATTCGGTTCAGAAGGGTGTCCCTCTCTGGCTTCATTCATAGTGGCAGAACAACCCTATTATAACAGGTTTACTCAAAGGTACATTCCTCTGTGTTCAGTGACACTAACTTCCAGGTAAATTTGCATAAGGTTGCAGCCTTCATTCTGTTTAAGCAGAGCTTCAGTAAGGGACCGGATTAACTCTCTATTTGACAGTGTCATTTGGCTCATTACAATTAACTCTACATTTGCTGGATACCATCCAATGGGACTGAGCTGTGGATACAATTTATAATAGATCTGAACACCAATATCAATCAATCAATCTATCTATCAATCAACTAATCAACATGCTTTTGCAGTTATCCGATGTGTCTGTTTCAAATCGACATTTGCTGCACTGATGTACAGTAAATGCTAAAAAGAGGAATCCATGTTTGTGTCCCTCCCAGTGCTTGGAAAATGTGTTAGTTCCAGTTTACCTCCATCAAAAAGGAATTGGCTCCAATTCAAGTTCACCCCTTTTAAAAAGGAACTAATTCCATTACAGCTCAATGCACAATTCATTCATGTGGTCGACACTTTCCCCCAGCCTTCAGAATTTTACCAGCTGCTCTGCCAAAATATAAAATATACTTAAGAAGACTAAGAAAGCATCAAAACATGCACACAGTGTAATTTCCCCCAAGAATTAAGCTTAAACAGCAGCATTTCTTTTCAGATAGTTAAAAATGGTAAATGCAGTGGCTACGATCAAACACAGTTACCGTATGGGTGCTTATATATTGTGTGACTGAATTAAAATTGAATTCAATTTAAAATCTAGCTAAGTCTCACTGCAAAAGAAACTTCATTCATGTTTAGTTCACCTGGAAATTATTGAAACTATTTTCAGGTGCAACTCAGAAAAATTAGCTAATTCTAAAGACTGGTTCCTGCATTATGATGCTCATATAAAAAGTTTTGATGTTCTGATTCTGCATATGCAGAATCCTGAGTTGGTATTATTACATTCTGGCCCCAAGATGTTTCCTGCGGCTTAAGCCATACGATTGCCTCAGAGAAATACGTTTGCTTCCTTCCTTATTGATGTCTACATGCTTTTGTGCAGAAGCCAGTTTCTGTATACCTGGGAAATCCTAATTTTAAAATGGTGCTTTTGAAATAATGTTTATTTACACTAACTGAGCAGTTCAATCCAGTTGCTGTAAGAGGAAGAAAGGCTGAGAATGAAGCTCTTTCCTTTGGGATCCAAACTCCTGCTGTACCTCATAGTAGCTGGCAACAAACTGAGAAATCGCATCAGATGCCAACTGTGAAGAAGAAATTATGTTAGCATCCTGTAGCTTTTTCTAGAGCAGAGAAATTTATCGCTCCTAAGAACTGCTTGCTCACTCCTAGCTCAGCCATAAAACATCTATGCCCCAAGTGCTGCAATCAACTATGTGTGCCAGAGAAAAAGATGTCCAGATCTAAAATAATAATTTAGTGCTAACAATGCCACTGATGAAGATCAACCCACTGAGATTTCTCTCTCGCTGTTTTTCTCCAGCAAAGCATTTGCTTTTCAAGGCCCGTGCTGAAGATTTCTTAGCAAATAGAGAGGGCTACTGTTTCCCCGCGCCTGCTCGGTGACCTAGTAGATTTGTTGTTGTAATGATATTACTGTAATTCTATTTGTGAATTGCTTCCAAGGAAGCATCTTGAAGAGTTTTCACAACACAGTGCAAATGCATATAAAACAACTGCAGATATAAAAACATTAAATAAGTGGCCTTGATGTTGCTGTTAGCCCTACAGTAGAACAAAAATGCCTGTTAACCACTGATATTAATGTCCAATAATAGCCATAATGACTATTACCCACTGCTAATCATATCCTCTGTGAATCCCTTCACATTTTTTTTGTCCCCACCCCCATCTTAGTGCAGATGGGATGGACTTCTGAAGTCCCAACTGAATATCTATGGCCCTCCCAAATCTAACAGCTACACAAGCCCCACTACCTCCTGGCAGTGTTACCCTTGAATCACTCACTCCATGTTCCTTCGGCTTCTTAGCAAGCCCTACTCTCCAGATTGGCACCACACCCAATACTCAGCCCATTGGGCTTGGCAACCCTGCTGTTTGTCACTCATCTTCCATGCCTGTTGCCTGATTGCCTGACTGTCAATAGCCTCCGTGTAACAGAAGATTCATCCTCCGTTCCTTCTTGATGTTCTTGAGCTGCCAGAGCATCTCTTCCAGGGCAGACCTAGGAAGGTTCTCTTCCATCTTAGGCCACAGCAAAAGCAGATGTGCTGCTCCCCTACAAACAGCTGTCCCAGGGAGCCACTGAAAGTTTTCTAAGGGAATTGCCAGCTTTCAGCAAACTTTGGTGGACTGGTTCATCAAAATTTCACAGTAGGGCTGAACTCCATGAAACATCAAGGTTTCAATGAAAGCTTTGAGCTTTCTGTATTCATATATCCTTCTTAGTCATAGACACAACTGGATCGTGGCTACAAACAACAACAACAACAACAACAACAACAACAACAACAACAACAACAACTTATACCCCGCCCATCAGGCCAGGCCTCCCCAGCCACTCTGGGCGACTTCCAACAGGATTTTTAGAAACACAATGAAAGATCAAACTTCAAAAACTTCCCTAAACAGGGCTGCCTTCAGATATCTTCTAAAAGTCAGATAGCTGTTTATTTCCTTGACATCTGGCGGGAGGGCGTTCCACAGGGCGGACGCTACTACCAAGAAGGCCCTCTGCCTGGTTCCCTGTAACCTCACTTCTTGAAATGAGGGAACCGCCAGAAGGCCCTTGGAGCTGGACCTAAATTCCTTTAGGTGGATATTTAAGCGGCATAAAAGCCTGGATGAAGTATATGGGGAGAACAATTTGTTCCCCATGAGGAGAAATTGCTCATGGTGAACAATTCTTTCCGCGTTTCCTAAGTGTTCAAACACCCTGGTGATGTAAGAATTCAGCTAGCCATAAATGAAATGAAAGCCAAACTGCACACTGATAGACGGGTGTGCCTGAAGAAGGATATCTTCTCTTATAGGCCAACTGTATCCTAAATTTGTGTCTAATGCCATACATGCTTATCATAACACGTTGATAAGCTGTTCTTTTCAGGCGAACTTTGCACTAAGTCATACGATTTGAATAGGAGTCATGTATTAAGAACTATGAGGATACGGGTGGCTGGCTGGGGGAACACAATGGAATAAAAATTAACCCAATTAATGTATGTCTAAATCTGTCAGCCTCAAACAAACAAAAAGATCACTGAGAGGGGTGATTTCCATAGAGGGGCCGAATTGCCACTTTGAACTGTGGTGGTCAGAGAAAGCATGATAGACTCTCATGCTGCAAATTCCAACTTTTAAAGGTACTTGCTGTGAAGTGAGAGAGCTCACTTGGAGCATGCAAGTTGCCATCCTTATTTGTTATGGTTGTTATATGTCTTGTTAGCCGCTTCCTACACAAAGGTCTCGAGGTGGGATATAAATGTAATAAAATAAAATGTAAAAGCCTGGGGGGGAAAGGCACACTTTTGCTTGGGGTTAGAACGATCTCAGTGAAGGTACCAGGCAGATCTTGATGGGGAGAGCCTTCCACAAATAGGGAGCTACAGCAGGGGGTGGGGGTGGCGTGGAGAAGGGACTTAAGAGCTAACGTTTAATGAAAATCCACTACATAACATAAGCATTCCAGTGCCTCTTAATGGGCTTTATAGCAAGTGCCACACCTTCGCAGCTGCTACTGGCAGTCTCATTTTGTACATGGAAGTTGATTCTGTCCAGGGAATTCCTCTTGTATGGAGCAGCTGTGAGAATCAGGTTGTTAAGCACCAGGAGCACTGATGTATGAGTTGCCAGGATCACCAGGGTTGCTCCTCACCTGCACCTGAGGCTCCCCTTGAGAAGCATCCCTTCATCTAAAGGAGCCACCTGCAACCTTGCATCCCCATATGTTGCTGGACTACCAATCGCCAGCATCTCCAGCCAGCATGGAGGGTGGAAGGCCGATTTCAAATGATGTGTCGAGTGCTGCGTTAGTTGAAAGAAGCATTTCCCTGGGAAAAATGTGTGATGTATGAGGGGAATGCCCACGGCAAGAAAGAGGAGCTGGGGAGCCAGAAGAGGCAAATGAGTGCTAAAGAGAGAGGGTAGTGTGTGCACAAAAAGGGAAGAGAAATTAACCCGAATGGGAATGAAGAGAAGTAAGCTCTTTTAATTCATTTTTATCCATGTCCATTTATTTCTCCATCTACCCCAGTACTGTCTACACCAGGGGTCAGCACAGTTTTTGTGTCTTGGGCCGGTTCACTATTTCTGGTGCTTCCTTCCGGCGCAGTGGAGGTGTGCTTCCTGCAGCCAATGGGAAGCCGGCCAGCGTTGCAGAAGCTGCTTTAGTGCACGGGAGCCAACCGAGCGGGCGGCGGGGGTCCATGGGCCGGTTAAACGACCCCCGTGGGCCTTAGGTTGCCGACCCCTGGTCTGGCAGCAAGTCTTTAGGCTCTCAGGGGCAGGTTGTTCCCAATATGTGGTACACGATCCCTTTTGTAAACCACCGGGAATTGAATAGCTAAATAACCATATTCTGGCATTAGTGCATTGAGCTGCCTCCCCCCCCCCCGCCCCGCCCCGCCTTCCACCAGCAGGGAAATAATTTATGATGTCAGAACATAAGGTGATCATTATGCTAGAGGTTGCAGAGGTGCATGGAGAGATAGGGTTGCTGTTTCTAGCAGAAACCCAGGGTTATGTTATAACATGCCATTTCATCCTCAATTTCCATTTTTTTAAAAAAATGTTCATAACGCCCCCCCACCCCCTTGACCAATCAGTCAGTGGAGACAGGCATATAGTTGTGCATTCTACAAGATGCAAATGCAAGAGCTAGAAAGGAAAAGCCAAGTGACAATTCATCTTTATGTGGCCCATCCTTATTCCACAATGAAGCTACACTGTAGGAAAGAAAGAGTGGGTCTTGTTTATGTGACCTTAGTTGCTCGGGCTCCCAAGAGTAGACACACTGTGGGTATGAGGACAGGGTTTATTTGCCATTTCTGAGTAGGAAGATTGTGTCCCAGGCATCTCTCATATAATATGGGCTTGAAAAGGACCTTTTCTTTGTACAGTGTCATCATTTATTCACAGCTTTGCTGCGGGCATGTAGTGCTATTTTTATTTCTGCAACCATAATTCTAACTTCTAGCACGCTTAAAGATTTGGGAGGGTCGGCAGAGTAGAGAACTGGACGCTGGCGACTGCTGTGGCTCTGGTTTCTTTTTTGAGCATGATCCAGCCAAAGCGAAGCACATTTCGGTCCTAATTAGTCTGAAAGGCTGGCTGATCGTGCCCAGCTTTCCCCATGCTGCAGTTCATTTCAGAAAATTTGATCAGCACAGTATGCCAGGGCAACCCACTTTTCTATGATTAACAGTAAGAGCGAGAACAATGGGTGTGCAATGGGTGTGTGAAGAACAAGTCCCTTCCCAGGTAGCAAACATAACACACCTATTGCTAGGGAAAGTGAGAAAACAATCCGCTGAGAGCACACTTTGGATGTAGTGGGGAAAGTAGACACAGCTGTAGAAACAACTCTGGTGCTGCTGCCTGCGTTCAGCTGGCCCTCTGTTTCCACCACCAGGACGGTAGATCCACTTACCGAGCGGCAGCAGTGGGCAGCTACCAAATCACTTCTTTAAAGTTCCTACAATTCATTGGATTCAAAGAACCGCTGCTACAAACTGTCACTGCAATAAGCCTTGCCTGGTAGAGTTGGGCGATACCTGGTTTTTAGCAGTGTGTGATATACCACCAGCTAAAGATTGCAATATACCGATATACCACAATGTTTGAAATAAGCTACGCAGAGGCTTCACGGTTTTCCACGCATCGTGATTTTTGCATAGCGCACACGCGCACACATCATGATTCATGATCTATTGCCAGGTCAAAAACTATGAAACTGTTACCATGATATGGACTTTGAAACTGTTTTGGATGATATATCGATATATCGCCCAGCCCTACTGTGGAGGGGATGCCCTTAGTGTAAAGAGGATCCCAGAAGGGGCACTTTGCTGGGCACGGAGGGGGGGGAAGGGAGTGGTCTCTCAGACCTGGCACCAGCCTAAAGAAGACAGGTGAAAGAGAGGACAAGGCCCCTGCATTGTTTAATACTTCTGCCGACATGCCTTCTTCTACACAACTAGTAATGGTGCAGGAGCTCTTCATCCAGCCAGTGGTGGAGCAAGCCGATCAGGTGCCTGGGGCAGCGTGTGAGCACTGTGCCTGGGGGTGGGGCCAGCTGCCATGGGGGCGGAGCCAGCCACCCACGGGGTGGGGCGAGCTGGGGCAGGACACACTGCGGGGCCTCCAAGGAGTCTGCTTGCCTCCTCCCATTCAGCCGCCCTACAGCTGAGGGAGAGGCGGCGGGCAGACCGTTTGGGGCAGCGTGGAGCCTGCGGGTACCCAAGCCACCGCATCACTCCCAGGTGAGACGTGTGGCTCAGGCGCTCTGCAGTGCTGCTTGCCATTTTGTCACCCCCCTCAGTGGTGACACCCAGGGCGACTCGCCCCCACCGCACACCCCTTCCTCCGTCCCTGCATCCAGCCGCTCTACCTGCTGAGGACAACAGGAAGTGGGAATGCCTTGTGCTTCCTGTTTCTGTGTTTCTCCAAAGTGAAACTTTCACACTTCACCCACCCCACAATCAAATATGCAAGCTCCTCATATTTAAAAAGCTCATTTCTTCCTTTCTTTTTCGTGCTGCTATGCCATCTTGTCGCTACATCACAAAGCAGGAGCCTGAACACACCACCTTTGTGTTTCTAAAGAGTAGCAGAACACCGTGTTTTGTTTTAATCTGTGTCACGTTGGCAATTCTCCAGAGGCAGGAGTGCTACCACCACTGCTTCCCACAGCGGGGCACAGCACCCACTCCAAATATTTGGCGCTAAGGATTGTTGTCATTATGCCTGTAATTTCTAAATGAATCTCAGCCGAGCTGCACGTCTCAGCAGGCAAACAAGATGTGTTAAGGCCACCGCTGTGTCTGCGTTGCGGGTGCCTGGTGATCATAATCATGAAAGCTTTACCCTGGCAAGGAAAGCATGTTGGGCTGGCTGCAACATAAAGAGAAAGAGAAGGGCATTTGGGACTTGGTTTTGCCGTGAGTTAGCCCAGTTTGCCATTAAAAATATACAAAATGAAAAGGAGCAGATGTGAAGGGGGTGTTAGTTCAGGGGCGGGAACGTGTGGCTCTGCAGATGTTGCTGAACTCCCAACTTTCATAAGCCTCAGCCAGCAAAGCTATAGTAGTTGAGGCGATGGAAGTTGTTGTCCAACAGTTGGTTAGAGCATGGCGCTGATAACAGTAAGGTCACAGGTTTGATCCCCGCATGGGACAGCTGCATGTTCCTGCATGGCAAGGAGTTGGACTAGATCAGTGCTTCCTAAACTTGGTTCTCCAGCTGTTTTTGGATTACAACTCCCATCATCCCTTGCTGGCAAAACCAGTGGTCGGGGATGATGGGAATTGTACCCCAAGAACGGCTGGAGACCCATGTTTGGGAAACACTGATCTAGATGATCCTCTGGGTCCCTTCCAACTCTACAATTCTATGAACATCTGGAGGGCCAAAGGTTCCTTATCTCTGATGAAGTGGGTACCAGCTCCTCCTCCTCTTAAGCTTCCATCTGCTCAGTGGCTCTGCCAGACTGTCTATCTATTGCCAGGATGAGTCACTAACAGAAGCTCAGCTGTGATGTGCTTAATAGACCATGGTGTAACAAGCATTGTCTGGAAAGTTTTAAATTGCTCAAGGGGTATCCTTCTCTCTCTCTCTCTCTCTCTCCCAGAGAGAATTGCAGTAGTCGGGCTTCCGGTTCAGCGCCAGCGCCGTCCGGCAGGGTCCGTCTCGAGCTGCGAGGCGACCCGACTCTGCAAGGGGGGGGAAGCAGCGGGAGCGCCGCTGCACCCCATAGAACCCCAAATCGAGCGTTTTGGGGGCAGATTTAGCCCAGCAGCGCCCCAATCCCGACTCCCCAACTCTCCGGTAGACTCTAATAAGAGCTCCGGAGCGAGAAGGGTTGAAGTCGCGGGGGCCATTTTGGAGCGTCATCGCTACCCTTGCAGGGAGAAGCTCCGTGCCGGAGGCGGAGAGCGCTGGATTTTTCCGAAGAAGGATTTGGCAAATTGAGAGACTGTGAGTAAAGATTTAAAAACTTAACATTCGGAACGGGGGTGAGATTTAAAAAAACGGAAGCCGATCTCCCCCCTACTGATTTAAAGAGGAAGCAGCTTAAGGAAGACTCCCGGTGCCGGGGCATAGAATTTCATCGCTTGAATATACCCAAAAAGCGGATTTAAGATTCTCCCCCGGAGGCAGGGTAAAGGGGGAGAAAGGTCATAGACTGTAAGAACCCTGCATGTATAGGTAATTGAAGAATAGACCCTCTCCTTACCCTGGAAATCGGCACCCCGAACAGAACAGCGAGTGGAAAATAATGGGGTGAGGGAAAGGAAGAAACTGATTTTTAAAGATTTTTGTTTGGATATTTGAGGGCTGAACGCAGCCTTTTGGAAATAATTAAAAAGTTGAAGATAAAATATACGGAATATAATGCATCCAGTTTGGACTATATGGAATAACTATAATTTGTAACCACCTCCTGTTTCCCAAGTTTTGCTCTGACCTTGAAAGCTAGAAAAATGTCAACAAGAGATTACACACCCGGCTTCCAGGAGAAAGTCCTCAGACTCTTGTGGGAAATAAAAATTAGCATGCATAAGACTCTACAACAATTTGAAGGAATAAATCAAGATGTACAGAAAGGCGAGATTTCTCAAGAAATGGTCCAAGAGGATAAAAAGACTGATGACTCGAACTACAACAGAACCGAAGAAAATGGGGATGGGACACAGGATCCGCCAAAGAAATAGCTGAGAGTTGGAAAACCCCTCCTTTTGAGGGGGAGAAGCAAGAATTTTTGATGAGACAGAAAATCCACAAGAAAAGCACTCTGCAAAGAACAAGGGTCTTCTGGGGGGAAGAGATCAGAGAAGCCTGGACTGAAAAATTTGTCAGGAAGGGGGTGGGATGAAGTAGGAAAGTATTTTGTTTAACAGGATGGACAAAATAAGGACTGAAAACTGGATTATGGACTTTGGTACTTGCTGGACTGAAAGGGGAAGGCCGAGACCAGGGGAGGGGGGGGGAGAATTGGGGATAAGGAGAAAATTTAGAATTGGAAATGTAAAAAGGTGTTAAGAATATGGAAGTTTTTCGGGGGGGAATTGGGGCATGGGAAGAAAAAATATGATGATGAGACAAAAACATGATTTAAGAGTTATTTAGAAGTATTATATAAGAGATTGAGGAATAATCCAGGGGACGATTGGGGGTTCCACTCCTTCTGTCGGCCCTCTGCGCGCAGGGAGCTCTTGGTGGCAGGGGGGGCTCTTGGGGCGGGAAGGGCGGGGGGGAGGGAAGACTCAATTGGAAAAAGAACCATTGTCTCCCCCCCTTCTTCCCCCTAGAAACTCTCTGTGGCAGGGGGAGTGCTGGGGGGATGGGGGGGGAGAGAATGAGAAATGATGCTAGAAGAAAATTTAATAGAAAATAAGGATGGTATTGATATAAGATTGGAGAATTTTGAAAATAGATTGGGGAATATGACAAGAAAACTGCTCAAATGGTGTTGAAAATGAAAATCAGAAAGGGGGGAGGTAGGTGAAGCCCATAATATAATGTTTTGGAAAAAAGATTTATTCTATTATTATTATTATTATTATTATTTCTTAATTTTTTCTTTGTTCCTTTTTTCTTTTTTTTTCTCTTTCTTTTTGTTGCTTTCTCTTTTTCTTGTGTTTTTCTTTTTTCTTTTTCTTTTTGAGGATTTTTGGCAAAGTTTAAACGGTTGGGTGGACACTCACCTATTCTCTTCTCACTACTCTGGGACCCCTCGGTGGCAGGGAGGGTTCCCGGGGGGAGGAGGGAGGGGTGGAGATAAGCCCAATTATAAAATGCACCATCTTCGACTGCGCACTGTTCATGGGAATACCTTGTGGCAGGAGGTGCCTCGTGGAGGGTGGGTTAGAAGAAGATGGAAATTATGTACTTAATTGTGTATGTGTTTTTGTTTTGTTAATATGCAAAAATTAATAAAAATCAATTATAAAAAAAAGAGAATTGCAGTAGTCAGACAGGGACCTGGAAAGGGACTTGCAATTGCTCATCTTTCACCCACCCTCCCACCCTCACTGCCCACCTAACACAGTTACCCTTCTGGAAATCACAGTTACAATTATGGTTTCTGCCTCGTTTTTCAGCATGTAGAAAACATTGCCGTTCTTATGGCCTTTGTCCTCCGAGCAAATCTATGAGAAAGGTTAGCATGGCAATGACTTGTGATTGATCTAAAGTTACCCAACGAGTCACACGGTTGATATGCGGAGTAATAAATCAAGAAGGTCAATAGATTCTCCACCTACCTCTTCCTCCTACATAGAATTCATCCAGAATTTTCATAAGATGGTGCCCTCAGTCTGTCTCTCACTATCTCTCACCAGATCTAGACCTAGTTAAAAGCAACAGTAGTTTTCAAGAACCAGTAATGCTGCAATCCTAAAGATACTTGCTAGTCTAAGCAAGCAGGCTTAGGACTGTGCTGTAAGAGCCACTTACAAAAACCAGTCAAGAGTTGCTTCAAGCAGCACAATTTCCTGCGCTGAGGGCAATGGCACTCACACAAAGCAAGCTGACAGCTAGTTCTTGCTGCAAGGCACACCATGTTCTTTTTGATATCCTGAAACTATATGCCCACCAGTTATGGACTTCATACCCTCTCTCTTTTTTTAAAAGGATTTCAACACTATATTAAGAGGCAACTCTATTTCTTTAAAGCAGAAAGCCCATCAAAATATTACACCATCAACAAATACCTAGTAATTGCCATCATGATGCTTATTATGCTGGCACTTCAATGCAGTGGCGTAGCATGGGTTACCAGTGCCCGGGACCACATGCAGCAGGGTGAGTGGGAAGGTAGGAAATGGACAGAGTAAACACGTGCATTCAGCTGCCGACCACATCACTCAGGAGATCGCAGCTGCAGAGGTAAGAAAATAAGAGTCATTCTGTTGTCTGGAGAGGTCACTTCCTGGTTTGCATGGAGAAGCCATTTTCAGTGGAGTCCAGCGACGGAAGTGCACAGCTGTATTGAGGCAGCACCGGGTGTTGAAATTTTGCACCCCAAACAATTTTGTACTTGGGGCAACCGCCCCTGTGCCAACCCACGCTACACCACTGCTTCAGTGAGAAAGCCCTCTTTGTAATACATAGGTCTGATGCAAAAGGGGTGAATGCAAAGAGGTGCTGGGTACCATTATCAAGGCCAGCTTGGGGATTGCAGGGTCCTTGGTGGGCAGGGAAGGGCAAGGGTTATGGCTCAGTGAGACAGCATCTGCCTTGCTTGCAGAGGATCCCAGGTTCAATTCTTGCCATCTCCCGGTAGGGCTGGGAGTGCCCCCTATCTGATACCCAGTGGAGAGCCACTGCCAGTCAGTGCAGACAATACTGAGCTACATGGGCTCATAGTCTAGCTCAGTATAAGGCAGCCTTTTGCATTCCTGAGGATTGTTGGGCAGCTGGGAGAGAAGGAAATTTGAGACTGGGCAGAGCTGAAAGGAAACTGAACTGGGAAAGAGCTAAGGAGGTAAGATACTTCCAAGGCACGGTACAGATGCGCAATGAGGGTGGGGTTATATGTCACAGGGGATGGGACCAGGAATAGTAGGCTGGACAAGAGGCAGCTTGACTATGGGAAGAGGGACGAAAAGGAGACAGCGGGCTGAAAAGCAGGGACCAGGGAAAACAACGGATGACCCAAGGACATAGCAGAGCTAGGCCTGAAACTTCCTGTCAGGCCTAGGAAGAGGAATCTGAAAGAGAAGGGAAACTGGAGGGTTGGGGTTGTGGGTCAGGGAGGCATGTGAACACGAAAGTCATAAGGGGCTGCCAAAGAGGGAACTTTGGTGGCTGCGTCTCCCTTCATCTCTGCAGCTTTATGAGCCAGCAACCCTAAGGGCCAAGCAATGTAGTGTGGGAAGGGGCTGAATATTGATTTGAGCTAACCAGACAGTTCCTTGGCTGCAGGCTTCTGGTGCCTTAATACATCAGCAGCATAATGAATTCTACATATTAAACTGTCACATAATTACAATGCTGAGCACATCGCTCTTTCCCACCATATATATATATATATATATATATATATATATATATATATATATATATATATTCACATGCACACACAGAGAGTGGGGCCTACATTTTCCTCAGCTCTGTCCCTCTGAGGATAAGCTTACAGATGTTCAGTTAATAGCCTCTCTTTCTCCCCTGTTTCTCTCCCCTCCCCGCCTCTCTCTTGAGAATTTCTGACTCTTTCCTACCATTGTGGAGGAGTGTGTTTGCTCAACTAGGGATACAAACAATGATCACTGGTTCCAAAGAAATTATTAGCTATTATTCTTAGAAACAAGATCTCTATAAATCACAAGGCATGGCTAATAAAAAACCTACCCGCGATAAGGCTCCCTGTCACAGCTCTGACACAACAGCCTTAATCTTTCTGCTGAGTGGCTCATTCCCCACCACCACCACCCCACACACACACCTCGTAAACACACAGCCATAAACCATTTTCTCTGCTGCACTTTAAAATGCCATGGTTGGGCAGCTCATTCCAGGGGGGACCTGGCTACAGACAGGCCTTCTATTTACAGACAGCTTTGTCACTGCTGACTAAATAGCTGGGTTTCCTAGCCAATGTTTTGCAAATTAAGGCCATTGCATTCTTTAGGCGTCTGCAAGAAGCAGGTGCTTGACTTAACATGATGCTGATCTTACATTTGGCCTGGGGTAGGGAATTTCGGTTTCAGGGACCAGATGTGGCCCTCAGAGCATCTGAACCTGGCCCTCGAGCTCCTCCCAGGCCCCACCTCTTCTCTCCAGGCCCCACCCCAGACTGGTTCTGCTGTGTATCCTCCTTAAGAGTTTTTGCCTGGCTGGAATGTGTCCTTGAATTCTGATAACGCTTCTTGCTTGCCTGGGTGGAAGAAACAGGGGTGTGTGTAGAAACCAGCCTACTGCATAAAAGTAAAAGTAATTTTTGCCCCACCAGCCTTTTGCCTCTGGCCCCACCCACTGAAGCATGGCCCTTGGAAGGTTGCCCAGAGCAAATGTGGCCCTCAGTCTGGAGAAACTTTCTCACCCCTGGCACATCTCTTTCGGCATCTAGCCCCAGGCTATTGTTTGGAGAGGCACACACCCCAATTCTCCTCACAGTTAAAGTCCTCAGAGTGGTTTAACAGTCAATCCCTCTTTTGTAGGTCTGTGAGGAGAATAGGGGTATCCAAACAACTCTTAACCCCCTCAACAAACTACAGTTCCCAGGATTCTTTGTGGGGAGCTGTGGCTGTTTAAAGTGGTATGATACTGCTTTAAATGTATGGTGCAGATGGGGCCTAAAAGGAAAAATAAAAACATTCTGTAAATACGAGTACCTTTATATTGAGGGTGTTTCAAATTCACTCACTCACCGGAGTATCAAATTTGTCAAAGTATTTCCACAGCATAAAGTAAGCAGTTCTTTGGTACACACAGGGCTATTTTCCAGCCGGAACACACCGGAACCAAGTTTTGACACCTCTCAGGGGTGCCCCATTGCCATTACAAGAGAACAAGGGAGGCGTTCATGGAGAGTTCTGGCACCTCTTTTTCTAGAAAAATGGCACTCGGTACACATAAAATATGCACATATAGTGGGGATGCTGGTGGCGCTGTGGTCTAATCCTCTTGGGCTTGCCAATCAGAAGGTTGGCAGTTTGAATCCCCCGCGACGGCGTGAGCTCCTGTTGTTCAGTCCCAGCTCCTGTCAACGTAGCAGTTCGAATGCATGCCAAAAAAGTGCAAGTAGATAAATAGGTACCGCTCCGGCGGGAAGGTAAACACTGTTTCCGTGCACTGCTCTAGTTTCACCAGAAGCAGCTTAGTCATGCTTGCCACATGACCTGGAAAAACTGTCTGCAGACAAACACCGGCTCCCTCGGCCTGTAAAGCAAGATGAACGCCGCAACCCCAGAGTCGTCTGTGACTGGACTTAACTGTCAGGGGTCCTTTACCTTTTACCTTTACCTTTACACATAGAGTGCAATGTCATCCAATTACTAGAAAAATATATATGGAAGATTATCCCATTGCATTTTTCTTCTGTGTTTTCTCCAAAGAGCTCAAAGCAGCACACACACGGTGCTTCAACCCTCACAACAACCCTGTGAGGTAGGTTAGGTTGAGCAAAGACCACACAAGGAGCTTTGTGGCTGAGCTTAAGAAATGAACTCCAGTCTCCCCAGCCCATCATTTTAAGTGCTACACGACAATGGCTCCCTTTGGGCTGTTGGATATTACAATGATAACTGGCAACATAAACTTGAAAACACATACTTCACAGTCTTTAACAATTGATAGATTGCCAATGAGGGGTTTGTACTATTGGCCAGAATGCTTGAGGAAGGCAAGTTGCATTTATTAATTTTAAGACTAAATATTTCCTGCTCCCCTCGCAGAGGTTGCCATGTTATGCTGCAAATTATCTTGAGTTAAGGGTTTGCTTTTTAAAGAGAAGAAGAAAGAGCAATGTGGTTCAATGTTTGCCGTGCACAACAAAAACCTAGCTAGCTGCCTGTAAAAGGCCAGGCACGTCCTTAAATGTTAGCTGCGGAAAAGACCTTGTCAGTCTGTTTGCAGGGCAAAAGAACAATCAGAGCTACAGTTTGCACTGTTGTCCTAACCAGATCCTCTGACTCGCTTCATTGTAAATCCTTCATCGCCAAGGCCTCTTTAAACGGGTATTTATTTTTGAAAATTGGTCGCTGTTCTTTTACAAGAAATTGAAGCTGGCTTACGAAGTCACGCCAGGGCCTTCGCTGTCCAGAGAAAAGAAGGTGTTAAATGGATTTTGGTTTTAACAGAGGCCAGCTATATATAGGTGGCTCCAGCCAGTACTGCTAGTACTGCACTGCAGCTGGTGTTGACACGGACAGCAAACCTGGGGAAGGGAAGAAATGCTGCAATATCCCTTGGGTGGAGAAGAGGCAACAGGGCACAGAGACAGACAGATGCCCAAAGTAGCCATAGTCATAGGAATATAGAAAGCTGCCTTATAATGAGTGAGACCATCAGTTTAACTAGATCAATATTGTACTGTCTACTCTGACTGAAGCACCTCCCTAGGTTTTCAGGTAGGAGACCTGCCTGGAGATGTCGGGCCTTGAATCTGGGACCTCTTGCATGCAAAGGACATGGCAGGGCTCTGACAAGTGTGTGACAGAGGCAGTGGGGACAGAGGCTGACCCAGGAGAAGGGGCCAGTGATTTATGGGGTTTGGAGCCACCTGCAAGGCAGGAGCCAGGGCAGCAGGGAGGGGAAGGGCATCTGAGCTGTCTGAGATGGAGGAGGAGGAGGAACAGGACATGTCAGAAGCAGAGGAAGAGGCTGTTCAAGTGGGGGAAGGGCCAGTCACATCCCCACTGTCTCCTAGTACCAGGAGGGACTTGAAGTCGGAATTGCAGCGGTGTCCTCTGTGCAGAAGAAATCTCAGGTTGCTTGTGTGCACTCTGTTAGACAAGGGTACATAAGCCCAGGTGTGTAAGGCCCCACGGGAAACCCTGGTCCCTGGTTCTGTGGGGAAGAGGGATAGATGTTGAAGGCCAAACTGCTACAAGTGACTTTAATTGTGTGGTTCCGTGCTGATGTTCATGGGTTTTGTGATGCAAAACAGCAGTCAGAGTGGGGGGGATGGAATCAGGAAGGGTAGTTTCATTCTCTCTCATCAGGAGAAGAATCTTCTCTTTGGACATGTTAGGGGTGTGGAACAGATTCGGTTCTGTTCCCATGCAAATCTACCTAATTTACACTTCCCCAAATGACATGCAAACCAAAGCACAGCCGTCCTTTGGCATTCGCGTGTCTGCGAATTTTGCATATGCAGTTTTCCAACCGGAAAACGTGCGCAAAAATGTTAAAAATATATTAGGCAAAAATCACTTGTCCAAATGTGTCTATTCAGAGAAACATAGACTAAAACGGTAATGAATTTTCATGAGGCCTTTAAAAGACGTAATTCGCAAACTGGTGCAGAAATGTCCCAAACGGAACTTAAGACCAGAGAAAGGAGAAACTGCAATTAACACATTTGTCCATTCCTGTTTGTATTGCAAGGGAAGTGTCCATGTATGCAGGGCTTTGTGGGTGCATACCTGTGCATCCTGTGTGAGAGGTCACTTTTAACAAAGCAATTGTCACCGTCTGTACTTTCTGTATTTCATTTCTTCCTGACCTGGTGGTTTACAACCATCTCCCAAGCATGAAAATTCATAGAGAAGGGTATAAATGTTCATTGCTGGGAGGTGGTTGCAAGGCATCAGGTCAGTAGGATATGAAATGCAGGAAGTACAGACAGTGATAATTACAGGAGTTACACATAATGTTCGTTCAGCAGCTGTCAGCTTGGTAGCAAAAATATATGTTTTCCCCATTGACCTCTCACGATGCTGTTTTAGAAGTCTACTAAACCCTTTTTTATTTCATCAAGACTATCTAGACACATTCCCCCTCTGGAAATTATAACAAAAATATGCACACTAATTGCATTCACATGCGTGGAGGCTGACCCACCAAGGCAGGGGGGGCACTGTCACACCAATATAACTCTGCCCTTAGCCACTCCCCACGTCTGTCTTCAAACATAACCAGCCTAGGGGAGTGGCCCTGGGTGTCAGCTTCTGTCTCAGTCTCTGTGCCGCCCTTCAGCAGGGAGGTGGATGGGGACAAAACCAGAATTAGTTGCCTCTGCCTGTCATTGGCCTCCCTGCCCTGCCCTACAAGTCCAAATGGATACCAGCAACCACTGATTCTAGAGACCCACAACTGAAAACAACTGTTCAAATTGGGCTACTTTGGAATATTCCTATGTAGTACCTCTAGAAAGATGGGTGGCACTTGGGTCTAAATACAGTGGTACCTCTGGTTAAGAACTTAATTTGTTCTGGAGGTCCATTCTTAACTTGAAACTGTTCTTAACCTGAAGCACCACTTTAGCTAATGGGGCCTCCAGCTGCCGCTGCACCGCTGGAGCACGAGTTCTGTTCTCATCCTGAAGCAAAGTTCTTAACCTGAGGTACCATTTCTGGGTTAGCGGAGTTTGTAACCTGAAGCATTTGTAACCTGAAGCATTTGTAACCCGAGGTACCACTGTACATTAATACTCAAGATACTATTGAAACAATAACATCAGCTCCAACGATTATGTCACCACATGTCCCAAAAATATAAATTTGACTGTTTCTCCCATGACAAAATGATTTTGCAGGGAATCCCGTCTTTAAAAATCGGGAAATAAATGGTCATATGGAAGAGCTGGATGAATTTGGGTATATTAAAATTAGACCAGCTGATAAACAAAACAAAAAGGATGAATCGTACAGTCAAACCTCAGTTTATGCCTACCTTCAGTGAGCGACCGAAGTGTTTACATGCAGCTCACGCATGCGTAAAAGCGATCTGCGCGGCGCGCGCGCGCACAGAAGTACTCTATCGGCGCTTTGTGCATGCACAGAACCATGCTTTCAGCGAGTGACTGCTTCGGTGAGCGACCGCCTCCACAGAACGGATTGCGGTCGCAAACCCAGGTACCACTGTATACATATTTCATCTTAACAGACAAATACAGATTACCTACAAATGCTGAATGGCGATATCTCCAGATAAAACATTTGCAAGGTAACTGAAACTATCAACAGAACTGTATGGAATAATCTTACAGTGCAAAATATCCTTTTGACTTATATACCCAACACATGGAGCCTTACAAAAGGAAAATATGAGTGGACTCTCCATGCCCCTACCACAGCAAAAAGACTGATATTGATGAATTGGAAAAATAAAAATGCGGCTCCCTTCTACAATTGGATTGCAGACTCACAAGATATGAGCAACTTGCATATAAACACAGACTTGCCATGGACAAACTCAATGATATTTGGAATCCATTCTTACAAATACTGTAATAGGTTAAGATCTGGTGAATTACAATAACAACTTTGTAAAGCAGGCATCCCCAAACTGCAGCCCTCCAGATGTTTTGGCCTACAACTCCCATGATCCCTAGCTAACAGGACCAGTGGTCGGGGAAGATGGGAATTGTAGTCCAAAACATCTGGAGGGCCGAAGTTTGGGGATGCCTGTTGTAAAGTATACAGTTTTGGTTTTCTTCCCTTCCCCCCTTTACTTTGCCTTCTGCACTGGTGCTGTTTCTCTTTTTCTCTTTTATTTACGTCTCACCACATTTAGTGCACATATAATTAAGTATTTCAATAAAAATGTCTTTTAAAAACAAAAACAAAACAAACCCTCATTCCAGCCATGGGAACATCACACACACAAGCCAAAGGCATTATTTTCAAGGAGAACTTTCAAACTAGGGAATGGTACAGTACTTGAGAAAGGGCACAGAGCAGGCATAGGCAAACTTGGCCCTCCAGATGTTTTGGGACGACAACTCCCATCATCCCTGACCACTGGTCCTGCTAGCTAGGGATGATGGGAGTTGTAGTCCCAAAACATCTGGAGGACTGAGTTTGCCTATGCCTGGCACAGAGCAAGGTCTGTGTTAAGCATGGCCTGGAGACAGGGGGTGTGGCCCAGAATAAATCCTAAGGGCCAGACAGATAGGCTTGGAGGGCCACATTTCCCTCTAGGCCTGAGGTTTGCCATCCCTGACCTAGGTAGCTTGTTCCACATGTTCATTTATCTCCCCCCCCCACAAAGAACGAATGTTTGGGTGTGACTAAATATGGAAGAACTTTCAAAGGTCAAAACAACCTCGGCGTCCAAGGCTTCATAATTCTGAAGTTTACCTCTAGAGGACATTCATATCTCAGAAACACATATTCTAGAAATCATTTATAAAATATGTCATAGCAGAGAACAGTGCTCACAAGAATAATCTTTTCAAAGGAGGAAAAAATGACATTGATTTTTATTTTTATTTTTTAGAAAAACAACCACTGTCAGCCACAGCTGTAAAATCTAGATGGGCTGCAGGGGTCTCCCCCCCCCCCACACTATATGATCTTTAATAGCTTATACTTTCCTATCTGGATCCTTATCTTTCATGGAAAAGTTAATATGACCGAGTTGCCGAATAAGATTGCAGGGGATGGGCACCGTTCTACGCTAGAATCCATAAAGACAGTAGACAGTAGCTGAAGAGGGAAGCCTCAAAAGAAACCACATCCGTATCCAAAGGATGAGGAATTAATACAATAGCTCTGCGCCGGCTAATGACTCACTGGATCACAATGGGAAAAGGTAATTGGCGTAAAAGATGGGCTGCCTTGCCAGTGACCTAAGGAAAAGACGTTCAGGAGAGTACAGGCTGTACACGGATAAGCACAGAAACGTGAAGCAAAAATGATCAAGGTAGACCTGCCAATTTCTCTCCCTTTTGGCACTCTGCTACTAATCGATCCTCTTGCCTGCTGCCTTTGAATACTAGCCACCTGGGGGAAGTCATTTGTGCAGATGAGAAGGCAGAGAGAGAGAGAGAAGCAGGAAGGACTCTGGGCATAGGCTCACGGCACAAAAATGGCATAACATTTGCACACACAATGGAATTAAGATGGTGGGTGGCTGGCTGGGGTCTCACCAGAACTGTGTCCAACCACTCTAACAAACCAAAGTGTGTGCATGGGAGATACATATGTGTGTGTGGCTCATGCTGTGACTGCGCCCCTAGAAAGAGTGGTCCTGGCAGGAAGTCAGCTACAGCGACTTCCTGTTAAAGATGCAGGCCTATACATCACACATAGGACAAGTCCATACTTTTAATACCTGTGTTTCCAGAGTGGGGCTTTAATCTGAAACTGTCAGAATCAGAAAATGTCACGCTTTGCAGCAGTTTCCATACATTGTGCCCTGCATGGATACCTCAGTATCCCTTGACTCCTTTGGTTGATCTGCCATTATTTGATTGATCTGCCATTACACCATACATTATATTTCAGCTGCCCTGTGATCTTTGGACAAAGGGCGGTATAGAAATTTAACTAATAATAATAATAATAATAATTTTTTTTTAAAGCACATAGCATACCCCCCCCAGAATCCTGGGAAGTGCAGTTTACCCCCCAGAGAGTTAAAATTCCCAGTACCCTTGATAAGCTACACTTCCCAGAATTTTTGAGGGAAGCCAGATCCTTTAAATCAGGCATCCCCAAACTGCGGCCCTCCAGATGGTTTGGCCTACAACTCCCATGATCCCTAGCTAACAGGACCAGTGGTCGGGGAAGATGGGAATTGTAGTCCAAAACATCTGGAGGGCTGAAGTTTGGGGGTGCCTGCTTTAAATCAGGCTTCCTCAAACTCAGCCCTCCAGATGTTTTTGATACTACAATTCCCATCACCCCTGACCACTGGTCCTGCTAGCTAGGGATCATGGGAGTTGTAGGCCAAAAACATCTGGAGGGCCAAGGTTGAGGAAGCCAGCTTTAAATGTATGGAGCGGATATGATATCAGGCCTGGGATCTGTTCATAAAGAATGTCATGCGCCAGGAGATTTGGGGAGGGGGCAGGATGCAGGAAAGGTTGTGGCAATGGATAAGGTCACAAAAATCTAAGCAGGTGTAGCTGAAATAATTACATATTCTTCCCCCTTTACCTCTGGCTTTATTTCCACCCTCTTCTTCTGTTTCTCCCTTTGCCTACTTTTAGATCGCCACTAAAATGCCACGTACACAGATTGCACTATATAAATGACAAAGAATGATAAATATTAATGCCTGAGTTCAAGCAGCACAAATTACGGGAAGTGGGGGTAGAAGAGGTCTTAAAATATGTGGCATGCTTTATGGGTGATCCTGTAATTGTACTAAATTGGCGTAAGAGCCATCATAGCGTAGCAGTCAGAATGCTGGATTAGAACCTAGGAGACCAGCGTTCAAATCCCTACTCAGCCATCAAGCTCACTGGCTAATCTTGCGCCTAACCTACCTCACAGGTTAGCTGTGAGGTAAAAAAAAGCTCCTTGGAGGAAAGGCGGGGTGGAAATGTAATTTTAAAAGAAATAAATAAAATGACAAAGCTCTTACAAAAACAATCGCCCAGACATGACATCTAGTCAACGAAGGAAGAGAAAGGTGGACCTCACTCAGCTTAATAACATTGGAATCAACACATTAAATAGCCAAACCATTCGTTTGGAAAGTTCTCTATAGAACAATGGTGCAATACAAACTCTGTTCTAGGTACGTCACTTGAAACTATGGCTCCTTTCCCTCCCTTGGGAAACAGGACGTAGCTATGAGTCAGCTGTCTGATTGCTGTGAATATCTTTTCTGATACAATGGTGCCGAAAGTAGGGGGGGAAGGAGTGTTTCTAAACCCGAGGGCCACATTACAAACCGGGACACCTTCTGGGGGCCACATACCAGAAGTGGACAGGGGCAAAGGCAAAAGTGGACAAAGCAATGGATGCAAATGTCACCTTGATGTAGCAAGCTAGTTTGTACATACAGGGCCGTCTCAAGCAGGTCGGGTGCCCTGGCGCTGAGGCGCGGAGATCGCTCCAGCGCCCCCGCCCTCGCAACTCGCAGCATGGTTTCTGTGCGGCTTTGTCGCGCAGCGCCCCCCCTGCCGGCCCGGCACCCTGGCGCCCTGCGCCACCGGGACTATACCTAGAGCCGGGGCTGTGTACACACACACAATAGCTCAGTGCCAGAGTATCTGCTTTGCATGCAGGAAGTGGCAGGTTCAATCCCCACCATCTCCAGACATGGATGGGGGACACACACCCTCCTTTCTGAAACTCTGGAGTACACTCCCAGTCAGTTCCAACAATACTGAGCTAGATGGGTTAGGTAGCAGGCAGCTTCCTACATCCCTACCTTCTGCATGCATGATACAGTGCCCACTCCTCAACAACAGTTGGCAGATTTCAGTTTGGAGATACAGTGGTACCTGGGTTTACAAACACAATTGGTTCCGGAAGTCTGTACTTAACCTGAAGCGAACTTTCCCATTGAAAGTAATGGAAAGTGGATTAATCCGTTCCAGACAGGTCCACGGAGTACTTAAACTGAAAATACCCAAACCGAGGTGTACTTAAACCAAGGTATGACTGTAGAGAGGAAGGGACAAAGACGGCTCAGAGCTGGCAGAAGGAAAAGCATGTTGAGGTAGAGAGGGGTTGAAGATCAGCTGCTTGGCAAAAGGGCCCATTGTACTTTGCAAAGGATACATAGCAATGATGTCTTGCATCCCCAGCATTTTCCCATTGGAAGCAGTGCTGCCCTTGCAACTCCTTCTGGCCTGGGGGAGGGGGAGGGCTGAGGAACATGCAACCATCTTCTGCGTGAAATGCAGAGTCATGCTGTGAATCATCCGCAGGGTGTGTGTCGAGAGAGCATGCAGGCCTTAGCCTTTGCCCAGCTGCAACAGCTGCTGAGGTTTGTCTTGCCACTGCCACTGCATACATGATGATCCGGGCTTGTAGGTGTGCGGAACCCGCCCTTCAGCCTGAACCTGTTGAGGCAGCAGCATTCTGATTCACCAAACGTTCATTTGCAAGGTCACAGGGCTTAAAACCGACACATGTGCACTTGGAAGCGAGTCCTGGCTCTTGAGTTCTAAGGGACTTGATGGCAAGCCAGGGTGCAGAATGTGGCTGTCTTAAAGCTGCTTCCAAACAGGCAGCTCCCAACACTACAGAAATAGTGCTCAATCTTCTCTACAAGAAGGGTTGCCATGGACTTTCCACACTCCATACAGCGCTTGTTGTTTGCAGGCATCCCATTGTGTTCCATCTACACAGCTGCTTTCATTGATCTTTCAGTGAGCGTGACCCACACTTTAAAGAATGCAGCAGCTAGGTTAACTGGGTAGTGTGCCTGACCACAGACAAGATTTGATACTGTGCAAAGTTTAAGGTTTCAGTATTAACCTCTAAGGCCCTAAACACTTGGAGAACATGCTTTCTCCCCATACAGGCCTGCCAGATCACTAATATCATCTGCAAGAGGCCCTCCTAGTTGTGTCACAGTTTGCAGCAGTTCAAACACATATGAAACAAGAAGAGGGCCTTCTGTGTCGTGGCCCCCCACTCTCTGGGATAGTCTCGCCCTAGAAACAAAGCCGTGCAATTCTATCAAACACTGAAAACGCCTGTTTACTATGACCTTTGTTGGCAACCAATGCCAGCCATTATACAGTGGCGCTTTTTTTTATTTTGTGCCTTTTTCTTCTGTATTTTAACATTTTAAATGTATTTGTTTTGTATTTCACCAAACAAAATATTGTGTTGCACATCACCTGCATAACATAATATAAATATATAAAAATATAAAATAAACATTTTAATTAATAAATAAACTGTTAAAACAAACAAACCGATGTTTGCTCCAATTCAGCTTTAAAAAGCGGGTTTTTGCAGGGGAAACTCTGGGCCAAAAAACAACCATGTTCAGACATGGGGCACATGGACCTCCACCTGGAAAGAGTGGGGCAAAAGGTAAGTATGATAAAGCTCTTAATTACAGTGCAATCAAAATTCACACACATTTAATTCATATGATTTCAACCATAGACAGTTGAAGGCTGGCTGGCTGGTTGAAAACCCACAAGTTAAATGCAAACAAGGGGAAATTCAGCACAAAAACCCCCAACAACTTTTAAGCTCTTGCCTTGTTTGCCAGGCAAGACGTTCTCAGAGTGCCAGTTCTTGAAGGCCAAGGATACTTCTGCAAGATCTTATGGACCCTGAGCCCTGTGAAAATTTGCGAGGGCATCCCAGAACTGGTGCACTGAGAAGGCCTTGCCCCTCAAGCAAGGCAGAGAGCTTAAAAGCTCTTTTTGTGCCAGCTCTGCTTCGATTTCCCAGGATGAAAAGAGCTTTTAAGCTCTCTGCCTTGTGAGGGGGAAAGGCTCACTTAGCGAGTCAGCTCTGGAAGGCGAGGGCTGCTCGGGCGCTGTGGTTTAAATATAAGCATTTTTGCATATACACGGGGCCCTCGGAACCAAACCTCCATGTAAGATGCAATCATATTGTAGCTGTCTTTTTTCCTCGCCCTGTTTCTCAATGCTGTCAGAGCAGAGACTTGCAACAACCGAATCTCTGAGCACCCGCTTGGTTTTTTACTGCTCTGAGAACTGGGGTGCAAAAATATGCTTATATTCTGGAATAAAAATGCACAGTACAAAACCAATATCAGCCATAGTTAGGCATCCATTATGCATGTGCTGGTTATGAGAATTAAATGTGAAGAAGGGATGGTAATTACCTTTGGCCTGCCAGGTCATCATATTTTCCCAAGGTGTCCCTTCAGGCTGAGAAGCTTCCTCTGTTCAGAATATTTCAGCAATAATTTGGCAGGTATACAGAGACATCCGCCGCCCCACCCCCCTCACAAAGCTACAATCCTAAAAACACTTACTTGGGAGTAAGCCTAAGTCAACTCAATGGGAGTGACTTCTAAGTAGACCTACGTAATGTTATGCTGCTCAAGATTTTTGCACACACACACACACATACACCGGTTTCTAACAGAAGGGAGATTTCTATGATTGCCCTTTGGTGGCTCGCGAGTTTTTAATTAAGCTCTGTAAGTTAAGCGACGTTCCGAAATGAATGCAGGGTTGGTATTTTCTTTTCTAGCCCGCTGGAACGAAATTAACGAATTATCCTCAAGAACACGAGGTTTACATTACAGCACTCTAAAAGGATGAATTCCCGAGGCAATGGCCTTACTTCCGAGGGAAGCCCTACGAACAATGGGCAGGGCAAATTGTTTCCCAGAGGGGCCAGTAATTTCCCAACAGCTGTAGAAAATGGAAATACTACATAAAGAAGACTCCGGGGAGTAGCTGTTACATTAAGCAGCCCTCGCTTGGGCTGTGAAAGGCCGTCCAGCAACAGCATCTCCTAATGACCGTGCTAAGAACAATTCAAGAGGTAGAACCTGCTCACTATGGCTTGCATGATATAATAAAAGTAATTGCAGAATGGGTTCCCCAACCTTTAGTTGCAAGCATTAGGTCAGTCATGTAACATGAAATTAAGTAAGTGAATAGTTATGGGTGCTCTTAGTTACAAAACTGCAACATATTTTGTTTCTTTTTATTTAATGTTGATTTAAAGCAGTTTTTGAACCATTCCTCACTGTACAACGCACACAGATTTAAATTCCAATACAATTGCTCCACCCTTCAATAAAACAATAACATTAACAACTACGTTAGCAAACAAGCAGATACAAATTTCAAGGAAGGTGGCAGAATTATGCCAATTGAAATGCCTGGGTAAATTAAAGCATATTCACCTGGCACTGTAAGTCAGGGCTATAACATAGATGTCAGGTCTTGGGTTTCTGTGGGTGGTCAAAAAGAATACAGTTGCCCCCTAGAGGAGCCAAAATCCCATAATTCCTAGTTTCAATTTAAAAATGAAAACAAAACCAGAGAAGTCTCTAGACCAGGCATCCCCAAACTGCGGCCCTCCAGATGTTTTGGCCTACAACTCCCATGATCCCTAGCTAACAGGACCAGTGGTTGGGGAAGATGGGAATTGTAGTCCAAAACATCTGGAGGGCCGAGGTTTGGGGATGCCTGCTGTAGACCTTGTAAAACCCAAGATAAAGGCAAAATCTGCAGGCACTCTCCTCATTTATTTTGCGAAAAATGTAGCCTGCTCTCACATTTCAGCATTTTTAGCCAATTGACATTTAGAAAAGTAGACATTTAGAAAACTGGGCAGTGAAGGTTAGAGTGACACATCCATTGTCACTCTATTGTCACCCATTGAAGGTTTTTTCTGGTTACATTTTAAGTCAAAACTCCAAAACAGTACCCCATTCAGCAGTTTCATGCAGATGTTAAACAACATGGAGGACAGAACTGACCCCTGCAGGGCCCCATACTAAAGAAATGAGCAATACTCCCCAAGAACCACTTTCTGGAGCCAGCCAAGTAGGAGTAGAATGGCTGCGAAGCGGTGACCCCAATAGCCAACTCAGACAGCCACCCTAGAGCAATATCATGGGGTCGTGGGGACTGAAAGTGGCTGAGAGATGAAGAAGGACCAACAGAGTCCCACCTACCTCCATCTGTCCCAACACAGGTCATCATACAAGGTGGCTAAAGCAGTTTATCTACCCAAGCCAGGCCTGACTGAAATGGATCTAGAAAACCTGTCTCCTCCAGGAGTACCGGACTCATTGTGGTTGAATGGGGAGGCCTGGCTGGCCTATTTAAGCCCAGGTGCCAAAGATTCCCCACTGCTGCATTAGATTAGAACTGCCAATTGGGCCATAAAGCTCACCCTGGCCAAATTGCGATGTCTTCGCCTAACCTACAGGATGGTTTTGAAAAGAAAACATTTGTGAGTTGGACGGCCTGTTTATGTTGCTCTCAGTTGCAGGGTGAAAAGTTAGAGAAGGGGGAGCAAGATACAGTGGCATCTTGGTTCTCAAACGGCTTAGTTGACGAACAAATCGGCTCCCGAACGCCAAAAACCTGGAAGTAAGTGTTCTGCTTTTCAAACGTTTTTTGGAAGCCAAATGTCCAATGTGGCTGTCGGCTATTGTTTCTGGGATGCCTGCACCAATCAGAAACCGTGTCTTGGTTTTTGAATGTTTTGGAAGTTGAACGGATTACATTCGAGAGCCAAGGTACCACTGTACTATAATTAGCAGGTGGAAGCATTTCTAGATACCATTAAAGATTCAGCAACTAAAGAATCCCAATTCATTTTAAATTTTTACAACTCAAGTGTGAATTCCAAACAGATAGTTAAATACAGCCCTGAATTCTCAAACAAATGTAATGGATCCTGGAAACAACCACGGTGAAAAGATCTTCTAGGCATGAGTCAATGGAAAGCCATTACTGTACAAGGATTTCCAGTTTTGCTAATCATTTGGTGACTAACAGTGCTCTGCAAATTCAAGATGACCTCTTAATTCCAGGAAACCTGGGTGGCTACCCAGAAATAGAACATGGCTTAATTCCCTCTTCCTCTGCTCAACTGAAGCTATGCTGTTACAGTATATCTCCTGCATCCAGGTTCAGCAGAGTAAATAAGGTACCTATCTGCACCACTGCTTGGCTGACCTGAAAACTCGCTGGCCATCCAGCTCTCTCTCTCTCTTGGACCACCCTCTACCACCAGCTGGCTGAGCCAAGCCCAGTGGCTCGTAAATAGGCACAAATCCTGAAATTGAGGCATTCTGGGGGAAGGAATGGGGAGGGCAGACTTAGGCTGGAACCAAGAATCATACAGTTGGAAGAGACCACAAGGGTCATCCAGTCCAACCCCCTGCCAAGCAGGAAGCACCATCAAAGCATTCCTGACAGTTGGCTGTCAAGCCTCCGCTTAAAGACCTCCAAAGAAGGAGGCTCCACCACACTCCCTGGCAGCAAGTTGAACTGTCGAACAGCTCTTACTGTCAGGAAGTTCTTCCTAATGTTTAGGTGGAATCTTCTTTCTTGTAGCTTGAAATGCAGCTCGGTCTAGTGACCTGGCACCCAGCAAACAGGGTAGTGTAACTCAAACTCTATTTTAAAGGCTTGTTTTCCCTCTGTCAGACTTTGGCCAAGTAAGCCAGCAGTAGCCCTGCTCCTGAACAGAGTTTGGGTGTGGTACATTTTACACTGACTTAACGTACACTAGGCTTGCCTTATGCCTGTTTCTTGTGTGTAGGATTGTTCATTCAGTTTGGAAGATATTGCAGACCCTTACCCAGATGGGAAAACACGCCCTGATCTGCACTACATTTCCAGCGCAGAGACAAATGTCTATTAAATAGTTAAAATACTTGGGCAATGAATGTGCTTAACAAATGCATATTCCGTTTTCTCATCCCCATTGTAAGGTCAGTGCAAAATGCCAATGTTTGTAGAACGGGTGTGTGTATGTGTGGATGTGGATAATTCCGATATCAGTCAGCAATTGTTCCAAACAAGAAGGCCTTTCTGAAACTCAGTAATCCTATTATATGCTGGCTACATATAATTGACGCTACTGAAGTATTTACCTGCAGAAGACTGCATATAACTGTGCCTTGTTGAACCGGTTTGCAGGCCAACGTGACAGCTTCAACATTTGCCATGGCTACAGTTGAGCCCCGCTCATTAAGTACAACAGACCAATGAATGTCTGTCATTAAAGCTGACTTTCTGATCTATAGAGGTAATGCACCTTCCAACATAAAGGCAGGTGTTCTATGTACCTGGTGTTCCTGTCCTAAAATCCATGTACCTTGGGAAAGAATAATGGATAAGATTTAGGATACAATCCTAAATCAACTTTCCTAAGAGTCCCATTGAATTCAATACAACATACTTCTGAGTAGACATGGTTTTCAGTCATGAAATTGTCTCACCGAACAACACCTACTTTGCCTCCGTCTTCATCCAAAAGGAAAGCAGTGGCCAACCTGGTGATAACAGAATAAACAATGCAAGAAGGGAGCTGCAGCCCAGGGTGCCCAATCCGTCCCTCAGCCCCCCCCCCCACCTTTTACTATGTTGATCCTGCCCAAGGCAATGACTGCCACAAGGGAAGAACTACCACGGTTTGACTCCCCCCAACCCAACCTATTTCTGTAGCCAATCCAGAAGGTCTGCAGAGATCTTCCAGGGAAATGTCATTGCCGCTTTCTGACAGGCGAACTCTATCTGAACGAACCAAGTTCACATGCTCAAACCTGATCGGGGGTGAGTTATCACAAATTCCAATTCCACAGCCTTTCCTTCTGGAATCTTAGGATGTTGTGTCCAAGAGTTATCTCATTTTATTATTACAACAGCCCTGTGAAGAGAATTAAATAAAGAGAGTTAAGCAGAGATTGAGCTCAGATCTCTTTGGTCCTAATCCCAGGGCCGGCTCTAGGCCCGCTCCCGGTGGCGCGGGGCGCCAGGGCGTCAGGCCACCAAGGGCGCTGCCGTGCCCGCTGAGAGGCACGGCTGAGGCTGCCCTAGGTGCGCCCCCGCTGTTCAGTCGACCCTACGGCAGGCTGGGCGGCACAGTGCAGCTGCGCCCATGGCAGCCCACCGCGTTGGGAAACGGGGGGGGGGGCCCGCCGGAGGGATCCGGCGCACCAGGGCGCCGGGCATGCTTAAGACGGCCCTGCCTAATCCAACACTCTGTGTAGTGCTTAGAGTCCTAGAATAGGACCTGGGAGAACAGGGTTCAAATCTCTGCTTGTCCAGGAAGCTCACTGGGTGACCTTGGGCCAGTCACTTAACCTCAAGCTAATTTACCTCTTATAATTGTTGTGAATAACTATGCTCACCAGCTTGATCACACACACACACACACACACACACAAGATGCATACACAGTCGTACTTTGGATATGACATAGGAATATATCAGGCAAAACTGCATACACAAATATGCAGATTAGAAAAAGTGTGCATGAAATGTGTACAAATTCTCAGGCAGCCTTTATGATTATGATTATGATTATTTATTAATGCTTGCAGACTTCTGCAGAAATGGGGCACATAGAATTTAAGACTAGGGGAAAATGTGTTACTGAGAGAAACCAAAGTTGACAGATCCAACCACCTGATTTGCTTTCTCTCCTTCACTTTCTGTCCCCTCTACTTCTCTTTCTTAGAAAAGGTATTGTACAGAGCAGAGATAATGGTAGACTTCCTTATCTTCCTCCTGAGTAAGTGTGGTAGACCCAATTCCCACGTTTAGGAGTGTCTTGTGCATAAACCTTTGCTGCATATTCGATGATGGAGTTTGGCTAACTTTTTTTTAAAGATTTTTTTTTTGTTCAGCTCAGCAAACTGCACTCTGACAAAAAAAAGTGCTTACTCACTTCCTCTCTGCTCTGCCACAGACAGTTCTCAGAGCAGATACTACTGCTCAAAGCCTTGGGTGAGGTGAATTTAAAAAATGAACTGTGTCAGGCAGGATTTTTCACATTCTTTCCCCTTCTTCTGCATGCTTAAATTTGGAAAGAGGCAGATCTTGATAAACATAAAATACGCCACATGCTAGGAGTGACCTGGAAATATAATTTGTGAAAAATGCAAAGCATGAGCAATCTCCTTGGAACTCACAGAAGGGGGGGGGACACCTAACTTGGCTGTATACTAGAATTATTCATCACACAATGTTTGAACTGTGCTAAGCTTTCAGCAGGAAATACACAAAGTCTTGTTATCTTCAAGGGAAATAAAAGAACTTGCTAGCAATAAGCTCATCTTGCTTAAATCTTTTTTTTTCCCAGGGTAAAAATACTTTTCGTACATGATTTCTATCTGCTGCTGAAAGTGAGCAAGACAACTTGAAGAGAACCATTTGTGTGTGTGTGTGTGTGCAAGAAAAGTAAATGGAAGCACTCGAGCCCCATTTTCACTTTCAAAGCAAAGTCATCTCATGTTAAACTAGTGGTTCTCAAAGGCTATGGCATACCACACTCGTGCGGCAAGAGAGGATGGCAAGTATGACGGAAGTGTGTCACCCCCCGTCAGGGTTACACCCGGGGCGCACTGCACCCCCCGCACCCCCCTTTGTACGCTCCTGTACAAACCATTTTAGGGACTCTGCTCCAGATTTGAGTAGGGTTTACTCCTCACTTTCTTCTTCCCAGGAATTTTTTTTTTACTCAAGAAATGAAAATAAGATTGTTCTCCACTTACATTTGTATTGTAAAAAAGATGTTGTGTCTTTTTTTAACTTATTTTTTTAAAAAAACAAACAAACACATAAGGTACACTTGATTGGGTTTTTTAAATATAGTTTTATTAATTTCCTATATACTGTATATCAATTACAAAAAAGAGAAAAAGATACAAAAACAAAATCCCAGCTCACCCACTCCCCTTTCCGGGACAGATCAATCTAGTTAAGTTTGCCAAAGTCCAGTCTGTGATTTTGTTAGTTGCCATTCTTCGGAGTTATCAGTAAAGTATTTTATAGAAGGATGCCATGTTTCAACAAAATTGTCTACATCACTTGTATTATTCTATGCATGTAATCTCTTCGTTAATCTTTCTGACACATCAATAGACCATACATTGTTTCCAGTGAGAAATCCAGAGATGATCCCATTTTGTGCCACTGCTAGAAGAAAAACAATTAGTTTTTGTATAACAAAGGTCAGGTGTCCCTTCTTTAAAAAAATAGTTAACAATCCCAAACTTGGGGTACATTCCACATGTTGACCCATAATATAGCTCATTTCCGTAAACACCTTCTGCCAGAAGGGCTTTCTTCACGTCCACCACATGTGAAATGTTGAGGTACACTTGATTGTTCTACAAACACAAGATGGTCCATGCATTATCCCAGCAGCAGAAGCCCAGTGCAAGTGTCCAGCCACACTGTCAGCTGCTGGTGCAAAGGATCACCCATTGGGTGTGAGCTGGAGGAACCATGCCAGAGAAGCCATTCATTACTGATCAGGAAAGAGGGAGTGCTTCAGGGATAGGTCTTTTGGCCATTGGCAGTGTGAGCCAGCCACCTCAGGCTGCTGATTTGGAGTGTCATAAAAGTGCAGCAAAAAATATTGTTGGTTTGTTATATTCCTATAGTATAGCTGCTGCTGATGGGATTTTCTCATACCTGCCAAGTTCCTCTTTTAAAAATAAGGGACCGGACCGAAAGTAGCATACCGGAAGTAGCGCGGCGGCCATTTTGGAACTGGGCGGAGCATGCTCAGAAGTGACTTTTGATGCTGCTGTGCCCAGTTCCAAAATGGCCGCCGCACCAGAAGTCGCGATGCAGCCATTTTGGAACTGGGCAGAGCAGCATCAAAAGTCGCTTCTGAGCATGCTCCGCCCAGTTCCAAAATGGCCGCCGCACCAGAATAAATCGGGGGAAAACAAAAAAATCCGTTTTTTCGGCTGGGGACAGCCGGAAAAATGGGGGTTTCCCAGGGAAAACGGGAGACTTGGCAACTATGGATTTTCTGCCTCAGGCACCAGAATGACTCCACCTAACTTTGGGTGCTATACTATGTGCCTTGACTGGGGTGGTGGATTTCTTTGGTCAGCCAGCAAGAATGTATTGGGCTGGCCAATTGCCTAATCATCTGGTGACCTATGGAAACCCAGACACTTCCTCCTTCGCCTCCTGCAATCCATGTATAAACTCCACCCTTGTGATTAGATTATCTTTGTCGAGGCATAACTGGTTAGCAGGTCATGAAATTGCCTGGCTTCTGAGTAAGGCCTACCAAAGCCGGCCAATTGTGTTTTATACTGCACACTTGTGGAGTGAATGAAAGATGTAGTGTGGACATGGAGGGAGCTGCTTAAACTCCTCTATCCAGTGTCAAGCTATCAGCAGCAAGGAGCTTCTCCTGTTTCTTCTGCTGCTCTGGGAGGCCACCCCACATCCCAAATGCCAGACAGGGTGGTAAGCAATCCTCCCTCTGATTGCTTAGCAACAGTGATTAAGCATCTGCTTCCATGTTTTGCTTTGTTCGTTTGATTTCCGATTGTCCAACTGACCTGCTTTTTAAAAATATGAAAAGTCAGAGTCCAGGCTCCCTGTTGGCTCATACTTCCTGTCAGCTTCTTTGGTCATGGTCTTCACCACTACAGGGAGAGGTATTGTATTTCTATTTAAATTACCAACATTATTTCTAAATTCGCACGGATACATAGAAATGAGCATGTCCAAAAACTTATGCAAATCAGTGACTTCCTTTTTTGGTGGTGCTTTTTTTTTTGCAGTGCTGTTACAGGCACAGGACAAAGGCCATAAAAAGGTTGGTTTCTCTTTGTAAAACACATGATTCATTGTTGTTGTTGTTGTTGTTGTTTTAAAAAAAAACCCAGCATGTATCTCTATGACCACTGAGTTGCTAAGTACAAGCATGCTTAAGATCTGAGGTTATAATGATGGACTGTAAAACTTTTCAGGCAGTTTCCAAACTTCCACTATTCATTTTCAGAAAGGTAAGCAATGGTGTGTTGTATATTTTACGAGGCTCACTGGAAGGACAGATCTTGAAGCTGAGGCTCCAATGCTTTGGCCACCTCATGAGAAGAGAAGGCCCCCTGGAAAAGACCCTTGGGAAAGATTGAGGGCACAAGGAGAAGGGGCCGACAGAGCTCGAGATGGTTGGACAGTGTTCTCGAAGCCACCAACATGAGTCTGACCAAACTGCGGGAGGCAGTGGAAGACAGGAGTGCCTGGCGTGCTGTGGTCCATGGGGCCACGAAGAGTCGGACACAACTAAATGACTAAACAACAACAACAACAGATATTTTACAAGTACTTCATTAATCAGTGCAGAAAGCTGCTTGAGTGTCATCCAAATGCTGGTCTTTATTTGCTATATGGTGATGTAAGCATCCTTTTTTAAAACAACAACAGCACCTTGTCTTTCTAGTCGTGAGGTCAGCAGAGGGGAAATTAGCAAAATACAGACACGTGTAGCTTAAAATGTTCCAGACTTCAGGAGAGAGGTAGCTGAAATGATTGTGCAGCCATTGCATTGATTGGGCAACAGATGTGGGGCTGGAATGGACACATTCCTCTTGAGCATTTAGTGCAGCAGTGGGGTAGGGTACCTGTGGTCCTCCAGCTGTTGTTGGCCTCCAACTCCCACAAATCCCAGCAAGAATAGACAATGGTCAGGGATTATGACTCCATCATCTCCAGCAACAGGTTTCCTATCACACTTAGTGCCTCAAGCCCTGTTGTTAGCCTCTTTCTACGGTAGGTAAGCAAAGGAAATTTTTGTTCTCTGTTACAAAAGAGGGTGATTTGTGGGGGAGGAACTGGGGGAGATTTTAGCACAGACGCTACATTGTTTTTGTTTTAAATATTGAAGGTACATATTCTTAAGTACTACTGTGGGCAAGAATCCTGTAGCAGAAATGGAGTGGCCCTCATAGTCAACAAAAGAGTGGCAAAAGCTGTAATGGGATGCAATCTCAAAAATGACAGAATGATCTCGATACGAATCCAAGGCAGACCTTTTAACATCACAGTAATCCAAGTTTATGCACCAACTACCGGTGCTGAAGAAAGTGAAATTGACCAATTCTATGAAGACCTACAACAACTTCTAGAAATGACACCAAAGAAGGATGTTCTTCTCATTACAGGGGATTGGAATGCTAAAGTAGGGAATCAAGAGATAAAAGGAACAACTGGCAAGTTTGGCCTTGGAGTTCAAAATGAAGCAGGGCAAAGGCTAATAGAGTTCTGTCAAGAGAACAAGCTGGTCATCACAAACACTCTCTTCCAACAACACAAGAGACGACTCTACACATGGATATCACCAAATGGGCAGCATCGAAATCAGATTGATTATATTCTCTGCAGCCAAAGATGGAGAAGCTCTATACAGTCAGCAAAAACAAGACCTGGAGCTGACTGTAACTCAGATCATCAGCTTCTTATAGCAAAATTCCAGCTTAAACTGAAGAAAGTAGGAAAAACCACTGGGCCAGTAAGATACAATCTGAATCAAATCCCTTATGAATACACAGTGGAAGTGAGGAACAGGTTTAAGGATTTAGATTTGGTGGACAGAGTGCCTGAAGAACTATGGATGGAGGCTCGTAACATTATACAGGAGGCAGCAACGAAAACCATCCCAAGGAAAAGGAAATGCAAGAAAGCAAAATGGCTATCCAACGAGGCCTTACAAATAGCGGAGGAGAGGAGGCAAGCAAAATGCAAGGGAGATAGGGAAAGATACAGGAAACTGAATGCAGATTTCCAAAAAACAGCAAGGAGAGACAAGAGGGTCTTCTTAAATGAGCAATGCAAAGAAATAGAGGAAAACAATAGAATGGGGAAAACCAGAGATCTGTTCAAGAAAATTGGAGATATGAAAGGAACATTTCATACAAAGATTACCATAATCAAGGACAAAAGTGGTAAGGACCTAACAGAAGCAGAAGACATCAAGAAGAGGTGGCAAGAATACACAGAGGAATTATACCAGAAAGATATGGAGGTCTCATACACCCCAGGTAGTGTGGTTGCTGACCTTGAGCCAGACATCTTGGAGAGTGAAGTCAAATGGGCCTTAGAAAGCATTGCTAATAACAAGGCCAGTGGAAGTGATGACATTCCAGCTGAACTATTTAAAATTTTAAAAGATGATGCTGTTAAGGTGCTACACCCAATATGCCAGCAAGTTTGGAAAACTCAGCAATGGCCAGAGGATTGGAAAAGATCAGTCTACATCCCAATTCCAAAGAAGGGCAGTGCCAAAGAATGCTCCAACTACCGCACAATTGCGCTCATTTCACACGCTAGCAAGGTTATGCTTAAAATTCTACAAGGCAGGCTTAGGCAGTATGTGGACCGAGAACTCCCAGAAGTGCAAGCTGGATTTCGAAAGGGCAGAGGAACCAGAGACCAAATAGCAAACATGCGCTGGATTATGGAGAAAGCTAGAGAGTTCCAGAAAAACGTCTACTTCTGCTTCATTGACTATGCAAAAGCCTTTGACTGTGTCGACCACAGCAAACTATGGCAAGTTCTTAAAGAAATGGGAGTGCCTGATCACCTCATCTGTCTCCTGAGAAATCTCTATGTGGGACAAGAAGCTACAGTTAGAACTGGATATGGAACAACTGATTGGTTCAAAATTGGGAAAGGAGTACGACAAGGTTGTATATTGTCTCCCTGCTTATTTAACTTATATGCAGAATTCATCATGCGAAAGGCTGGACTAGATGAATCCCAAGCAGGAATTAAGATTGCCGGAAGAAATATCAACAACCTCAGATATGCAGATGACACAACCTTGATGGCAGAAAGCGAGGAGGAATTAAAGAACCTTTTAATGAGGGTGAAAGAGGAGAGCGCAAAATATGGTCTGAAGCTCAACATCAAAAAAACCAAGATCATGGCCACTGGTCCCATCACCTCCTGGCAAATAGAAGGGGAAGAAATGGAGGCAGTGAGAGATTTTACTTTCTTGGGCTCCTTGATCACTGCAGATGGTGACAGCAGTCACGAAATTAAAAGACGCCTGCTTCTTGGGAGAAAAGCAATGACAAACCTAGACAGCATCTTAAAAAGCAGAGACATCACTTTGCCGACAAAGGTCCGTATAGTTAAAGCTATGGTTTTCCCAGTAGTGATGTATGGAAGTGAGAGCTGGACCATAAAGAAGGCTGATCGTCGAAGAATTGATGCTTTTGAATTATGGTGCTGGAGGAGACTCTTGAGAGTCCCATGGACTGCTAGAAGATCAAACTTATCCATTCTTAAGGAAATCAGGCCTGAGTGCTCCCTGGAAGGACAGATCGTGAAGCTGAGGCTCCAATACTTTGGCCACCTCATGAGAAGAGAAGAATCCTTGGAAAAGACCCTGATGTTGGGAAAGATTGAGGGCACTAGGAGAAGGGGACGACAGAGGACAAGATGGTTGGACAGTGTTCTCGAAGCTACGAACATGAGTTTGACCAAACTGCGGGAGGCAGTGCAAGACAGGAGTGCCTGGCGTGCTATGGTCCATGGGGTCACGAAGAGTCGGACACGACTAAACGACTAAACAACAACAACATTCTTAAGTACCGGACTGGTTATGTACCTTTCCACACTGCAGAATAAAGCAAACATTGCTGGCTGTTTTGGAAGCGAGCAGTTTGTAAACAGGGACAAAGTAATATCTGAGCCATAAATGGAAATAGTTATGGCATCTCATGAGGTGATGTCCATAAATGAAGAAGACTTTTCTAGGACAGAGTGCATAAGAGTGTGGTGTTTGGAAATTGTGACGTTCTTGATGCTGTTGCAATTGCTGACGGCATCACTGGGAGAGCGTTCTTGGCTAGGTGACAATAATATGATGAAGATGGAACGGTGGCTAAGAAAGTAAGTCTCTAAAGAATATATTTACTCCACAGATTTAAACTGCTTTCACAGGAATTCCCTCTCCCCAAGGAATCTTGGAAGCTATAGCTCTGCGAGGGCAGTTGGGTGGGTGGCTACATATATTTTGGACTCCATCTCCTGTTAAAATCAGCCAGTATGGCCAATGACCAGGTCTGATGAGAACTGTAGTCTAATAGTATCAGGAGCGGCCCAAGTTCCCCACACATGGCAGACAAACAAGTATAAAAGCAATATAACTATTTCAGGAGCATATAACACCAGTCCTGAAAGACCTACATTGCCTCCCAGTATGTTTCCGAGC
This sequence comes from Zootoca vivipara, assembly GCF_963506605.1. Taxonomy (NCBI): domain Eukaryota; kingdom Metazoa; phylum Chordata; class Lepidosauria; order Squamata; family Lacertidae; genus Zootoca; species Zootoca vivipara. The sequence goes on along the minus strand of NC_083280.1, from coordinate 61,571,203 downwards.
ACAATTCAAAGTGTTGGTGCTGACCTTTAAAGCCCTAACTGGCTTTTGTCCCTGCATACCTGAATGAGCATTCCCAACCCCATCATTCAGCCCGGACACTGAGGTCCAGCTCCGAGGGCCTTCTGAGTGTTCCCTCACTGCAAGAAGGGAAGTTACAGGGGACCAGGCGGAGAGCCTTCTCAGTGGTGGCACCCTCCCTGTGGAATGCCCTCGTGTCATATGCCAAGGAGTTAAGTAACTGTACAACCTTCAGAAGACATTGGACATCTATGGGGAAGTTTTTTGGAGGAAGTTAGATGGGTAGGGTACAAACAATAATAAATAAATAAATTATTATTATTATTATTATTAATAATAATAATAATAATAATAATAATAATAATAATTGGTACAGTTGGATGAGAAGCACCGTTTGTCACCACCAGGTGGTGTTGGACTACAACTCCCACTGGGGGGCTAGAACCTCATCCAAAGGTTTCCAACCAGATCAGCCAATTTTCCTACCCCCAGTGCCTCCACCTTGTCTGGATTAAGATCCAGCTTCTTTGCCCTCATCCATCCCAAAACTGCCTCAAGGCATCTGAAGGGAGTAGCTGGGGAATGGATTAAAATGTCAGAATGGCCACATGTGAATATCAGGTGCACAGCAAGCAGAGGAGGTTCGAGGTGCTTTGCAAAAGACTCGTTTCATAATAACACCTGGATATCCTCTGGTTACAAAGAGGCACATGCATATGTGGTCACTTTCTGACCACATCGCTTTCTTTTTTTTGCATCCTGTCAGGAAGGGATTGATGATAGAGACACAGCTGCTTAAGTGCAGAAGCCACGAGGTTCAATCCCTGGGACCTCCAGGCAAGTTCTGGGAGAGACCCCTATTGGAAATCCTGGAAGAGAGGCTGCCAGTCAGTGCAGACAATGCTAAGCTAGGTGGGTCTATCATCTGACTTGGTATAAGGCAGCCTCCTTTATTCCTGTTAAATGACCATAGTGCCCTGGAGTGACAGACTATCAAGCGTGTCTCAAGCATCTCAGATGCTTTTTTTCTCCCAAGGGTTCTTCATCAGCTCTTCCAGCTCCTTCATTTATTCCATTACAATCTGTCAACACTAGATCCATTTTTTTTTTTAAAAAAAATCTATATGTGAATGTGGGAGGGAACAGAACCTGAAGCTGGTGTTTTCTTTATTGTTGCTAGAGCAGCAGGTTTTTACCTTGGAAAATACAAATTGCTATTTATACTGTATGCCAGTTTCTCTCTGTTGGCAGTGAGATTTGTATATCAGCACTGCCAATATACAAATCAAGGCATGAGTGATTCTTCCTCCTCTGCACATATTATCTGAATCCTGGGCAAAGGGAATGTGACAACCAAATTTGGGTTGTCTCTTCACAGAACAGCATGTGCTAACCAAACTTTAAGACATGTTTTAAGCTCTGTGCCAAAAATGCCAGATCATACCCCAAACTATTGTGCGATTTCCTAACCCAAAAACACTTAAGCTCATTTTATGATTCGAGCCTTATAACGTTGACAGCTTTTATGCTATTCGGTACATGCTGCTGCCGTGATATTGCTGTGTGCTGCGTTTTTAAATTGAGATTTGACTCACGGAAAATCAAACATGGCTATGTAAGTTTAGTTGTGTTTATTTTTGCTTCACAGCTCAAGGCAGGGCCGAACTGGACCCTGGCTATCCAGAAATGTTTATTGAGCTTCACAAGCCCATTTTCTATTTACAAAAATGTCTTCGGAGTGAAATGAGAGTCAGGACTGCCCTGGCTACAAGTGATAAACATATACACACAAAAGGGTATGAATAAGGGGGCGGGGAGCTGTAGCTGCTTGGCATTTTGATGCAGTAATATGTCTACTTGTAGATCTGATCAATGGAAATGGCTTGAGAAATATTAGGTGCTGGCTCTGTTGAGATGCCCACTATCAAAACCGATTCAGTAGAACAGTGCCTTTTCTGGGATGCCCCTGTCCCAATGGGATTCACCTTTGAGTGGATATGGGATAGTGTACTGTAGATAATCTGTTTCTCCCTTTATCCACCCCCCTCCAATCCTATATTTTAAAAGCAATCAGGCAGGGGTCATTCCCAAACATTCGGAATTAAAAATACAGTGATGAACGAACCTGGGCCAGTCACTGCCTCTCAGCCTAACCTACCTCACAGGGTTGTTGTGAGGATTAAATGAAGATGGGGAGAACCATGTACACCACCTTGGGCTCCTGGGAGAAAAAAAGTGAGATATAAATGCAATAGAAATATACAGCACTTTTTTCCCCAGTGGGAACTGGCCAGAACTCAGTTCCAGCACCTCTCAGGTGGGCACCATTGCCATTGTAAGAGAACAAGGGAGGTGTTCATGGTGGGTTCCAGCACCTCTTTTTCTAGAAAAATAGCACTGGAGATTATTATTATTATTATTATTATTATTATTATTATTATTTAATATAATATAATATAATATCAAACTTAATCCATTCCGGGAATCCGTTCAACTCCCGAAACCATTCAAAAACCAAGGCGCGGCTTCCGATTGGCTGCAGGAGCTTTTTGTACTCCCAAGCCGCGTCAGATGTTCAGCTTCCAAAAAAAGTCCACAAACCGGAACACTTACTTCCGGGTTTGTGGCATTTGGGAGCCAATTTGTTTGGGAGCCAAGCCGTTTGAGTACCAAGGTACCACTGTATAATATAGGCAGTCATAATGATGATATGGAACTTCCAGGTTAAGAGGGTGTTGAGGTGGCAAACAAGACGCAACACAAAGGTAGTATATTCCGGGGGTGACCAAGAGCAAAAGCAGGAGCCCCCTTTTATTGAGATTTTGTAACCAAGTAAATCATTAACAACCAGTGCAGTCTTCCTCCAATGACAGCCAGGACATCCCAGAAAAGGTGGAACTTCCCCATGTGTCACATCCTGCCAACACCCAATTTTCCCTCCATAAGGGAAGTGCCTGATCCTCACGTATCCCACAAACACCTCCCTGTCACATGTGCGCTCTTTACACATCCCCCTCCCCTCAATCTTGTGACTGCTGCTAGCCTCCCAAAACCTCCTCCCCATTCCATTGTTTTCCTCCCGACCTGGGTTCAACCTCTCTGGCTTGGACCTGCTTCCCCTGTTACAACTTGCCCAAACCAGTTCCATCCTGTTCTCCCCACCTCTGCCCAGTCCTGTGGTGACCTGCTGCCCTGCTCTGTCCCAATGACCCAACCTATAGATACGTGTGTGCTTATACCGACGTACAATGTGGCTTGCCAGCATTGCACGCGATAACAACCTTTAACATTTGACAGCTCTCCTGCCAGGCTTGATGCGGCTTGCCGACATCAACCCCAGAATCACTCCCACAAGAGGGAGTAATGTTCTGAATAGCCATTGCTGAGGAACATCAAGGGAAGGCTGTTGGGTTCATGGTATGTACAAGGTATGTGCACCTAGATGCAAGAGATTCAGTTTCAAATGGAGACAAGGACCTAGTGTCCCCGACACAGCTATTGGCACCAGGTATGGGGACAGTGGATAGATGGCAAAGGATAACAAGCATCATGTGGACCATTCTGCGCGGGCAGCAGCTGCCCTGCTGGTATCCAGTTCCCTGACTTTCATTGTAAGCAGATTGCATGTTTGAATCTGAGATCCAAACTGGCTTGGTGGTGATCTCACCCAAAGTTTTGCACCCAGCCTTGAAATGAGTCCTTTCCTGCAAACTATGCCCAGGACATGAAAATGCTTCTTTGTGGAGGCTTTTTGCATGCTATGGAGCTGCGAAGTCTGCAGCATTAGAACAGGCCCGATGTGCCTCAGCCCCACTAAAATAATGGGACTTGAGCACACCCGACTCTCTGTGAGCTGCGCTGGTGTTGTTTGGAGGAACTGCGGTGGAAGAGATATTTTAGGTTTGCAACTGCAGCCAAGTTAGCATTGCTGGTGCCATTCTTAGCCAATTTCCACATAACTCTGAAGTGTAAATGAGCCATGCAGGAGTTAAACGGTGCCAAAGACAGAGGCACTTCCTATGGCAATACAAAGCTGTCTTAGTAATCTCATGGCAACAGCTGCTTTTTTTAAAAAAAAACCAGTGACATGAAACTTCCATTCTAATATTAGATAGGATGCAGCTCCCTCGATCCACTCTAATTACTTGATATCAAGACAAAAGGGGATTAGCACTTATTAAAATTGATAGGCTGTGCTGCACAATGCTGGTGCCATTCTGTCTCACCCCCCCCCCCAATGAGCCCTGGAAGGCTGCGGTCTTGCATCTTCCTTAAAATCAGCAGCCAGGGAACAAACCTAACTGCCAGTAATAACAACATGAGAAGATTCTTGCTGGATCAGGCCAAAGGCCCATCTAGTCAGATATCTGGTGCTCACAGTGGCCAACCAGTTGCCTGTGATAAGTCGGCAAGCAGGACCCGAGCGCAGCAGTGTTTCCCCCACTCCTCTTCGTCAGCAGCTGGCATTCAGAAACTGACTGCCTCTGAATAAGGCCTAGAACAGAGGGATGGAAGTGGATTTGGCTGGCGGCCTAAGCCCTGATCTTCTCCATCCTCCTCAGGCCAAGTGGGCGGGGTCACCTACCTGCCAGTCACCTGGCATCAGGTGACCACTTCAAAGGGTGCAAGCTCCCCAGAAAGTGCTCTGTGAGCACTTCAGCCTTCATGAAGTCTTCAACCAGATACTGTGGGGCTCCAGCCACCTCGCACCCAAGACTGAGGGGAGGGGCAGCACACGGATGTCATGCACCCAGTCCATGTCACGTGTAAACATGACATTGCATTATCAGGAGGAGGCTCAGCGTGGAGCAGATTCCTCTCTCACACTCAGGAGGAGCCAGCCACTCAGGGTCGTCTTAAGCTTATCTGGCGCCCTGGCGCGAAGATCCCTCCTGCGCCCCCTCCCGCCCCATTTCCCAGCGTGGCTGTCTGGCGGGCGCCGCAGCGCAGCCCCCCCCCCCCGTGGCCCTGCGCCACCCAGCCTTGCCGTAGGGCCGGCCCTGCAGCCACTGAACTGAGCTATTCTCAGCCTGCTCTGTTTCCTCAACATTGAGGGGGGTCTGGCCCCCCGCCAGCAGATACTGAGGGGGCCAAAGACACCTTTGCCCCTAGGAGTTGCCATGCCCGGCTCCCATCATCCCTGCCCTGCCCTGACCAGTGCCCATGCTGACTCGGGCTGATGGGAGTTGGAGACCAACAACATGCAAAAGGCCAAAGGTTCCCCACTTTGGGCTCAGAGTAGCCAGCCCAGTCATTCCCAAGCTGTGTACTGGAGAAAAAAAAAGAATATGAGTTGTGAATGAGCTGCTGCTGTACCATAAGAAGTAAGCTCAGCGTTCCTCTGAGATTCTGATCACAACTCCTTCCAGTTACGTCTCTTATAAAGGCAGCAGATTTTGCCATGTCTCTGCGCTGGAAAGGATGGAATGATTCCACCACACTTGATACAAATGGCCCTGCTCTTTTATTCAGCATGCTTTAGTTTGGCTGCTGTTATTTGTTTTGTGATTTACGTGTTTACAGGGTGTTTTGACGATACTAAGCCACCTTGGGCGCAATTTGCAGGAAGGGGGCAGATGAACTTTAAAAACAAATAAAGGAAAAAATTGGACCATAATGACCTGGCCTCATTGCCTGCTGTCAGAAATCCTCTTGGGGCTTCGGCCGTAAAACACCGGGGGGGGGGCACAGATGCAAGACCTGCCCCAAACATCCCCAGAAATGCATGCATCATGTGTAGGACCAAAGAGGGTTTCCAAGCACATTCTATGGAACATGCTTAGAAATCATCTACAGACGCTACAAATGCTAAAGTATGAAGAGGAACCTGCAAACCTGGTGATGTGTGTGTGTGTGGGGGGGGGGAATGGTTTGCATTTGGGCCTCTGCCCCACTCTTCTTGCCAGTGTCTCCAACTGAAGGCAAAACCAGCATTCTGCTTCAATTGGAAGCCCCTCCAAGTTTTCAGCTGTCGCTGTAAATCTCATTGGCTCATGGCACATATTTTCTCTTATGTTGGGATCTATTTTAAGATCACCTAGTATCCATGACAGGTTCACACTTCACTTTGTTAGGGCCAAGCCAGACATTACATGGCAGATGCAGGTAAGAGTTTCCTGGCTTTTTTTTAAAAAAAAACAGAAAGCAGCCACAGGACACTCAACTTTAGTAGAAGGACAGCGGGTGGGGAAGACTGTGCCTTCATTCTTCCCGGCTCCGTTTCTATCCTGGGGACAGAAATATGAGTAAGGAGGGCAATTTTAAGTAGAGAAGTGGCTGGAATGAAAGGAGTGAAGCAGTCCCCTCACCTCAGTTGCCCTGGCGTCTAGTTGCTGAAGGATTCGAACTCAGAGTTGGAAGGGTCATCTAGTCCAACCCCCTTCAGTCCACCACATATGGTAAAACATACCTCATTACATATCCAACACTTATCTGATTCGGACTTATACACTTCTTATGTTCTCATACCCTCCAACATTTCTTCAAAATAGGGATGTCCAGTGCTATTTTTCTAGAAAAAAAAGGTGCCGGAACTCCCTTGTTCTTTTAGAATGGCAATGATGCCCACCTGAGCCTATTCCAAAGCTTTCAACATTTTTTTCTGATGAAAATAGGGACGTCCAAAGGAAAAGCGGGACCACCTGGGATCAAATCAGAGACCGGGATGGCTTCTGTAAATCGGGGGCTGTCCCTGGAAATAGGGAAACTTGAGGGTCTGCATCAGGGGTCTCTCAAACTAAGGCCCGGGGGCCGGATGCGGCCCAATCGCCTTCTAAATCTGGCCCACAAACGGTCCTGGAATCAGCATTTTTTACATGAGTAGAATGTGTCCTTTTATTTAAAATGCATCTCTGGGTTATTTGTGGAGTCTGCCTGGTGTTTGTACATGAGTAGAATGTGTCCGTTTATATAAAATGCATCTCTGGGTTATTTGTGGGGCATAGGAATTTGTTCATATTTTTCTTCAAAATATAGTCCGGCCCCCCACAAGGTCTGAGGGACAGTGGACCGGCCCCCTGCTGAAAAAGTTTGCTGACCCCTGGTCTGCATTCTTATTTGTGGTGGTGCCCAGGAGTATCTAAGGAGGAAAGTGGGCAGCCACTATCTGGTCACGCCCACAATTACAAAGGTGGCGGTAGGCAAAATCTTTTCAATTCCATGGGGATGTTGTCATCATGGAGCGCAAAGCAAAGCAAGTGTGTGGAGCCAATTGCAGGTGACCTCCCTCCCACCCCAGAAATCAGTTCTAAAGCCCAAGTAGTAATCTCTGCCATTCCGAGGTTTCCATCTCCTCCTTGTCAACATGCCCTTTAATCCTTTCATCCTCTTATATGTGACAATGAATCAGGCAATAGAGCAAACTGTAGCTCTGAATGCAGTCTTTCAAACACATAAAATAAAAAATCTAGTAAGATCAGGCTTTGGGGGTCTATTTTTGTTTTGTTTTTTAAGACTCGTTATTATAAATTGACTAGCTGGCCCTGCACGCGTTGCTGTGCGTTAGTCTGTGAAATGGAGGGTAATAGCCCCCCTTCAGATCCCCCTGAGCCTCAGAGTCCCTGAGTTGAGATACTGTGGAAAGGGCAGGTTTCATCCCTGTGTCTCCCCCCACCCTGACCCATTACGTATCCCTGCTCCCTATTCGCCCCCTCCCGCATCCCCTCCAGGCAGGCCCCTACCTCCACTTGGCAATGTTGGTTATTTGGTGGGGGCTAGGGGTCTTGGTGGGGGCTCGGGGTCTGATAATGGCCGCCTTGGTGGTTTCAGTTGCTTGGTTGATGATGTCATTTGGTTTGTGGGTGTGGCTTAGATTTCACAGGAAGGGAGGGGGTGGAGGAGGGTATTACCCCACTTGAGGGCGCTGTTTGACTAGGTGGAAAACCAGGTATATACCTGCCCAGGTGTGTGATTTGAGGAATTTTTGTCTCCAACAACGCTCCGGGAGTGGCCTGGATCGTTGTGTCAAAATTTCAGGACGATCGGTCAAGCGGTTACGGAGAAAAGTGGAAAACGCAGTTTCACAATTTTTACATTTATATATATATATATAGATAGAAAGATAGATAATATCTCATAGAAGGGAGCTTTAATATTACATGAAAGGAGGGAGCAGAACTACAAGGAGACAGGAAACCCATGAGACAGGCACACACAGAAGATGACTGAGTCTGACCACACTCTCCAAAGGAACAATGGGCTTCATTTTTTGTGTCTGAGAAGCAGGCTGAAACTATGCACGCTGTGGCTTTGCTGAATAATAATAATAATAATAATAATAATAAATCTTCCTTTTGAAAAGCAAACAATAAGCTGCTGGACGGACTCCTTGAACAAACGTTAGTGTTACTAGTGCTCTGATTTATTAACTTTATTTTTAGACCTGTGGAATGCAGTTGTCTCTTACTCTCTAGGTAGAGAGGGGAAGAGAGAGAGAAGAAAAACAAACAAATCACAAGGAGCAAAAGACAGCCCAGCGAGCTGCCCCCTTAGGGCTATTTTGCACTTTGCACCTGCCAGTGTACCCTGGATTGTGAGTCCTGCAACTGACATCCATCCCATAATATGAGCGGGTTAAACAAAAGGCTTGTTTCTTTACCAAACGATACACTGCAGCACCCTGACAATAACTTTGCACTCCTTCTCCGAAAGGTCTATATGGTCAACACACACACGGTTTCTGCGGAAAGGTTGTTCCTTAGATGAAATACCCGACTCTTACTCTGTCTTGGTCTTGGTAACTAGAAGTAGCCTGCTATACCACAAGCTTCTAGGAATCCAGGGCCTACACAGATTCTGCATTAAGACTATAAATAGCTGGATGTTTTGAAAGCGCAACCTATGGAACTGCCTCGGCTCAGTGACGCAGCATCAACTTTTGCATGCAAAAAGTTTGCAGGTTCAATCCCCGGCATTTCCAGGTAGGAAATGGTCTAACTGCATATGGCAATTTCCTATGCCTGAGCGGCCAGATAGATGCAAAAAGGCTCCTCCTGTACCTTCAATGGTTCTGTAAAACATTCAGCTCATGCAATTTGTCATGCAAAGCACACCTGCTGAAACACATTAAGCTATTAAAAGAGCAGGAAGAAGTCTGTCCTCTTTTCTACAGGACTATCCTAACACAAGTTGTTGTGGGGTCTTGCTGACTGCCTATAAAACAGCGTGACCATGCTGAAAATGCAGCAGGAACCCTCCTACACTAGTGGCCAAAATAACCAGAAAAAGGAAGCATAACTTGCTCAGGCTGATATGCAGTAGCTTTCCTTCATTTGAATGTAGCCAATGAGCATGAGTGTTCAGGGAGCCCATCAGGTGTTATGAGCCATCAAACCTCAGAAACATACTTTCCCCAAAAGGTTTCCACAGTTTTGGCCACTAGTGTATGTTATTCCATTCCTATAACTGCCGTCCCCAACCATAGCTTTGCTATCCCAAGAGCGCCATCAAAAAGAAGTGTTCTGCACCCCATCTGCCCACCCCAGGCTTTAAAATCCTATACTTTCTAGCAGGAGTTGCCAAGGTGCTGCCCACTGACACAATGGCACTTTTGAGGTCTTTCCCTGGCACCCATAGTGGAGCACTGCTGTGTCGACTAAAGGTAAAGGGACCCCTGACCATTAGGTCCAGTCGTGACCGACTCTGGGGTTGCGGCGCTCACCTCGTGTTATTGGCCAAGGGAGCCGGCGTACAGCTTCCAGGTCATGTGGCCAGCATGACTAAGTCGCTTCTGATGAACCAGAGCAGCGCACGGAAACGCCGTTTACCTTTCCGCCGCAGCGGTACCTATTTATCTACTTGCACTTTGACGTGCTTTCGAACTGCTAGGTTGGCAGGAGCTGGGACCGAGCAATGGGAGCTCACCCCGTCGCGGGGATTCGAACCACTGACCTGATCGGCAAGCCCTAGGCTCTGTGGTTTAACCCACAGCGCCACCCGCGTCCCTCCAAGCGTCCCTGTGTCGATAAATGGCCTAACTGCTGCAGAGACATCATACTGCCCACCAACTGCAGGGGCCAATGCGGCACACACACCCCTTTCTCCTTATGCATCAGAGGAGGATTCTGGGACCGGAACACACATGGCTCCAGGTAGCGAACAATGCTAATTTCCAAACTTGTACCATAAGGTTGCTGGCTCAAACACCAGAGTCCTTGTCATGTCATCACTGGAGTGGTAGGGGAGAGAAAGAGAGCGTCCACATGCAGTCTAGGTGCCCTCCCATTCTACCTCCAAACAGAGTAGCACTGTGACAAATTATGCCCTCATGGTCAGCTAGAGGGAGAAAGCACACTTGGACACAGCCCAGGCAGGCACCTGCTGCCACAGTGCTATTTGCACAACGCAGGTCCTTTCTAGGTGTTTGATGAACAGCAGCAAAACTCGGCTGAACCATCAGCAATATCGCAGTGCTGATATTTCAGATGAGGTCTGGAGTCGAGTCATGTTTCCAGCTTTTTCCTTGCCAGAACTGGAAGCCAGCTGAGGCAGGAAGCAAGCAAGCAAACACACACTAGGCCAGAGGAGGAGAGGTAGAGAGGGGGGGGGTCATTGACCCTTCTGCCCAATAACTCTTCAGATTTCAGCATGAACACGCTCTCTGCTACCCAGAATGCCTTGCATCTGTACACAAGCCCCAGACAAGTCTGAGCAGCAGGTTGCAATTCCTCTGCTTGACAAAGTCTGTTTCACTCGGCAGCCATGGAGACGACTGGCTTGGTGTTGGTGATTCAACTGCTATAGCCAACTGTCACAGCTGACTCTGTTGACTTTGCAGTTAACTGGGACTTTCCAGCCATACGGGGCTTGTTTGGTGCATTAATGCCTCATTAAAAGCTATAACTATCTTTAAATGCCCCCTCCGAAAGCAAGCACTCGGTGAAATTCAGTCAGTGGACTATTTAATTGTTCACAATAGCAGCAAATTGCCAGGAGCTAAATCACATTAATGATGATAATCATAACTTTCATTTGTTGCATTATATCCCACCTTTTTCTCCGAGGAGCTCATGATGTACACCAGGCACCCCTAATCTCGGCCCTCCAGCTGTTTTGGGACTACAATTCCCATCACCCCTGACCACTGGTCCTGTTAGCTAGCGATGATGGGAGTTGTAGTCCCAAAACAGCTGGAGGGCTAAGTTTGGGGATGCCTGATGTACACGGTCCTTCGCTTCCTCATTTAATCCACACAACAACCCTTTGAGGTAGGTTGGTCTGAGAGGCAGTGATTGTGTGACCCAGGGTCACCCTTTGAGCTTCATGGCCAAGTGGTCTCCCAGGTCACAGTCCGACACCCTAACCACCGAAAAAGAATAATATTGAAGACCTGATTGGGTTCCACAACTATATATATATTTTTTAGAAACATAAAACCCTCTAGAATTTTTTTTTGGGGGGGGAGTGCAGATTTGCAGTTTTTAAGCTTTCTGAGCTAGGACAAGCTTTTGAAAGGAGAAATGAAAGTCCAAGAGTTCTGGGAACCACTCACTATGCAGTCCTGTGCATATTTCATCAGAAGAATGTCCCATAGTATACAGTACAGATTACTTACAGGTAAGCATGCGTAGGGTTACAGCCCTATAGATTTTCTCAGAAAACAGGACACAGCCTGTATGTTCACCCACCCACCACAGAATCGAAAAGGTTTAGCTTTTGCTTTCTGTGAGAAGTTTCACTTCAAGCTTGTCCTTGCCCTTATGTCCATTCTAGGTAAACTGAAAGAAAAACAAAACTAGGGGCCAGAAATCTGCCTTTAGTTTTACTGCATTTCCCCTACATAGAGCTGCAGATGTGAGCTGATGTCATAGGAATATTTAGACATTACAAAACACATTTGGATTACTGAACAAACATATGACAGCGAATTAGAATAATTATATATTTTGTGCTGAGGAAAGAAATTTGGGGAGGCTATCCAGTTACTAATTTGAATTTCATTGTGTTCTGATTACATATTGTTTTATTCATTAAAATGAGTTATTCTCATCAATTGGGGGTGCTAGAATTTGATAGCATAATGAGGGCTTGGTCAAATGCTATTTCCAGTTGACCTGCTGAAATCCATTTTTGGGATCTACAGATATGCCCAGCCTTTCTCAACCAGTCAGTATTTTACTGGACTGAGAAATAAAATGATGCTCTGACAGGTAACCACTTTTGAGGTGGGGGAAAAAACCAACAACTCTAAGACATGCCAGGTTCCACATTCTGTGAAGAGATTCTGTCAGAGTCAACTAGTTAGGTAAGGGTGTGTGTGTGTGTGTGTGTGTGTGTGTGTGTGTGTGTGTGTGTGTAGATATAGACCATGGGTAGGCAAACTAAGGCCTGGGATCCGGCCCAATCGTATTCTAAATCTGGCCCACGGACGGTCCGGGAATCAGAGTGTTTTTACATGAGTAGAATGTGTGCTTTTATTTAAAATGCATCTCTGGGTTATTTGTGGGGCATAGGAATTCGTTCATTTCCCTCCCCCCCCCAAAATATAGTCTGGCCCGCCGTTCGCACCTTGAAAAGTACTCAAACCGAGCGGCGATAGCACGCGTACGCAAAGTGCCAATAGAGCGCTTCTGCGCATGCACACGCGGCGGAACCCAGAAGTAAACACTTCCGGGTCTGTCGAGTATGCAACTTGAAAGTATGCAACCCGCAGCGTACTTAACCTGAGGTATGACTGTAAACTATAAACAAAAGTTCCGCATCTGGTAAGGATAGAGATGTGAAGGCCCGGAAAAACAAAAAAAAATTCAAGGGGAAACCGGTTTTTTCCCGGGTTTTTCCTGAAGCCTTTTTTGTTTTCTTCCAAAAAATTGGAAAAATATTTTAAAAAAATACTGTGGAGAGGAAATATGAATAATTGTTACTTCTGGATTTTAAAAAATTGTTTTGTGGAGGGTTTTTTTGTTCCACATAAACTAGTAAACAGTTCAGGAGATTGTTGCTCCATTTGTTACAAATACAAATACCGGTAAATATTATTTTAAAAGTAAATTCTGTTTGTAATAATTGTTTGGATACACTATATTTTTAATATGCTACTTGTGATAATTTTATGCCCATTAAAATTGTCCATAGTTATATTTTATGTTTCTAAAGAAACAGAATGACTTTCAATCTGGAAAAGAAAAAAGAAGTGCTAATGTAGCATTTTTTCAATTTTCCCAAAAATTTCCGTTTTTTTTTAAAAAAACCCAAAAAACACAAAGAAACCAGGTTTTCCCCCGAGCTTCAAAATTTCCGGAAATTTTACATCTCTAAGTAAGGAGCGTTAGGCAACAATTAGAGGATGCCTGGACACAACAGTTTGGTTGCATAAAGCCATAGAGGTATTCTGGGTAGCAAAAAAATAAAATAAAATAAATTCTAGGGAGATAGACCAAAGGGATATCTGGAGGTCATCTGGTACAACCAGGCTGGGTAAGAAAAGTAAACCAAGGCCACCAAGTATCAGCAAATCTACCTGATTTTATCATATTTCTGCTGAATCTTCTTTGCTTCTAACAATCAGTGGTTTCCATTTTAGCTGCTGCCCAGAGGAATAACTAATTGCCCAGGGGCTCAATTAGTGTCAGCCCCTTCTGTCAAGAGCTTGGGTGTAACCTTGGATGCCTCCCTTTCCATGGAGGCGCAGGTTGCAACCACAGCCAAGATGGCATTTTCCCATCTCCGCCGCATTAAGCAGTTGGTCCCCTACCTTTCTCAGCCTGACCTGGCCACAGTGATCCATGTGATGGTCACCTCCAGGCTTGATTATTGTAACTCGCTCTACGCGGGGCTGCCCTTGAAACTGACCCAGAAACTCCAGCGGGTGCAGAATGCCGCGGCGAGACTCCTTATGGGGTCCCCACCGCAGGATCACATTCATCCAGTGCTTTACCAGCTGCACTGGCTCCCGGTGGAGTACAGGATCAGGTTTAAGGTGCTGGTTTTGACCTTTAAAGCCTTATGCGGCTTAGGACCCTCGTACCTGCGGGACCGCCTCTCCCGGTATGCCCCGCAGAGGACATTAAGGTCCACAAATAATAACATACTGGAGATCCCGAGTCACAAGGTGGTTAGACTGGCCTCGACCAGGACCAGGGCCTTCTCAGTACTAGCCCCGACCTAGTGGAACGCTCTCTCTCAGGAGACTAGGGCCCAGCGGGAGTTGTCATCTTTTCGTAGGGCCTGCAAGACAGAGCTGTTCTGCTTGGCCTTTGGACTGACTCAGTCTGACCCCGGTGTTACCCTCCCCTAATTTAAATGAGGTTCCACTTGTAGATTCCCATCTTAAAATTGAATTTTAACATTGTATTTAATCTGTATTTTAATTGAATTGTTTCTTTTATGCTTGTTTTGATATTTTTGTTGTTAGCCGCCCTGAGCCCGGTCTTGACTGGGAAGAGCGGGGTATAAATAAAATTATTATTATTATTATTATTATTATTATTATTATTATTATTATTATTTCCTTGTACGGTAATATAATACATTAGGGTAGCTGGGTGATACTTGTAGGCAGTCACCAGAAGCAAGCCTGGGAGGCTACAGAAATTATCCTGTTCATTTGGGTGCACAGCTACTGTACATACTTGCTGGCCCCTTATCACTTATCCTCTCCTGGGGAATCAGTGTGGTGGCATGGTTAGAGCATTGGGCGAGGCCCTGAGAGACCAGGGTTCGAATCCCCACCCGGCCAGTGGGGTGACCTTGCACCAGCCAATAACTAGCAATAGCTCAGTCGGTAGAGTACGAAACTCCTAATCTCATTGTGGGTTCAAGCCCCACAATGGGTAAAATATTCCTGCATTACAGGGGGTTGGACTCAATGACCCTTGTGGTCCCTTCCAGCTCTACAATTCTAAGATGCTATGATTCTCAGCCTAACCTATCTCTCACGGCTGTTACAAGGATGAAATGGAGAGGAGGAGTCTCTTGCATGTTGCCATCAGCTCCTTGGAGGAAGGGTTTTTCAAACGGAGACCACTATAAATGGTGAGACTTGGACAGAGAACAGTGTCCAAGACACCATCCCCTATTTTAGACTTCTCTTGTACACAAGGCTTTGCTCATTGCTACTTGAGCATGCCCGGTAGCATGACGTATACAAAGCTGACAGGCATGGGTAGAAAGTTACTGCAACAACACAGACAGATACTCCCTTCTCCTCTTCAGGTTTATCTACTCTCACCCGCACAATGTGCTTTTACCCCTCTTGGGTCAGTTCAATCTGGCTAAGAAACATTGTACACTACAAGCATATTTATATAAGTGCATCCTAAGGGCACACAGACTATCCTCTATACATAATTTCTAGACTGAGTATATAAAGAACACGGTACTTAATTAATTAAATTTTAAAAAGTTATTATTATCTGCTCACTTTCCCAATATGATCGCTGCTTTGGCAAAGAAGAGTTTGCTCATAGTGAACTCTTGGTTTTCCTTTCTGCCATTTGTTGCTCTGAGCGATTGCTGCTGCTCTGTGCCAAGTCATTGTCTGTGATATTGAAGTAGCAAATGATTTCCATAACTAAATGTACCCTATGGAGTGGCGTCACATTGTGATGCTTCAATTCCATTGACTTCATTCAGTCAGCTTTTTGGCTTCAAACTGTAAGCAGTCGAACTGTGTGCAGGGTTGTAGTATGTCTATTTCATGGCTAGTTTATTACTCTCTTGTGTGGCTATTTAGGCATGATATATCTTGGGTCTTTTCTTTTTTTTAAAGAGCTGTTGGCAATCAAATAGGGGTTTTACAGGCAACTGAAATTTTCAAGGAAGAATGTTGTTTAGAGCAGGGGATGTTTTCAGGAAGCGTTTGAAAAGGGAGAGATGCGGGGAGCATTAGGCAGACTGGGAGGAGGACATTGTTCCTGGAGGTTGTTTTCCCCATATTACTGGAATGGCAAGATATCTTTGGCATACACAGGATATAGCCTGAGTGGGAAGCAGAGAACACTGTGCTTGTTTTTGCAGAAAGAAACTTGTTCCGGAGAACTTCAGAAGGAGAGAAATTGTCGGCTTGTTGTGAATGATTTTTGGACTAGGGGGAGGTTGAGGTTTTGTTTATTTTTGATTATTGGTTAATGAATGGGTCTGATGATTGCTTTCCTAACAGTAAGGCCAGACTTTTTTTGTGGTAAGGAAGGACACAGAACCTAAACTCACACGGGAAACTTGGTTTAGTGAAAAGGTCTCAGCAGCTCACCTGAAGCTTAAGGGGGAGAGGGAGGCAACCGAACTCTTCTGAGGGAGTCCCACAACTTGGGCCTCTCGCATGAACGGACCTTGGCTCTTGCTTCTTCACCTGAAGCCCTTCTAAGGGCAATGAGCTCCACCACCTGAGGCAAGAGCGATGGAGACCAAAGAGGATATTTTTGGTTGTGGCACCACATCTGTGGAATGCCCTCTGCAGAAAATCTCTCTTGGCACCAACTCTGCTGCTCTTTAGGCACCAAAAACTTTATACAGTCAGACCTTGGTTTAAGTAGGCCTCGGTTTGAGTACTTTCAGTTTAAGTACTCCGCAGACCCGTCTGGAATGGATTAATGCACTTTCCATTACTTTCAATGGGAAAGTTCGCTTCAGGTTAAGTACAGACTTCCAGAGCCAATTGTGTACTTAAACTGAGGTACCACTATATGCCCAGACTTTCTGCATGTTTCATAACCAACTTTGGCTTTACAGGATAGCTGTGGAGGATTCTATTGGTTTTGTAGCAATTTTTTTGGGGGGGGGATCTTCATTCTATGCACATTTTTGTCCTAACTTGTGGTTTGTCTGTTCTTTTTGTTGTTGTTGTTGTTGTTGTACATTTTATACAGCCTAGAAACTCACTCACACATACAGCCCCCCCCCAAGTCAGCATTCCATACAAAACAATGTGCCTCCTCTCCACTATGGATTTCTTCCCCACCCAGCCCCACTGGAACCCCCTCCTTCTATAATGCTTTCTTTTTTAAAAGAACCAGCAGTTCAATATTTTTTTTGGCTAAGTCTTTTATCAGCAAGGAGAACACAGTCAACAACAGGGGTCAGCAAACTTTTTCAGCTGTGGGCTGGTCCACTGTCCCTCAGACCTTGGGGAGGCAGACTATATTTTTTTTTGGGGGGGGGGTGAACGAATTCCTATGCCCCACAAATAACTCAGATATGCATTTTAAATAAAAGCACACATTTTACTCATGTAAAAACACCAGGCAGGCCCCACAAATAACCCAGAGTTGCATTTCAAATAAAAGGACACATTCTACTCATGTAAAGACATGCTGTTTCTCAGACCGTCCGCGGGCCGGATTTAGAAGGCGATTGGGCCGGGTTGCCTACCCCTGGTCAACACTATCTACAGCCACTGCTTTATTCTCCCTGCCTGGCCTCTTAATTGTTTTGCCAACCAGGAAAAGCTGGATGTTGCGTTCCTACCTAATGCATTTCATGTAAAGGAAAAGCAAGAAGTTGCATAGAACTGGCACAGGGGGGCGACGAGGGGGGGGTGGAGCTCTTGTTTTTGAACTACTAGGACCAACAGATTGTTTTCCTGGTGCAGGGAAGGAGGGGGTCAGAAATGCTATTAAGAGGAAACACAATTAAAAAAATCGGATGATAAGATGTCCCTTTCTGATGTGGAGAAGACCAATCTGCCAGTGCTTTATCTTTGACAGGCCAGCCCTGCTAAGATAAATTGGAAAGCGACACAGATCGGTACAACCAGCTGCATGAAATGGAAATATGTACAAATGGTTATTTTGGTAAACAGGAAGGTTTGGAGACATCAGGTTTTTTCCTTCTCTTTTTTAATGCTGAACGTAGTCTCCACACTGGAGAGTTAAAACACCACACCCTCTGCATTTCAACACAGTGCTTCCCAAACTCCTCCCTCTCAGACCACTTGAAAATTGCCGAGGGTCTTGGTGGACCACATGATGATTTTCCTGCCTGTCGTATCAATTGTAGTGTGCCACACTAGATGTTGCATGTTTTCTTAATTCGTATTCTTATTGCTTCTTTTCTTTCTCTTATCAGAACTTGAACACTGTAGAGTTCAAATTGCAATATGGCATAATAAAAGATGCGATGAAAATACAATTGCAAATCAGTGTGAATATTTAGTGCAGACACAACGTGGACCACCTAAAAGGAAGCTCACAGTCCACAGACCTCTCCGTTCAGAAGTGCTGTTATTGTGGTGGTGCTGGTCCTCAAGCTGATTAAATTTAAAATTACATTTAAAAGGGGCCCCACTGCACTGAAAGAAGCAGTTTGGCAACATTACTGAATAGAAGTAGAAGCTCACTGTTCAAAGTTCAACCTCTTCACATTCAACCTCTGCTCTTTCCTCACACTTCAGCTCTCAAAATAAAATAAAAAAATTCCTTCCAGTAGCACCTTAGAGACCAACTAAGTTTGTCATTGTCATTTTGACTCAAGAAAACCACTATTTTATAGTTCAAATCGGGGAAAATAAATACAGTAAATGGACAAAAGTACAAAGATTCACAAAATGTTTAGGAGTATGTGTCCCCCCAAGAAAAAACCCACTGGTTATATTGTATGGAATTCGTCACCACAGGGAGGTAGTGCAGCAACAGCCATTGCCTCACACAGAGCGCTTTCGGCAAACTATTCTGGAAGGAACTAAAACATAATGAGGGCCATGTTCACACAATACATTTACAGCACTGTAATGCCACTCTGAACAGCCATGGCCTCCCTCAAAGAATTCTGGGAGCTGTAGTTAATTTTGGGGCCTCACAAGTTGTTAAGAGATCTTTATTCCTCTTCCTGAGCTATAATTCCCAGAGCAGTTTCACAGTCAATCCCTCTTCACAGGGGACTCTGGGAATTGTGGCTTTGGGAGGGGGAATGGTCACTGCAAGGGATGCTTGACCAGGTCAAAAAAATGTAGCACCTTAAGGACTAACCAATGTATTATGGCATGTGTCTTCATGGGTTAGAATTAAAACACAGATAACGGTATAATGAAGAATGACACCTTCCAAGAAATGTGGACTCCTTTTATTTAACTATGTTAATGACCAAAATCAAGGCCTTCTTATACCAACCGGTCAACATTCTCAGTGGAGGGGTTACGTTAAATAATATGTTTGAATGTGTAAGTGTATGTTTAGAGACGATGGATAAAACAAACACCATTAGATGTGCTGCTAGTGTTTAATGGTTATTGTAGTTGTTTAAAAGCCAAGAAAATAATTGTTTAAAAAACAAATTATGCCTAAAAGTATGTACAAAACTGGATGTGTGCATGCATGTGTACACATACACACAGACAAGTGCTGAAATGTTCTGCATCCATTGAACCCCCCCCCAAGAAGAAATATGCAGTTTGAAGTGAAGTAATGCAAACCTTCCACAGTTCTGTAATAAGGGCTCATCAATAATGATCAATGAAGGGCGCTTGGCCATTGTTTTTGGAATTACTCAGGGGGCAACAGACCAAGGCAGATGTTTGCGTCTGAATGGTGGCTTTGTTGCCGACACACAGCAATGAAAGGTAGAAGGCGAGGCAAGCTATCGATTTATTTGGCCATCTCCCACTGTTTCTCTGTAAGCTGTGCTGCATGCAAGAGAGCAGAACAAGGAGGGTGTTTTAAAATAAGTCACGTATCCTATAATAACAACCCTTCAATTTGCTTTGCCATCCTATTCTTCTCCTTTGGAAAAACAACAACAACACTACGCCATAAGGGACTACTTCTGGAGACTGAGCCATAAAGCAAGCTGAAAATAAAGATGAGTTTATGGATAATCACGTTCTTCCCCAACGGTCTATTGTCTTTTCAGGGTAACTCTCTGTGGAACTAGTTCTAAAGTCAATACTTCAAAGGGGCCTCAGGGCACAAACGGCATGGATTATACACTAAGGCTGCACACTGGGCAAGGTTTCAGACATTGATGTAGGCCTCAGTTATCGTTGCCAGATGGTGCTTTCTGCTGCCCCCTTCTTCCACCAGCCATAAGGCTGCCTAGGATTTAACTGTGCCACCACCGCCATTGCCCCTGGGCCACTACCATTTCAAGCATAATATGTGTTGTAAAGGGAGCCAGAGAAGGAGAGATAATATTGTTGAGGCAAGAGGAGGGGAAGCAGAGATGGAGAACCTCAGGCTCATGGGTCCTGGGTGTTTCAGGGCAATGTTGGAGGGTATAGTTCCGGGCAGCAGACAATTGCCACACGACACATATTTGCAGAACCTTCCTCTTTTCTTCATTCAGTATAAGAGAATTGTATTGAGGAAGGTCAGGAGAATAACTGGTCAGGAGAATAACTGAGGTAGGGTCCCAGCTATGGTGAAATAACTATCCACAAAACGAAAATTCTTATAACTAATAGAAACAAGGCTGCTTCTGAGTCTACCCTGTGGATCCAAAAGCTGTGCCAAAAAGTCAGTACAAAGCTGTCTAAACGGTGCTCATTAAAGATGGGGGAAGGAAACAAATTGCCCGCCTCACTGCTGTCATGAAAATATAGTCAATCGGATACATTTTAATCAGATCCTTTTCAATTCTCAGAGCTGGGGGGGGGAAAGTGTTTTGCAAAGAAATTTGAGCCAAGTTTCTCCCCCCCTTCCTTTCAAGAGACCACATTAGCACAGATCCAGCTAACTTTGCAGCTCTCCTTTGTCTTGCACTACACCCAATATAGATTGGTGGCCTATACATACCTCCCACTGGTGGGAAATCTTAAATGCGGCCTCATTTCTCAGTCTGCTGAAAACTTGGCCGCCTAACAGTGCAAATCTTTGGCAGAAATGGACTTATTGTTCTCTGCAACAGCTAACACCCTAGTTTTCAAGGGACCTAAAGCATTGAAACCGAGACTGGCTAGTGCCCCATCTCATCTCTCAGGTCATCTTGGAAATGCATCATCTGAGAAACTTCAGAAATGCCTGGTTAAGCAAATAAAAGCCCCAACAGCAGCTGCCGAGCCATCCCTGCGACCTCTGGTAGTTTGTGCTGGCAGTTGCCGACACTTCACAGGACAGTGGAAGTGCTGAGTAAAAATGGAAAGCCATGCTTAAAATTCCTACTTTGCTGTGAAGCATGACGAAGCATTATCTAGGGAAATAAGAAAACAGAAAAAAAGGGATTATCTGGCCAGCTCCATTATTAGAAAGCATCAGATCATAAGAACCAAATAAGTGAATTATGGGCAAGGGAAGCAGGAGAGTTGAAAAACAAAGAAGAAAGCAGGGAGGATCAGAGAAAGAGAACCCATCTCTCTGCTTTTGATCACATTCTGTTTTTCAGAGACTCCAAACTGAAACACATTTCTATTTCTTTTTTAAAAGGACAACAAAAAAGCGACATGTCATATTTTCTATGGTTCCTTTTCGGGAAAAGAGCACTCTGAAAGGTCTGATCCCGGGTTCCTATTGCAAAATTTAACAGTGCGTCTTATCCTATGCATGAAGTTTTTAACGCTTTTTAAAAAAGTGATAAACACAAATATATTTAATTCGGAATTCCGGTTTCTCCAGCAGCCCTGTCCATTGCACAGATCCACTTGCAAGGTAATGAGATTGCAGTCTTTCTTTCCTTGACAGCAAGGAAAGAAAGAAAGAGGGGGCATTTTGTTTATATAATGCTTAGCTCTGACTAGAGTGCCCTAGACCAAAGCCTTCTTTTGTCTTCCGCACCCATTTATTTGAATACAGTTGAGATCTCTTTTCTCCCTTATTCCATCAGTTCAGATTCTTGAAACAAGCAGCTATGTTTGCATATGCTCCAAAAATCAAATCCACCCTTGGGAAGTCAGGGATTGAACCTGGGACCTTCTGCATGCCGAGCATGTGCTCTGCCCCTGAGCTACATTGAGCCAAGCTCTGCGCCAGGCATGATGCTGAACTCCCACTCTCTGTTTCTCAGCTCTTGGGACTGCACAGGTGAAGCTTGCAGGAGTTAGCAAGTTCCTTTGTGAACTGGAAAGTGTGCCTGAGGGAAGGCTCACTAGGACTGATCCTCCTTGGAGGCAGCCCTTCCCCCAAAGCCACCTCTACAGCATCCTCTTGGAAAATAGAAGAAGTTGCTGGTTTCCTCCCATCTTTGTTCCCAGTGTAAATCTCTATTCTCCCTCTTGTTCCCGATGTAGATTTTCATTCCCCCCCCTTCTTTCCTGGGGTGTGTGTGCATAGCTGCCAAGTTTTCCCTTTTCTCGCGAGGAAGCCTATTCAGCATAAGGGAAAATCCCTTAAAAAAAGGGATAACTTGGCAGCTATGGTGTGTGTGTGTTTGTGTGCGCACAGCATTTTGTGGTTTGCTTCAGGTGCCAAACTGTCTTGGGGCCAGCCCTCTATCCAGCACTAGGTTTATGCTACTAAATTAGAAATATAATGTTTATGTAGCATGCCTCCACCTTTTCCTGAGATGAATTCTAATAGCAGGGCTAAGTCTCTTTCTCTGCCTATACAGGACAGCTTCAAGCATATCACATAGATTTATCTGTTAAAATCATAAAGGCTAACTCAAATAACCAGAATCACA
Organism: Zootoca vivipara; assembly: GCF_963506605.1. Classification (NCBI taxonomy): domain Eukaryota; kingdom Metazoa; phylum Chordata; class Lepidosauria; order Squamata; family Lacertidae; genus Zootoca; species Zootoca vivipara. The sequence continues at coordinate 61,548,706 of NC_083280.1, read as the reverse complement.
AACATTTCCAGCTTCCTGAAAATCTGAAAGCAAACATCAGTCTTTCATAATTTTTGCATGTTCTTTGTTTATTTGGGGGTGGTGGTGTATTTTTTTATGCAGACTGCAATTTTGCATCAGGTAGATTAAAGATATTGTAGCTGGCCATTCTTTCTCAACACCTTGCTTGGAATGTTAAGCATTCCTGTCTGTGGACAGTTAAGAGTCACTATAGAGAGAAACTCAGCCTACCATAAAAGTTCAACGAAAGAGATAGGAGTTAGGAGTACATTCCTTGAGCAGGAAATGACCTACAGTATTGGCCAAGAATGCATTTCACATTTGCCAACTCATCTCACATTAGTCTCTTTGGTCTATATTTCTCTGGACCGTGACAACATACAGTAGCTGGAATAAGAAACCGCAGGACCCATTTCTTGGATATAATAAGAAAAATGCTAATGATATCCCCATGAAGTGTAGACATGGAAAAATAAATTGAAATGCAGTGTGTTCCCATTGTATGAGAAGACAATCATAATCCACTGTTCAGTACTAATCCACAGACCTAATTAACTGAAGTATATAATAATTTTCTGCACTGGAGGAAATGGATAAATATTTAAACAAGGGTGAATCAGATTTACAGCCATAGTTGTTCTTATCAAGCGCTGAGCTACCATGTAAGTCATGTCAAATCCTTTCCTGAATGTGGAGTCTTGGGCGGAGACAGTGTTAAGAAACATCAAGCGACTATTGTGAACAATATTTAATTAGTTTTAGCCCTGGCTTTTCAATGCTGTACTCAAGGACCCTGCATTTTAACCCCCCATTACATTTTTCAGTAAATGCCCCGCTGAAACTCTAGAAAGAATTGAGGTGCTGAGATCCCCATTCAGAAACAAGGCGGCATACTTTCATCGGGATGTTGCCAAAATCGTTCTAGGACACAGATGTTCTTCTGGGAAATGAGATGCAGGCTTCCAACCAGCCATATGCACACTTATGACACATTCCAGATTCTGAGGGTGCTTTCCAGCTGGAACACAAGCACACAATCCCAAGGGTTTCAGGGCTGCTTCAGAGTACTCAGCTACACATAAGAAAACAAGTATCCATGATATTTTGAAGCTGCATGTGTGTTGTCTTCCTGCCCTCATCATTTACATATATAAAAACATGGCGATAAGATTGCTTAGGCGTATTAAAGAACATTAATCATTCCTTATATTCTTTGGAAAGTTCTGAAGAACATGCTAGTTCTCCTTCTAGAAGTAAGAGTTCTGCTATCCCAAGGTTCACGTTTCTCTGGGATTGCCTAGCAAGGTAAGCGTTTCTTCCTACTACAGCTCATAACAGAGGGTTGTTGTTGGGCATCCATATTTGGGAGAAATTTGGAGAGTGTGCAGCTGAGTCATATAATCCTAACCGTGTACCAAGGAAGAAACTGATCTCCTCGCTTCTTTAGCTGCATTGACCCATCAAAAGCAGAGCACCCTCATACCTAAACTTCCGAATAATAAGGCAGTAGCTCATTCTGGTCGTCTTTTCTCCTTGCACACTGGGTCTTGTGTGCTTTGCTGCTCTTCAATAAGCCAGCATTTCCCTTTTCCTGTGTATGCCCTCTTATTTTCCTTTCCTTCTCTGAATCAGGTATCTCTGAAGGCACAGAGAGCGAGAAACATAGTTCCAATATACATTTTCAAGGTAAATAAGTTTCTGAATTAGGGCAAATTAAGCAGATGATGAGTAACAGGGCCAGGGCAATTAACATATGCATGAGGTGTGCAGTGAAGCAGGAAGCAAAACCAATTGCTTCCATTGTACGCAAGGCACAGGGTTAATTAGCAATTGATACATGGGTCTAGAGTTGCCCACTGCGATTATAAGTGGGTGTTTTAAAATATAATTACCACCGTTTTATGCAAGTTGGCAGTGTATTCATTGTGCAGAGCCGCTCAGGCACACCTGGCTTGTGATCCAATCCCTAGCAGCTCTGAAATAATCAACAGTGGCTGAAAATACACACAGTGTAAAACCAAATAAGCAATTCATATTTTTCCAGGAGAGGGAGGTCCCTTCCAGAAAACCTCTTAACTGAGCATTCGTCCTGACTTGCTTTGCACAAAATTTGTAGAGAGGTTATGCAGTGCCTGCTACTTGTTGGGCATTCATTCCAATTGGTTTGCCGGGAAATTATATGACATTGTTATCCCACACTTCCCAGTGCATATCACATTCCTTACCATTAAAAATTATAGGTTCGTAATGAGGGTTGCTTCTGTTCATTATGGGTAAAGGGACCCCTGACAGTTAAGTCCAGTTGCCAGCATGACTAAGTCGCTTCTGGCGAACCAGAGTAGCACACGGAAACGCCGTTTACCTTCCCGCCGGAGTGGTACCTATTTATCTACTTGCACTTTGACGTGCTTTCGAACTGCTAGGTTGGCAGGAGCTGGGACCAAGCAACGGGAGCTCACCCCGTCGCGGGGATTCGAACCGCCAACCTTCCATTCGGCAAGCCCAAGAGGCTCAGTGGTTTAGACCACAGCGCCACCCGCGTTATACTATTTAAAAATTATACTATTTAAAAATTAACCATCATCTCCCACAGAATTTCTAAAGAATATTTGTGACTAGATACTTTTCTCATCCTCTTTCTTTGGGTCTTAGATAGAAGATAGCTTCTGTAAACCCAACAGCATTTTATTTAAAACCAACTTCTCTACTCACAGCAGCAACCGATAAAAATATTAAAAACAAAACAAAAACCAATACCATTTTGAACCCCAATTCACTTAAAATTGGCTGGGACTTGTCCCACTGAAAGCAACAGGCCATTTGACTTCACAATTAACTTGTTCCACTGGTTTCACATTAGATTCCCCCCCATGTATATTGTCAGTTTTAGTTAAACATCCCATCTAGCAAGCATGCCAACCCTCTTGTAGCCTATCTAGATTCCTTTACAAATAAACGCCTTCTCCACCACCACCTCAAGGGCAAGAGAGATGTGCATTTATACACGTAGCAGTCATCCCACAGCCCTAGGGCTGGGGTTGTAAAAGACTTACTCCTTGCCGCAGCTGCTGTTTTAATCTCTCATAAAGATGGAAGGCATAGCGGCATCCCTAACAGATTATCTCAATGCCAGAATTTATGCAAAGAAACATGCTTTAAAGTTTGCTACCCTCCGGGCTGCAAAGGGTGTTAAAAGATCAGAATCAGTACTTTCAGTGGGTCAGAGGTTAACGAGAGCAGCAGCTACAAAGTTGGCTGGATGTAGCTGCAACTTTCCCTGGGTGTTATGAGGAAAATGGCAGCAGTCTGCAGCATGTATGGCTTCCAAACCAAGGCCAGGCACTTGAATTATCGAATTGTAGAGTTGGAAGGGGCCACAGGGGTCATCTAGTCCAGCCCCCTGCAATGCAGAAATCTTTCACCTAATGTGGGGCTCGAACCCACGACCCTGGGATTAAGAGTCATTCTCTGCGACTGAGCTATTTTAGTATGCCTCTGAATACCAGTTGCTGGGAATCACAGGTGGAGAGACCCTACCTGCCCAGAGACTGTCTCACCAGAGTGGTGCAGGCTCTGGTTATCTCCTGCTTGGATTACTGCAATGCGCTCTACGTGGGGCTACCTTTGACGGCAACTCGGAAACTACAACTAATCCAAAATGTGGCAGCTAGACTGGTGACTGGCAGTGGCCATTGAGACCATACAACACTGGTCCTAAAGATTCTTCACTGGCTCCCAGTATGTTTCCAAGCACAATTCAAAGTGCTGGTGCTGACCTTTAAAGCCCTAAACGGCCTTGGCCCAGTATACCCGAAGAAGCGTTTCCACCTCCATCATTCAGCCCAGACATTGAGGCCCTCCTCTGAGGGTCTTCTGACAGTTCACACACTGCAAGAAGTAAAATTACAGCAAACCAGGCAGAGGGCCTTCTCAGCAGTGGCGCCCGCCCTGTGGAACATCCTCCCATCGGATGTCAAGGAAATAAACAACAATCTGACTTTTAAAAGGCATCAGGGAAGTTTTTAATGTCTGATATCTTATTTTATATATATATATTTTGCTGGAAGCTGCCCAGAGTGGCTGGGGAAACTCAGGTAGAGAGTGAGAAGCAGATGCTGGACTAGATAGGCCTTTGATTTGATCCAGCAAGACACTTCTTTTGTTCTTAAGCAAGCCATAGAGTCAAAACTACACATCTAACTCTCCATGAAGTGTGAACTGACCCGTTTCCCAAGTTCAATCAACACAAGCTACTGATCCCTCCAAAACACACGAGAACCTGACCGAAATGCAGCAGCGACATCATTACAAATGATACACCTGAAGCAGGCATGCTGAAATCATGGTTTTTGATTACCCAAGGGTTTTGCCATGTCAAGCCAGGATTTCCCTATGAAAACAAAAGGTGGCTCCTCCCCTTTTAGAAGTAAGTTGTGCAAATTGAACGACAGCTGTAGATAGTGAAGGGTCAATGGATACGTCCTCCTTTTGCCTCACAAAATGCAGCTGCTACAAGCAAGGCTTGCTGCTCTTAAAGGAAGTGCTATGCTGAGTCTTGGCTTCCCTGGATCACAAAAACTGGTTGAGCAAAGCAGGCGAGTTTTCTTTGGAGCCAACATAGTGGTTAGGGCAGGTGCTGCCCATTTAGGGTTGCCAGACTCAATAGAGGACAGGACTTCTGTGTCTTTAATTGCCCTGCTCTCTTTTGAGCCTGGAAACCTTAAAGAGAAACCAGCAGACCCTTTGTTTAATTTCCAAGCAAAGGGTCTGCTGGTTTCTCTTTAAGGTTTCCAGACTCAAAAGAGAGCAGGGCAATTAAAGGCACAGAAGTCCTGTCCTCTATTGAGTCTGGCAACCCTATGCCCATTGCTGGAACACAACTCCCAGGATCCCTCATCACTGGCCATGCTGGTTAGGGCTGATGGGAGGGGGGTCTAGCAACTTCTGGAGGCCCCCACGTCCCTCCACACTTTGGTTAGGAGGACAAGGGAGACATAGGTTCAAATCTCCAGTTGCGCCCTGGTCTCTCAGCCAGCCTTCCTCACGGACTGTTATCTTCCTCACGGAGATAACGATGGCCACTCCTTGGAGGAATGGCAGGATACAAAACATAGTAAAACAAAATAATACAAAATAAAAAAATTCCTTCAGTAGCACCTTAAAGACCAACTAAGTTTATATTTTGGTATGAGCTTTCGTGTGCATGCACACTTCTTCAGATACACTAGAAACAGAAGTGTCAGACCCTATATATATACAGAGGGTGGTGGGGGTGGGTGGGAATGGGAGATGGGCTGATGGGCGTGGTAAACCTGTAGATGGGTGTTAATGGCTGCTGATGGCTGCAATTAGTCCTGGGCTGAGGTGCTAAAGAAAGCTTGATCATGCATAATGAGATAAGAATCCGATGTCTCTATTCATCCCAGGTGCTTCCATGGTTTTAAGCTTCCATGGTTTTTATTTTGCTTCGACTCAGACCAACACGGCTACCTACCTGTAACTAAAATAATACAAAACCGTTGTCGGGTGAAAATGCATGAAGCCTGGGGGAATGGATACAACTGGTGCTAGCCTAAAGGTGGGAAGTGTTTTTTTCAGGGGAGCAGGGACAAAGTAGAACATTGAAGGGGGACAGGGAGATTAGGAAGAATAGCACCTGTTCATTTTGTCTCATATTTCAGGCTCTACATGTTAGAAACTTGTTCTTTCTTCTATGTGAAAGTTGAGAATCGGGGGGATTATGGATCATTGTGGAGGGGTGGGTGCAGATGCCCTTGATGGGAAGTGTAGGAAACAAGTTCAGCCCAGTCTCTCTCTTTAAAGTGATCAGAATTACTCACAATGTATAATATACTCCTCTGGTGGTGTGACAGGTCTTTTTGATCTACACTTGCACTAGTGTGTATATATATATATATATATATATATATATATATATACACACACACACACACACACACCTATTTTGCATTTTTTAATATATGAAACTGGCTCAAATAATCTGAATATAAAGATGCATCAAGAAATGCACATAAATTTAATGAGTGGTATAGAAATAATTCTGCCAAAGGTTTTCTTCCTCGGGCATGCCCTTTGATTACATGTTAATTATTAGCCCCCAAATCTTATCATCTAGCTACTATATCAGTTCCTTGGTGAGGCACGCTGCCAATAACCATAAAAGCACATAGGGGGGATTTTATTGTGTGTTGTCCAATCCTAGCTCTCAAATTACAGATCCAGTGTTCCAACAGAAAGACCGAAAGGTGGGCCCCCTTCCTCTGTCTGAAACATATTTAGAAAATAAAATGCCTCTTTTCTCATATGAATTTGTTTTACCTGAACATATGTAACACTAACACATACTTCACACCACTCGTTTTTGTTCTTTAGCAGCAGGATAGGGGAAAACTGGTAGGGCTCCTGCTGGCTGTTCTTTCCAACATGGCTTTCATATACTGTGGTCTTAACAATCCAGTTTTCCTTTTATAAAGAAACCCAAAAGGGACACAAATAAGCACTTATTGTGCCAAAACAGTGATCACATAGCCAAACCCTTTCTGTGAGCTGTAAGGGAAGGATAATTTCTCATTTCCATAGCCCGAACAACGTCCCTTAAATTATCATTATGTTGGAGGAGAAGAGAGACCCTCTCTCTGCTTCGATAGTCACTTCATCTTACCTGTACATTCAAGAAATTGTGTGATTTTTACAGTCAAGCCATGGAGGGATAGGAGATTAGGGACACAGGAAGATGGGAAAAAGGCAGCAGGGAAGCCTTGCACGATTCCTACCTCTATTTTGTTTTGATCTGTGGAATCCATGAAATGCAAAATTCAAGTATAAAATCAATGGTTGTACTAATCACCATTGTAAATAGTACAGACTCAGCCTTGAGAAGCATAAAGCAAAACATATACAATAAAATTACATGATTAAAAAAAAAATTAAGGGGACAGGTTTGCACAATACAGAACATCTTAAAGAGCAATCTTGGCCATTCATGAGGACATGGGGGAAATGTAATGTGCCAAGCGCAGACAACAGATGTCATCAGTAATATTTCCTGCAGTGAAGCCAATCCATTTTTCCAGATTCAGAGGCCACAGGAATTGTTGGCAGTTCACATATTAGATTTTTGTGTGCTCCAAGGTCATCCCCATGGGGAGGGGGAATATAAAAAGTATTGAGAGAAGTGGCTACACGTTTTAGGCCACTTCCAAGCAACCTAAGGTCTATTTACATGAACACCATGTCAAGTTTCATAAACCTTTCTGGAATTATTAACAACCCAGTAATGTAAAGTTTCTCTGAAAGTCTTAAAGCACTTGAAGACTTCAGAAGCCAACCTGTTTCCAACCTTCTTCTTTAAAAGAAAAATTAACTTCAGTTTGTCAGAACTTGAGCAGCTGGGAAAGTTTACTCAGCTGAGCAAATATTTCTGCAGCCTGTTTGTGCACCTCTCGACTTCCAAGCTTCTGCAAGATGGCATTTAACTTAATTTGACCAGACCAGGATATCTTCATATTCAGGCTGATCTTACGCTACGAGTTTGGGGGGCGGTAGGCTGTAGGCCTGAGTGATGCAAGCTAGAAGTTGGATGCAAAAGTATCGTGCAGAGGAAAGGCAGAGGGAGGCTAATTTCTGCTTGGATCCAAGGCTGTGGCTATGGGAGAAGTCAAACCTTCTTGGAGTGCTAACGCTTCGAGACCCTCTATCCTAGGCTCAGGTTGTATATATGTGTAAACAAATCCCGTATCATAAAGACCCAACAGTCATTCCCTCATTCTTAAAAGAAACACAAACCTTCGGATCTTGCACAGCTTGGAGATTGGGGTGGTGTGCAACACCTACATGGCACCACAGTCAGGTGGGTGGGGAAGAAATTTTGCACCATTTGCCAAAATGGAACACAGTGTCTATAGCTTTTATAACCCACAAGAGATTTGAGTCTTTTTTACCATTCCCTTCAGAGTCTTAAAAACTGTCTCTTTTTTTTCCTGGAACGCTATTTGCAGAGACCAGGCTGCTTGCTCAAGAAGCCTTCCCTGCCAGCAAAAGAACAGGCGGTTCTGAAAACTTAATACTGTACACACCAGAGCTGAATTCCAAAAACGCAGACGTCCGTTGATATGCATCAATGAAAGAGATACCTCCTTCATATCCTAATGCAACTTTGCATGTGAGCCACCAGTGGTTCTAGAACGCATGGATTCTTCCTTCTGAGGTTTTAAATACGTTTGGCAGCCTTCAAACCAGTATTTCCCCAAAACTATGCACCACGTGGGCACAGAGCCGTAGCTAGGTCATCTTGCGCTCCTGGCAGAACTGTCCAGATTGCCCCCCCCCCCCTAGCCACGGACAAATTAGCTCTTCTTTCTGCCTCTCCTCCAACCCACCCACCCACCCATTCAATTCCTCCTGCACTTCACCTCACACATATCAAATAAAGACCCTCTATTAAAAACCTTTCATTATGAGGCAATAATCAATATTTTTATTTATAGACATATTTTTAGCCGATTTTGCAGGGAGGGCCCCCTCGCCTGTGCCCCTGGCAGGGGCCTTCCTGTGTGGGCAAGGACATTAAGTTACTGACACATTGCAATTCTACACATGTCTACTCAGAAGTAAGCCTTCCGAGTAAGTGGGGCTTACTTATTTCCTGGTAAGGCTGCAAACAGCTATCCACAAGGGGTCACCTACTCCAAGGGCAAGCAATTCTAGTGTTTTGCAAATGACCAGATCATTCAATTGCTCCTGAAAGAGACAGAATAATTACTCACAGTCAAAGGAGGATTGCCTTTCACAGAGATGCAGGAGCCACAGGTTGTGGGCTTGCCTCCTTCCAGTCAAGGAGACTCTTAGAACAGGGACTTGGTGCAGAACCATCTGTAAAGCAGACCTTTTAGATGCAAGAATGAAGTGATGAGGAACACATTACACAGGAGGAAATGGAAGTGTGCATTGGTTATCGTAAGTTTCTGAAATCCGAATGTATGATGTGCTTACCATGTCTGCCTCTGCAGCAATACACCCTTTTCTGTGCACGTCCAGTGTTTGCACAGAGTACTGTCCCTGGGTGAAGCCCAAAAGCAGGAATGACTAAATACAGACTGCAGAGATGGATGCATGCCTATATCATGTGGAAGACACAGATGTCAAACTACAAGAAGACATCTCTACAGATAAAATTACACATGGGGAAACCACAATCCAGAGAGGAGTCTCTTTGGCACATAAAAAAATTAAGGGCCCAGATGTCCTAGCTCAGGGATGGGGAACCTACAGGTGCTGGTGAACCACAACTCCCCTCACAGCCCTGATCATTTGGTTCATGAAAGGGACAGTATGACTACATAGAATCAGAGTTGGAAGCGACCCTGAGGATCATCTAGTCAATTATGAACCACTCTCAATTCCACCCTGAAAATGGTCACCTGCCTGGATTTTAACTTGTCTGAATAATTGATGTCTGTTTTTATGTTTATTGTGTTGTTTTTATGATGTTAGCTGCTCTGAGCCCAGCCTCGGCCAGGGAGGGCAGGATACAAATTAATTTATTATTATTATTATTATTATTATTATTATTATTATTATTATTATTAGTGCAACCCCCGGCAATCCAGGAATACACAGCTGTCCCATATGGGAATTGAACCTGCAACCCTGGTGTTTTCAGCACCACGCTCTAACCAACTGAGCTATCCAGGCCCTCATCTGGCAAGCTTCAGGTTCCCCACCACCCTGGTCTAAGCTCTTTACTTGGACAGCCAAAGCTGTGATGAGAAGGGAGTTTGGCAAGATTTCACATGCAAAAGCTGACAAAGGAGGCCATGGCCTGTTGTTTTGAATAAAAGCCACCCAGGGATGATGCGTTGCTTATTTTTCCGTGGTTTAATAGACGCAAAAGTGAGTCCATTTTTAACTTAAGACTACACCGGTTCCATTCTATTGCATTTCCCTTGCAGAAGTGTACATAATAGGAGTAAACAGTTTTGTGGTGTTAAAATCAAAAACAAGAGTGTGAGAGAGATCTTGTTACATACAAGCAGCAGAAGCAGCAACGTGTGTGTTTGTGTTTGTGTGTTTGTGTGCGTGTAGGGGAAGGGGGAGAGGAACAGGGAATTATCAAGAGTAGCTAACATTTCATAGGTAATAAATACATTCCGAGGTGTTGTATTTCATTTCCCCCCAAGTCCACTGAAACAGCACTCGCCAAGTTTGCTTCTCTTGTGTTAAGTAGCTTTGTGACTTTTGGTCAGACTAGCCCGCGGAGGGCCTTTTACTAAGCAGTCCAGGTGCTTGTTATAACTTTCACAGATTATGAGCTGCGGGCCAGTCCGAAAACCCATCCTGCTGCCACGAGCACGGAAACCTTAAGATTCTCCCAGGGAAGTGTGTGTCGGGATGTTTACAGACTTTGTGAAACTCTAGGACAGCTGTGGTCTTATCTTCTGTTACCTTGAAGAAAGTGAAAGAGGGAGAGGTTACTGAAAGCGGCACTGCACACTCAGACCACAATTGTCACCAGAAATGTACACACAGCCACCGGTCCAAATATAGCGCGGGGCTTCACAGTCTAAATTGGTCACAGCAAACTTGAGAGAAGGCACAGAGACTCTGCGGAGCTGCTCAGTCTAAAAGAAGAAGCTAAACAAAAAAAAAACCACACACTACAGATTTTTTTAAAGAAAAGAACAATAGCAATCTGACTAATCAAATCTGCTCACACATTTTGCTAAACCATGTTTCAGTGTTGCGGAGCTTGCAGCTCTTCAGATACTGCTGGGACTCCCAGCTCCCATCAGCGCCAGTTAGCAATGGTCAGTGATGATGGAGTCCAGCAATATCTGAAGAGCCCCAAGTTCCTCTTCCCTGGTTTAGTGAGACGCATGAACACAGACCTTCTGCTCTTTGCATGTATTACTTCAGATTTTGTTATACACCTGCAAACATGCTTGAAGATCCATCTTTCAATCCCGCCCTATGACAGACACGACTTTGGCCCTTAGCATTCCTTGTCCCATGTTGCAGTCCCTCAAAAACTCTTCCCTCCCTCTCTGTTTACACTGATAAGTTGGCACATATTTATTCCAGTCATTCATTTTTATAGGCAATCTGGTGCCACTCAATTGCTACTGGACTACAATTTCCATCAGTCCCGATGGCCAAGCGGTGCGAGGCAGAAGTGAACTGCAGACCCAACAATATCCGGAGGAGGCTACCCCCCATTTGAAGATTTGTTTTACTGAGCAACGCTGAGCATGTTTTGCAGCACACCACATCACAAATAAGGCTGCAATCACATACCTACTTACCTAGGATAAATCCCTATTGAATTCAACGGGACTTATTTTTGAGTGGACCGATATAGAATTGTGCTGCTTGTTAGGAACAGAACAAAATGCACATAACATACTTTATAATATATTAAATACTTTGGAATTTTAAAGCATAACCAGCTTGAGAAACAGAGAGGGAGAGCTGACAAGAATTTACACTGTAAAGCAAGAGAGATTTCTTATTTCTCGAGAATTTCACAAAAAGGAAGCAGTAGCAGTATGCGCATCGAAGTAAGTTACAGTACGGTAATCTTCACATGCAATATCAGCTTGTGCTGACAACTGAAAAGAAGCCTTCAAAACATTTAGGATGAAGTTACCTTAATTTTGGAATAATCCTTGCCAGACATACCTGCTGCTTTAGAAATGGAATTAAATTTGTCAAAATGTCTAAAAAAATTGAAAAAATTTCTGTCTACCCAAGCATTTGATGGCTGAGAGATACTGTTCATGGCAACCTTGAAATTGTTAGCTGTAAGAGTATGTGATTGTTTTACATGATTTTAATTGTTTTTAGATGTTCTTATTTTATTTTCAATTGTATTGTTCAATCACTGCTGTGTTTGCCACCCTGAGCTCTTTTGGGAGGAAGTGGGGGGGGGTTAGAAATTTAAAAATTAAAATATTCACAATAATGTACTCCTTTTAGAACCAGTGGCCACTGAATTTTCATTTTGCCTTTTGTTGTTGCTGAGGTTGTCCGGTGTCCAACCACAAAACATATTCTGTATCTCTTAAGAGTTGATTTTAGGGATATTTGGATCTGTTTGTACATTTTGTCTTAAATGATTTTAACCCATCCTGAGACTGTATGATGAAAGGCAGTCTAAAGAACATTCTAATTAAATATACTCGTGATTTGGTAACTTTCCCCAGCTTTTCAACATCTACAGAAGTTTAATAAAGAACTCTACATTTTTTGATGCCTTAAGTAAAGAGGTCTCTTCCTGAAACAAATGCCTCTTTCATAAATCCACAGAGATGGATCGAGTCCAAATATTACAATCAAAAGCTAAAGACCATTGTTTTTTGACAACAAAAGAACAATTTTGGGTGACCATATTCTTGGAGACAAGCCCTGAGGCTGCAAGATACATCAGATAACATGACTTCTAAAAAGAAAAAGAAATCTAGCTCCAGAGTTCATGATTAATTTCAGTTTATAATAAAAAAGCAAGAATAGAATAATTACATTACTAAACCAGGGGCTGGCAGAAGGTAGATTTGCAGCAGGTGAGCAAACTCCCAGTTATTAAAGCAACAACAAAAAGGATCCCACCTTCTAAATTAGACTGCTGAAACAATGAAAGCTTAGGTGAAAAACAGGAGTGGGTTCTCTGGGTCAAAGGACTGCAAGCTCCATTCTGGTGCTGAAAACAAGTTTCCTGGGCTGAACTCAGAGGAATCCTATTCCTTGATTCCAAGTGCTGAGCTACTCTGGTTAGTGGACCTTGGGTTTGCAGTGAAACAACCACCACCAAGAACGAAGTAGATCCAACAAGCTTGGAGTACATCAACTGCACTGTAAATCACATAAAATACTTATTCAGTTCTGGACCAAATACATAACGAAAAACTGTGGCCACACAGAACATACAAGTCATCACAAGAGACTCTTCAAGGCTTGCTGTGTTTAGCAATACAGTATGTACCTACACTTCAGAGCTGGGTTTTCTAAACTGTTTCCCAGGGAACCCTATGGTTTCTTGGAAACTTATCAGGTTCCTCAATGAGAAGACCAGCAATAGCAGAGAAGCTTCTTTGGCTGACAGCTTGCTTACTTTTACCAATCTTTTCCTGCAATGCGCTACAGCAGAGCTAGATAGCTAGATGCACTCTAGTTCACACTCTCAATGCTCTTAAGCTGGCCAGCATGCCTCCAGTTCAAACCACAAGGGCACCAAAAGGAAGACCTTGCTCACTGTTGGGCTCCTTGGATGTTTTTCAAGCAGAGGTTGGGTGGCCATCTCTCATGGATGCTTTAACTGAGATTCCTGCACTGCAGGGGGTGGGACTAGATGAGGAGAGAGCAGTGGCGCTGTGGTCTAAACCACTGAGCCTCTTGGGCTTGCCAATTGGAAGGTTGGCAGTTTGAATCCCTGCAACAGGGTGAGCTCCTGTTGCTTAGTCCCAGCTCCTGCCAACCTAGCAGTTCAAAAGCATGCCAGTGCAAGTAGATAAATAGGTACCGCTGTGGCGGGAAGGTAAACGCCATTTCTGTGCGCTCTGGTTTCCATCATGGTTGTTCTGTTGCACCAGAAGCGGTTTAGTCATGCTGGCCACGTGGCCCGGAAAGCTGTCTGTGGACAAACGGCGGCTCCCCCGGCCTGAAAGCGAGATGAGGACCGCAAACCCATAGTCGCCTTTGACTGGACTTAACTGTCCAGGGGTCCTTTACCTTTACTAGATGACCCATTGTCAAGGGACAATGACAGTCTCTCTCTTCAACAATTCCCATTAATTATATCTCTTAATGAACTTCAGCATGGGAATTTGTAACCCCCCCAGCCAGCCACCCAATAAAGCCAACATCACTGATTTATCTCCTCAAAGAAACCAGCCTTTTTGTCTTGACAACTTCAATTTCACTCATCTCAATTGTATTACATTTCTCATGATTCCAAAAGCTAGACAGGAGTAGGACTGATATATATATATATATATACACACACAGACAACCCAAACTAAGGACATTTCTGACAGTGCAATCCTATAATACCTACTTAGAAGTAGGCCCCACTGAGTTCAATTGAACTTGCCCCTGTGTAAGCTAGTATAGGGTTCTATCCTCAGAAATATGGAAACAGGACAAAAGCTCCACCAACACAGAGACCGTCGTACGTTGGTGTCATATTGGCGATGCTACAGAGCACCAAAAGGGAAGGAGGAAAAAAATTATAGGGCTATAATAATACAAAGCTTGCACTTCTCGCAAGCATTTTATTCAATTACGGCAGATCTGTGACCAAGATTGCAAAAACAAAAACCAAACTCCAAATCCGTCTACCATAAATTTTGTTTGGCCACCTGCTAAAACACTAATTGGCCTTTCTTCGTTATGCAGCCCTGCATTCTTATTAGCCCCTGACAGTTACACATTACATTTAGTGGCTGCTTAACAGCAGGGCTCCACACTACCAGAGTGCAGCTGGTCATCATAGATTATCTATTTCTAGGTCAGATAACTGCAGTTATTACCCTGACTTCCCACTAAGCATTTTCTTTCCAGTCTATCACGTGAAAACCAGTTTGAAATGACTGCATCTGATCCCCCACAACAATAGCCCTCTACAGGGGAAAAAAAGATTTTAAAAAAACCCAAATTACATTAGCACTTTTATTTCAGCACCATTACTGCCTGCAGTTTGAGAAAATCCCTTAGAATTAAGATACACGGTCAGAGGCCCAGCCTTTGCTAAGAAGAGAACCCCTTCGATTTACATGAAGCCATCTCCTCCGGAGTTTCCTCAATTTCCTTGCATTCATCCAGCTGAGCTGTTCATTCATTCATCCAACTCTCGGCCATCTTCAGTAGCCCTTGAAACCATTTTCGAGGGAATGGTTTTTGCTGAATTGACTGGTTTGGCTTAACAAAAGAGTTGACCAGAAAAGTTTTACGGATCTGAGATAACCCAAACTACAGAACAAAAGGAGGAGATGATTTTTCTGGGTATTTGGCAAGCTCTCTAATAAATGGTGACTTAACCACCACCCCGCCCGAAAAAGCTCTAACTCCAAACTTTCCAGTCACATTTCAAAAGATGGGAAAGATACTCTGGGGTGACTTGGTAGTGACCAAGACTAAGCACTTAATATACCCAAACTTTGATATCACAGTGCAAGATACCCCAAAAATGCACACACTTTTAATAGTGCTCTATGCAGCTCCTTTGATTAATTCCCACTGAAGCGGTCCATCCCTCTCACTTTTAAAAACTCTGAAAAACAAACTCTAATCACACAGGTGCTTAAATCAGCTTGTGTAATGCTCGTGTTGTCTCCCAAACACACTTACCTGTAACTGAAGCCAAAATTATGTCTCAAACTGCGTTAAGAGGTCTCTTATTTCTGGGGTCAGATGTTCCACTGCCTTGGCAGCTTCTGTTATAGCTTTCCGATACATCCCTTTCTTCTTACGATTAAATCGCAGTTTGAAATATTCAGAGAAAGGGGAGAGTTTTGAGAGAGACAAGAAAGATGTCGTTGGAGAACCAAACCATGAAACTTTTGCTTCTTGCCAGGAAGGGTCTCCATTCTCCTTCTGGCTGACATTTATGTCGAGTACACGGGCCGGCCACCAGGGGAAGCCATGGATTTTGCCCCAAACAATATCCCCGATTGAAATAGTCCTTCCATCTTCAGTGATACACTTTGCGACACTTTGTGTGTGCAGTCTAACTGTTAATGGGGGCACAATCTTTCGCTCATCTTTCGAGGATGAAGAGACGGACGCATCGTCGCCAGGTAAAAAGTCACACATGTCTGGCGATGTTACTTCCGAGCTGGAAGATTTGGATTCGTCTAGGCTGTCATTGCTACACACTGATAAGCTAGAAGAATCCGCTTTCCTCTTACGGTAATTCATAAGGAAAGCCAAGTTATCGTGTCCATCTTTACCTTGGGGAAACCTTTTGAAGTCGTCGTCTTCACAGGAGCTCCCTGAAGACATCTCGGCTAAACTTCTATCCGCAGACTCATCGGTATAAAAAGAAGAAGCCCGAGACTCTCTGCGACTGGGAAGGACATTCATCTGGTCGATAAGTTCCGCTTTGTAAATTGAAACGTTGTCCCCTTCATTGATCCGATGGGGTTTCAGCCTGATCTTGGGAGGTGGAACATCTGCACTGGAATGCACAGGCCTGGTTAACTTTAACTTTGGAATGGAAGCAAGCTGACCGCCTGCAGACTTATCCACAAAACATTTGGTTTCCCGATCCCCTTCCGAGTCTCTGGTCTCCTCTTGGTCCTCCCCTCTGCTCTGAGGACAAAACAGCTTCCCTGAGCCATGAACCCGGGAGGGGATTTTCACCACCTCCCCTTTACCTTGTGGGGTGCTGTAAGATATTTTTATAACCGGAGTCCGGTGCATCAACTCCCGGGGGAACTTCTCATCCTCCCGCTTCTCTCTTTTGCCCCTTTTCTCTCCGTAGTCGGACTCGCTGTGCCTCTTTTGCTCCTTGTCCTCGATGCTCAGCTTCCTCCTGGTTTTTGTGTTCTGTCTGGCCTTGTTCCCTTCCTCTGGGCTCAGGGTGTTCTTGCACTTCTCACAGAGCACTCGCCTAGGCCTCAGCCTAATGGTGCTCATGATGAGCCGGCCAGGGTCTCTATTGCGGGACAAGCGTCGCTTTGTCCTTTTTATAGTCCTCGGAGGGGGCTGAGGCACCCACTGATTATATGAGCACCTTAGCCACAACGGAGGGGGGAAGGGGGCTCCCTCAAAATAGGGAGGGTAAGGAAGAACGTTGCCCGACGGCGGTGGAGGCAAGAGGGGGGGAACTTGTTCCTCGCCATTGACTTTGGAAGGCTTTTCATCCAAAGGCCACTGCCCAGTCTCCAGCTGTATGGGCTGCCTGTCTTCAGACGTCCCGTTAGTGCAAGTTTTATCCAGAAGCTCATCTGTCTTTGGTAACGAAGCTGGTGGAACACAAAACAACCCAGACCTAGGGCAACATGGGTAGGAAACAAAATAAAAGGTGGGGGAGGGGGAGAGAGAAACACAAGATCAGAATCAATTTAACCATCCCTAAAAATTACAGAGAGAACAGTTTTGAAATATTTCTACACTGCAGAATTTGAAAGCGTCCTTCTTATCTTACAACTCTGAAGAGTATCACCTACTCTGAAGAGTATCACCTTTGCTCTTTGTATGGAGAGCCCAAGCAAAGCTGTGCGCTAAAGATTCCTCCCATGTGTGGCCAGTGTTAGAAACTCAGATATATAAGCTAGGGGCCAAATGGTTCCTTAAACCAAGGTTATAGTCGCCAAAGTGGACTGTCTAGTTACCATTTGGGGGTTAGGCAGCTCTAAAGTCTTATTTTTCAAATGATGGACCAACTGTGACATCTGGCAAGTTCAGATGACAAGCTTGAGCTAGGTTAAGAGCTTTGAGAACTTAAAGAAAAGTCACTTTATCCAAGGACAGTCTACATATATGCTAGCCAATTCCTACCTCTTTTTTTCTTAATGGTGACATGGACCATACATAACATTAAGAATATTCTTTACAACTTTGAACAGGGCAGTGGGGTGGGGAAAGGGAAGACAAGCTACAATAGTTAACTATAGCATTTTTCTCTGCTCCTGCTCAGGCTGCACACAAATAGCATTTTGGTTCCTGAAATTCACTTGATTGTGCAGATAAAATATAACTCATAGAATTCTACAAGATGGGGTATTAGTTTGTGAAAACAGTAAAGACCCAATTATCCCCAGGAATGCACCTCCAGATGCAAAATGCGCCTGGCTAATTTCGAACACTATGTGTTGCACACTAAAAAGTTCCAATGAAAAGCATGCACAACACGGGAAGGGTGAATTGCACATAGCCATCAAGTTCTCAAGATAGACTCTTATGCTGTGGCCCTTTCCCCCCCAAAAAACTTAGCATTGCTTGGGAACTCTCAAGGAAAAGCAGTCCTCTTCACAGAACAATCATTACGGTGCCAGGTGACAAAGCTACTTCTCCCCCCATATGAATAATTCCAACCTGTGGTAAAGCATGCTCTCACACACAAAACAATGTGGAGAAAGAAGCAAGAGTGAAGAGTGAGGATTGTTGGGGTTACATATATAGGTACAAAAAAAACCATTAAGACAAAAGCTTTTAAACTGAGGACAGCAAGGACTGTGACATCTTATTTATTGGGGCATTCATTTGATGATGGACTTCTGCACCAGACATAAAACTCATTACTCATCACAAAGTTTACGCAACCAGTTGTTCTTCTAGGTGCCCCAGAATTTCTGGGTAACTAGTTCCCAAGGAACACCTTACTGGCTCTTTTCCTGTTACTCAGCTCCCATGAGGAATCCTGAAGTTTGTAAATTATATTGCACCTGAAAGAAATGAACTAGCTGTTCTCAGGCCACGTAAGGGTGGAGCAGAAAGTTTTCTAGTGAACTCTCTGGCTCAAAAGGCGACAGACAGTCTCGAGTAAGATCTGACTTCTGAAGCCAAATCAGAGCAAAGGCATTATATAGGCCAACCTCATTGGCATTGGCACCATCACAAAGCCAAATCTGAGTGACGGCAGTGTTCTCTCCCCACTATTTCAGCATCATGGGAGCAGCAAGGGGGTCATAAGTACCATCCTAAGAGGAATGGGTGTTCTCTCTTTGCAATTTATGAAGACAATGGGGAAGAAGTAAGGGTAACAGTCATTTCAACTCATGCTCTACATTCCAGATACCCAGCCTTTTAAAATGCAATTCCTGTTTATATCATATCATTAATGAGTAAATTGAGGACGGACAAACATGGGTCCGTTTCATTAGAATGAAAAACATACCTTTGTCTATTTGATGTCGCTCACCTCCCCCCCATTTAGACTAGATTAGCCCACAGGAAATAAACCCAGACTGTTGAAAATAAGGCTTATAAAATAAACCTTTTTTTGGTATAATCTTCTTTCAAGTAAAGCCCTTAATAGCAAGCAAAAGCTTGAAGCAACCGAGACTGCTGAATATTTGTTTAGAAGCAGGCTTTTGATGAAGGTCAGAAAAATGCTTAGAAATGAAAAAATTATTTTAAAGCAGCCGGTCAGTTATCTCATCCGCTTGAGGAGAAGACGGGTTTAAAGGCATAAAGGAGGATTAGGGTAAAAGTGTTTAATGTTCAGTAGGTTGGTGGCAACTGTTGCCTGCAACTTGGATCTGAAGACCAAGCAAACTCCTCTTTCACCTCTCCTCTGTCCCCCTTCAACCCACCCAAAGCCTCTCTGAATGGTCTAGAGTTCCTCCTGAACACCACAGTGCCATGGCAGGGAACGGGGTGTGTGTGTCAAATTGCCCAGACTTGGGTGGAAGAACCTCTTGCCATCCCCAAAGCTGAAATGGCATGGATGTTAACAGCCATTACAATGATAAGTTAAAGGAGTTAAAGAAATGATATATCGAAGGTTAGGATTTTCAACAGCCTGGTGCAAACCCATATACAGTTGTACCTCGGAAATCGAACGCCTTGCGAGTCGAACGCCTTGGCCCCCAAACGCTGCAAACCCAGAAGTCAGTGTTCCGGTTTGCGAACGTTCTTTGGAACCTGAACGTCTGATTACGCGGCTTCTGATAGGCTGCAGGAGCTTCCTACAGCCAATCGGAAGCCGTGCCTTGGTTTCAGAATGTTTTGGAAGTCGAAAGGACTTCCAGAACGGATTCCATTCGACTTCTGAGGTACCACTGTAGTCTATAATATGTGCATGGCATGGATCTGAATATAACTTCTACTTTTGCCCTGAAGTTAAAAAAACAAAACAAAAAATATATAACTATTCAGCCCATTAACCACCAAATTATTAATATACAAAGGCCTACAAATGAGATTTAAACAGCCAGAATGTGTGGCATTTCCAATTGCTCTAAACCCATTGCCGGTAATTTTCTCATTTGGCAACTCATCTTGCTCTAAAAGTTCCCTCTTTGAAGGCCTTCCCGTTTCACATTAAATGTCAAAGGTTTAGGTGCAAAGGTAGGAGGCCAGGTGGGATGTTGTAAATATGGCCAAAGTACAATGTTCTTTATTTGGGGATGTGACCTAAATGTGACTTAATTTTCTTTTAGAGATGGTGAGTCACCATCTAACCTTTTACTCAGAAGCTCCTCAACCGAACACCATGTACCATCTTCCTTCATGTTCCACCTTTGTCTCAAGTGGCTTCCAAAATGGCCGTCACTCTGGTTGTAATAACTTAAAGGAATCATTTACTTACTGCAATTTCTTCAGCCACCCAATAACTAACGACCTGTGAGCCATGCACAGTGCAATAGAAGGACAAAATACAAAAACACAATTCTAAAAAGCAGCGCAGAACAAAGAGAAAACTAAAGTCATGCTTTTATAATGCAACTGCAGTTCCGTTGTATATACCAAGTTCTCAGTGCTCTGCATAGTAGAAGAGGACAGGATCCTGTCAACCACACAATCTACCTCTATTCCAGAGAGTGAACAGAGCTTAGACAGGATTGCCAGTAAATCCACAAGAATGTTCAGGAATCCCATCAGAAGCCATTAGCCTCCAAGGGCAGATCACCTTCACAGGTCCTTTGTCCTTGCAGAGGGGAGAGGCCATCATGTGCCTAAATTTCTACAGGAAATAATCTGACCGGAATCCAAAATGCTCAAGTCAGGAGGTGGCCTGTTTGAAATTAATTTCACTATGCTATGTCTGGTGGAACTGCCCAAGGGTTCAAACCTACTGGCGGCAAGTCTCTTAGAGCCAAAGCCAACAAACACAGAGAGACAAGCCCCCCAAATCCCAAACAGTGCAAAACATTGTTCAATTTAATACACAGCAATCTCAAAACAAACAGGGAGGTGAAGAGAATCAGGATCGCAATGGCTGTCCCTGCTCCTGGCTTCAATTCATTCTCCCAATTGTCTACACTAACCTGTGGTGTGTGTGTGTGTGTGTGTGTGTGTGTGTGTGTGTGTGTGTGCATGCATGTGTACACCACTTGTACAGGCATGGCTCTCTCCAAATGACCTAGAACCCTAACAAATTGCAGCTTACTGATCACAAGGAAATCTGTACATGTTGCAGATGCTTAGGGTATATACACATAATCAAATGAATTCGTGGAACAAGGTTGAGATGGCATTTCCTGATCCAATCCTTTATTGTTCTTTTAATTCACTCTGCCACGCCTCCCGAATTCCAGTTTAACTGGAAAAGCTGTAAGCTTAAATCCCAGAATTAAAGAGCATGCTGTTTTCACTTGCTTCTACTTAATTAATTAATCAGTCAATTTTTTTGGGGGGGGGGAGTTAATCCATGAAACAGGTACATGGTTGCACATAATCTTGAAGAGAAGCATTTTTATTTCTCTCTCACAAAGGAGGGACTCTAAGATTTATTCTTTTCCTTACATTTACACACCACCTTTCCTCCGGAAGCTCAGGGAAGCATACATTGTTCTCCACCCATTTTATCCCCATATCAACTCTGTGAAGTAGGTCAGTAGGAGCGGTGATGAACTAGCCAAGATCATCCAGGTGGCTAGACAACATAATAAGGATTTGAACCCGGGTCTCCCCAGACCTAGTCAGACACTCAGCATGTGTGCATCATTAAAAACAACAACAAAGCATTCCTCTTGTTTCAGAAATCTTGTTTCTACTCATTTTTGATGAATCTATGTTTCAGAGAGCTATCAAAATGTCTTGCAGCAGGACAGCAGAAAAGAGGCCAACACGACATTTGGCTGACTGAAGCCTAGCACAGGGGAGACTGAAGTAATACTGGCAGCCAGCTTTTGAAGACTCAGCTCTCTTGTGTGGGAGACTGTACCAACCACTTTGTACTCAGGCCTGCAATTTAGGGGTCAAATCCAGGCAGCAATAGCACTCCAGAGTGCCATTTCTGTGCCTGGGGAAAAGATTTGCATGCAACATGGGTCACAGGTCTCCATAAAAGCGCCACCTGGAAATTAGTCTACCAAGATACATTATATGGCCTGAAGTGCAAGGTCATTAAAAAAAAAAAACAACCCACAAAAACCCCTAATGTTGGCACTTGGGTTCTTTTTGAATCAATGATACTGGCTTCCACAAACTCCCCAGGGATGAAAGCTGCTTTTGCAAAATTTCTAGTCAACCTTGATGGGCGCAAAGAAAAGTATGCAAGCAATACAGAATCATCTTTTTGAAAGTTATCAAACCATATTTGCCATCCAAAACTGCAGTCTAGTGCCTTGGCTATTTCAGATAATTTTTTACTTCTGATTAGCAGGGTGCCATTCAATTCATAAACTCAAATGCTTACAGAGATGCAAGCAAGCAGCTCCATTCATTTCAATGGAAGGGCATGATCTGTGCATCTGTTCCTTGGCATTTATAAGCTGCTTCCATCCACTGAATGAAAAGGATTTCCAGATGGGAGCATATTAGTGCCCTTGGACAAGGAACAAGTATACCGACTTCACCCAAAAGGTTCACTGAACCTATGGAGTAATTCCACTTCATGAAGATCTTAACTTTCATTTTCCAAAATATTTTTTTTTATAAAATGATCACTTTTCGAATCTTCACTGCAGCACAAAGCACAACCTGAAACATAACTTCAGTCTCTTCTTTCCCATATGTTTAGTGTGTTTCCTGTCAAATCTTTCACTAGTCCCTTATTGAGGGGGGAAATATTTCCTTTGCAAAGCTTTCATTTGGCAAAATAAAAACTGAAGCCAGAATTGAGCAAATCAGATTTCTACAGTAGAGAATGTGTGTTTTCTTGGTTCAGAATCCCATTTATTATTCCCCCACAGTGTTGCCATCTCTGGCTACTGCATTTGAGACAGCAAGTAAATGTTCAGAGAGAGCAATTGTACTCCTTACAGCACTGGTCTACTTCTGAAAGTGTCTGTGGTATAAAAGAGAACAATACCCTCAATTGTTCCTCAGTATGCCCTGGGAGGGGGAGAGAAGAATACTTAAGCCGGAACTATTTTAATCCCAAGAGGATATTATTGCCCTGATCTTAACAGAGATTTTTGAATTAGAGTGGTGCTTTGCAGAGAGAGGCTTTCACTGCTGCCTTCAAGAAAGTTGCCATTAACACACATAGCCAAAATGATCTCTCCTTTTAGGCATCTCCTAAAAAATTATGGGCTGTAAACATGGACCTGCCCTCTCCAAAGCCATGGCTCCTTTTCCATCAACTATAAAGATGTTCAACATCTACTATTCCTTCTCTATGCTCAGAGGAGCCAGCTACTAAAATGGGCATGCTATACTGCAGCCAGGACAGGCCACACACATCCCTAAAATCTTATTTGTGTGTGACTGAGAACTGACTGACAAAACCCCAAGCACTCAAGCTTTACAAAGACGTTCGCACAATCCAAATTGGTAGTAGCATGAGCACCTGATGTCCTCCAGCTGTTTTAGGCCACAGTTATCATCAGCCCCTAGCAGCGTGGACAGAGGTCAGGGATCATGGGAGTTGTAGGTCAGCAACATGGGAAGAGCCTGGGTTATATGGGGTAAAGGGATAGGGCACTCACCTCAACACACATTTCCAGCATGGAGACAAACACACTCAATCAATCAGCGGGAGCTAGACTGGTGACTGGGAGCGGCCGCCGGGACCATATAACACCGGTCCTGAAAGACCTACATTGGTGCCCAGTATGTTTCCAAGCACAATTCAAAGTGTTGGTGCTGACATTTAAAGCTCTAAATGGCCTCGGCCCAGTATACCTAAAGGAGCGTCTCCACCCCCATCATTCTGCCCGGACACCGAGGTCCAGCTCCAAGGGCCTTCTGGTGGTTCCCTCCCTGCGAGAAGTGAGATTACAGGGAACCAGGCAGAGAGCTCAGAGTGGCTGGGGAAACCCAGCCAGATGGGTGGGGTATAAATTATAAATTGTTATTGTATTATAATCAGAACCTACCTCAAAAATGAAATTAAGAAGTAGCATGTTCACTGGCTTGATATTTCACTTCCTTAGACATATTGTTTTAATGAACCTTTGGGCAAGTAATTTTTTAAAAAAAATTAAAGGAAACTTGAGACTAAAATATCTGAAGGGCTGTCACATGGAAGATGGAGCAAGCTTGCTCTGGTGACTAAAATTACTAAAAAAAAAAGAGGAGATTCTGAATAAACATGTTTAGGGAAGTTTTTAATGTTTGATATTTTATTGCTTTTTTATTCTGTTGGGAGCCGCCCAGAGTGGCTGGGGAAACCCAGCCAGATGGGCAGGGTATAAATAATTTATTATTAATTATTATTATTATTATTATTGATGTTAGGAGCTGTTTCAATAGCAGAGTGGACTTCCTCACAAGGCAGTGGGCTCTCCCTTCACTGGAGGTTTTTAAACAGAAGTTGGGTGGGCATCTATCTGGGATTCTTTAGCTAAGATCCCTGCATTGTAAGAGGTTGATCATTGGGGTCCCTTTCCAACTCCACAATTCTATTAGAAGAACACAAATCAAGAAGGAGAACACCAGGGCATCTAGATACATTATACAAAATACTGGATGCTACGGATATTGGCGGGCAATTTTCATCAAAGCCACAACCATGCTTTATCCGTTGTGGCTTGGTATCTATGCGCAAAATGCATGCAGTTTAGTTTATGCAAAATTCATGAAGGTGTGCCCCTTCTATGCAGCCAAGACATACCTTAGTCAGCTGAGGCCCAGCATCAAAACAACATTTTCCATTAGGCCCTTGGAGCTGAACAAATACGCCCTGGTATTTAACACGCCTCCAGCTGCCTGATCCTAATGCTGAGGCAAAGCTGTGCAGGGCTGGGCATCAGAATCCCAGGACAAGCAATGCTCAGTCCTCTTCCACTGACAGTGGAATCAGTGTCTGAAATAAGTCAGAGAGCATCATCTGCGAGGTTGGCTGGGCAAGTGGGGGTGTGTTTAAGGAGCAGAATAAGGGTGGGAGAATACAGGTTAAAAATAGACATGTAAAATGAGACATTTTACATTGCGATTTTAAGTTTCCACTCAAACCGAGACTTTTTGTTGTAAAACAAACAAACAAACAAACAAACATGAAAAGCAGTTTGTCATCACGATGAGGACACTATTTTTCTAATTCTGTATCGTGTTTACCTAGAAGATAGTGATATTGGGAAACAAAGCCAATTGATTTACACACACGAGAGAGAGAGAGAAAGAGACCATATAAATAATGTAACCTCAGATGACATCATTAGATAAAGAATGAAACTTAGTTGCTTTTTATCAGGCAAACGCCACAAAATGAGATTCAACCTGGGAGACACCGATACAAAAAGATCTGTGGTGAAATTCATTTCAGTGCAAATGCTACACCAAGTTACTCCACAGCCCTCCTCAAGGCTGGAACCTACAAAATTTGCCACAATGCCACTATTACCGGTAATTTGAGGTACTTTTCCAGTTCTGTTTCAGAGTCCTTTATTTAGCACATCTTACAGAGCCTTGAATTAACATCCTCATTTTTCTCATCAGAGTATATACATGCCATATATTGAAGGGGCACAGAGTATATAGGGTTTCCAATGATGTGGTATCCTGTTGACATGAGTCAACAGTGTGATGCAGCAGCTAAAAAAGCCAATGCAATTCTGGGCTGCATCAATAGGAGTATAGCATCTAGATCAAGGGAAGTGATAGTACCACTGTATTCTGCTCTGGTCAGACCTCACCTGGAGTACTGTGTCCAGTTCTGGGCACCACAGTTCAAGAAGGATACTGACAAGCTGGAACGTGTCCAGAAGAGGGCAACCAAAATGGTCAAAGGCCTGGAAATGATGCCTTTTGAGGAACGGCTTAGGGAACTGGGCATGTTTAGCCTGGAGAAGAGAAGGTTAAGCGGTGATATGATAGCCATGTTCAAATATATAAAAGGATGTCATATAGAGGAGGGAGAAAGGTTGTTTTCTGCTGCTCCAGAGAAGCGGACACGGAGCAATGGATTCAAGCTACAAGAAAGAAGATTCCACCTAAACATTAGGAAGAACTTCCTGCCAGTAAGAGCTGTTCAGCAGTGGAATTTGCTGCCAAGGAGTGTAGTGGAGTCTCCTTCTTTGGAGGTCTTTAAGCAGAGGCTTGACAGGCATATGTCAAGAATGCTTTGATGGTGTTTCCTGCTTGGCAGGGGGTTGGACTGGGTGGCCCTTGTGGTCTCTTCCAACTCTATGATTCTATCCTATATATTTGCAGGGGAGAGTTGTCTGGTGGAAGAAGAGGCCTTAGCCTTTACATCAACTGCCGATTCTCCCTCGCAAAGGTGGTTTTAATTTGTTCAGTCCTTAAGCTGGACTATGGAACAGGCTGTAAATCCAGTTGAGGGGGCAAAAACAAGCACCACCAAACACAGATTTATCTCACCCCTTATATCTGAGAGACCACAGAGACTTTATCTTGTGAAGGAGTCAATGTCATTCTTCCAAATGTTAGCTGCCAAGGGGTGGCAGAGGGCAAAGGTAAATCCCTGCAATGCTAAATAGTTCCAGGAAAGACTCGAACAAGGGCACATCTGAACTCCTACCTGCCAGATGACTAAGCCTGCTAAATATCTAAGCTCAGACTTTCCAAAGGGCACTTCCCTCTGCTCCATGAATGACTAACAAGCATGGGCACTGCTAAGCATGACAATTCAATAACCAGCTGTTAACTACCTCTTTAAAATAGCAGGCTTTCACTTTTCTAACACCTGCTCCCTTCTTCTTGGCCTGGCCTCCATTTTGTGTTTTGTTCAGTGCGCTTAATGTCAAAATAAAGATGTTTTAGATACCAAGCTGGCTTGGAACAAGACACCCTTTAACTGGGAAAGAATCCCTCCCCCCTTATAAGGAGGCTGCTAATGGCTAGCCAGTGTCGAGGAAAATAAAGTATGTCCCATACTCAGATTCACTCTCATCATTGTAGCAAGTGCTTCAGACTGGTCCCTGGAAATTCAAAACAGCTGGGCCTTGGGCTCTGCTCGCTTACTCTCAACCATCCATTCTTAGGACTAACAGAGAGGGAGGAAACCTTGCATGCCCCTTAACATCACCTGCCAATCTTCTCCCAACACAGTTCTTCAATGATAGATCTGCTGAAACAGCACAGAAGGCTACGTATTGGAAATACCCAGTTGCCTTTCTGGGCCAATATGCTCACACCCTGGAGATAAACAAAGTGAGGAGGAGAACGTGTTGGGTTTGGGGCACATCAGTCCTTGTGCTAATATGTACACTTGCAATGCTTGCATTACAGAGATATTATGCTGGGCTTATGTTAAACAGGGGTAGATTTTGGCATTTAAGAGAAGAGCAGCTTGCCAGTGGAACCAGTTACTCAGAGGGCTGGTGAGCTCTCCCCATCACTCAAAGCCTTCAAGCAGAGGCTGAATGGACACCTGTTGGAGTGGCGGGATCCTGAATTTCTTGCACTGAACACGGGGAGATGGAGCAGGAGGCCTACAAGGCTCCCTCCAACTCTAGGATGGAGCCTTCTAGCAACTGGTAGATTCATATGCACATCTACTATACTTGTGTGACGTATAAACCTATTTACCACTTTTGCATCCTTAAATACAGCCTGGAAGGCGCAATGGGATTTACTTATCTTTGCAACAACTTCGTTGGAGCAGAGGTGAGTGAGTTAGGAAGATGTACTTTCATACTCTTGAGTACCTGCTCCCAAGAATCCCTTTCAACTGGCAGAAGTTTTCAGCCCTTTGTTCTGTCATTCCAAACCCTCAGGGCTTTTTCTCCTACAGACCCCAGTAATACTTCCTTACAAGAAAAGGCACACAGGACCAGTCTGCAAGTTTATTCACAATACTTACTTGCTGAGATGCAAAATGAAGTAAACAAACTGGATTGATGGATCGATGGATCAACAGATAGATAGATAGAGAGATACAGTCGTACCTTGGTGGTCAAACGCCTTGGTACTCATCCGTTTTGGTTCTCGAACGCTGCAAACCCAGAAGTGAGTGTTCCGGTTTGCGAACGTTCTTTGGAAGCCTTGGTTTCCAAATGTTTTGGAAGTCAAACGGACTTCCGGAACGGATTCTGTTCAACTTCCAAGGTACCACTGTAGATGGCAGGAGGGGAGAGGAAGGGAGGCAGAAGTATTTACAATCTGTGGTTTCACAGAGATGGAGAGCAACAAAAAATTCTAACTTAGTAGTTAGAAGAACCCTTTAAAATAAATAAACAATTGAGAACCAGAAGTAGGGGGATAACCCCTGTTATCATATTATTCCTGCCCAAATCAAATACTTCTCAAAACAAGGCTAAAGAAAGGGATGGGCAGCACACCTCCTTTTATCCAAAATTTAACCCCATAGGCAGAATATTTGCTGTTGCAGGTGGGTGCATTGTAAAACGGGCTCAACATGCCTCTGTGTGGACAACCAATGTTCAAGCGACTGCAAATCCATTCAACAGCTTACCAGGGGATGTGTCCCCAGCCTTTTGGTGAGCAGGACAGCAAGCAGCACACAGATCTCCTCCAGAGATTCCATTTGCTGTGCTGCTTGGAGAAGATAAGAAACGCCAGGAGTCTCTTCCTTTCTTACCTTCCTCAGCGGCACAAATGAGACACCCCCCCCAGTGTTTTCCAAATCCCTCTCTATGTGCCAAGGGAGGGATGGGGGAACCTCAGAACAATAACAAAGTGGTAAGCCAACCCCGTCATTTGTGGATACTTAGCTGCAATATAAGCAGAGTTTCATTTCTTTAAAAAAAATCACTGTAAAGCGTACAGGCATTCAGATACTGAATCTAACAACGTAGGAAAACAGCAAAAGGACATGCAGATTTGTCTGCCACAATAAATCAGGGAGTCAAATGGCTGAGCTGGAAGTCCAGCTGCTTTCTGAGGTCTATTCCCCTCCCCCTTTCGATGTCAACCTCTTGATAAGTGCAAATTAGAAACTCCAGCGTACACCAGTCATTTGAAAAGAGAAGCCGCTCTTCTCTTTCCCAACCCTCGTGATTCAGGCCATAACTTCTCTGTGCAGAGATGAGGGCTTCCTTCCCTCTCCCAGATCTGTTCTTTATAGTCATATTTGTGCATCATTCCTTGGGCTTTTAATTCTTCTAGTATCTTGTTACATCTCTTACACAGGTTTGGCTATTCTTACCGTTTCAAATCACATTGATTTCCACATGTATTTCTTTTCCTTCGTCTCCCACCCATACTTTTTGCTCTCTAGTCTAGCAAGAGACTGCAGATTTTACTTATTTTGGGTTCTTTCCCTTACTCAGCCATTCTGCAATTCTATGCACATTTACTTGGGAATAATGTCCACTGAACTCCATGGGGCTTACTTCTGAGTGGACATGGGTAGGAGGACTGCACTGTCAATATCTTACGCTCTTCTCTAGGATCCCCCTTCAAAGTAATCTTCAGGTAACAACTTCAAAGCTCTTGGTTTGACCAGGGAGTGTATGAAAAGGGCAATTATGTTAAACCGGCCAAATAAATCAACCTGCAACAGATGGCAAGGCAATTCTGGAAGCATTTTAGATAGCTGGAAAGAACTATATGAAACTGAATGTGAAGTATCTTAGTCCTATTGAAAAGAAAGTGCAGAAAGAGGTTAAACAAACCAGGAGGAGGAGGAGGAAGAGGGTGGGGGATGGGGCCAGGAACTGTGCTCCAAATGGATAGGCACCAAGCTTTTGAACTGCCTGGGAGGTTTGGAAAAGAAAACAATAGATAAGCTATTTAAGCCTTGCATTAAAAAGCAACCCAAAAGGGCTTGGTTTACATTGCCTTTACCCAGGAAGGTCTGCTAGGGGAAAACCTGTCATCCAGCCCAGGCAAGAATATTAGCAGAGACCCCTCAATCCTGCCCTGTTATTTGGGGGGAAACATTTACAGTATTTATATCAAATAAGCTCAAGCAAGCAAGCAGATGCAATGCGGAGGAGTTAAAAAGACTGAAAAGATTATAACAAAGGCACCTGGCTTGAGAAGTGTGGCAAGTCAGACAACAGTACACTGCACCAGGTATATAAACCAATCACCTGGCTTTGATTTATTGCCATAAGTATATAAAGCCCATAAAATATGGGTTGAATGTAGCAATGTAGGGAGGCAGTGGAAGACAGGAGTGCCTGGCGTGCTCTGGTCCATGGGGGTCACGAAGAGTCGGACACGACTAAGCGACTAAACAAGAACAACGAAAGGGAATGTTATTCAGTCTGAGGGCCAAATTCTGTGCAGGAGGGGCACATGCCACTGGTGTGCAGGGCCAAAGACAGAGCAGTGAACATGAATACAGTATTAGCTTTGTACATTAAGCTGGTTTCCACAAACACTTGGACATCTGTCTCTGTCCTCCATCCAGCCAAGCAAGTAGCATGATCACAGCACAAGGACACATCCCAGCTAGGCAAGAACACTCAAGGAGGGTGCAAAGCAGAGCGAGTTAAGGGGTGTGGCCCGGGGAAAGTCCCATGAACCAGAAGGAGGGCTGGAGGGCAACCGAGAACCCACAGGTCCCGGCTACAGGGGAGGCAATGCTATCAAACTATTCAGCCTTAATTCTGCACTAAGTTCAATAGCAAGCTTAAACTGAGTGGGTCACAGTAGTGTGCTTTGTGCTAAAAAAGGGAGGTGGTGTAACTTGAAATAATGCAACAGCCAGAAGAGAAAAAAAGAGTGAATCTCAGAAACCAACATTCAAGGGGCTGGAACTGCCTATATAGAGGAGGCGGCAGAATGGCAGAGAAGCAACACAATGTACAAACAAACACGAAAACTTCTCATTTGGTTGTCTGGTGGAAACTCAAGGGGCTTTGGTGAGAGAGCCCCTGCCTTCGCACAGGTCCAATGCGTTCCAACAGGGATTGCATGCAAAAAAAAAAAAAAATCCCAGTGCACTGTGGCCCATGTTAATTTGCTTCAGAGTCTCAGGTGCCAGGAAGAAATCAATACAGCTGCAGCAATGGCTGGACACATAATGCAAGCATTTATGTGGCTAGTTTGACAATATCAGAAGCATTAACTTAGCTACCTGGACAATGAGAAAGGTGGGGGGGGAGAAGAACCACAGAAGCCCACCGTTAGACTGAATATATTGTCACCCAATGAAGCAAATTTTACATTGTTTGGTCATTTACAGCATGTTTACATGCTGAAAATAATGAAAAATATTCACGGTGGGGGTGGGGCATGTTAAAATCACATGCCATTTCTATTAATGGCTGCTGGCATATCTAATTATGAGATAACGCCTGCAGGATAATTGTCAAAGGCTAATGGCTGCACACTGCCTGTGGGTGGGGGAACAGTGAAGCTGTCACCAAGATCAAGTCCTTATTACAGAAAATGAATTTGGGGCCTCCAGAAGTGGCAGGCGTTTATTTACAATTTCTCATCAGAAAATAGAATGGACCATATTTGAGGAGTGCCTTGTGATCACTGCTGTAGACACATTGATTTGCAGCAATGGCTGGACACATAATGCAAGCATTTATGTGGCTAGTTTGACAATATCAGAAGCATTAACTTAGCTACCTGGACAATGAGAAAGGTGGGGGGGGGAGAAGAGCCACAGAAGCCCACCGTTAGACTGAATATATTGTCACCCAATGAAGCAAATTTTACATTGTTTGGTCATGGAGTGCATGTTTACATGCTGAAAATAATGAAAAATATTCACGGTGGGGGTGGGGCATGTTAAAATCACATGCCATTTCTATTAATGGCTGCTAGCATATCTAATTATGAGATAACGCCTGCAGGATAATTGTCAAAGGCTAATGGCTGCACACTGCCTGTGGGTGGGGGAACAGTGAAGCTGTCACCAAGATCAAGTCCTTATTACAGAAAATGAATTTAGGGCCTCCAGAAGTGGCAGGCGTTTATTTACAATTTCTCATCAGAAAATAGAATGGACCATATTTGAGGAGTGCCTTGTGATCACTGCTGTAGACACTCTTGATTTGCAGTTTGGGGCAGTGGGTGTATTCCAAAGAAGTTTTGGCTATTTTAGGACAAAAGAATGTGTGTACAAGGGAGATAGAATCAGTGCCATTTCAGGTTATTTAGAAAGGAGTGTTTCAATAACATGGCTAAGCTCAATTTTCTATCATCGGTTGCTTTTCCAGCTTTGGTTTGGTCAAGACAAGTCTCCTTTATTAGAGGACCTTATATGTGCACTTTAACAAACCATTAGGAGCTTTATTTATTATGCACATGAAATTCTTTCATTTTGATAATCCTGCAAAGCAGGCAATTTTATACATACTACATGTGGATAATATTATTCTCTGCAAACACAAGCACCAACCTTTGTTCATTTGTAGGGATTTCACCAAACATAATAAACCGTAGATTGGGAAGTGTGTGTGTCGGGGAGGGCTTTGTATATGTACCTATGAGGTTTCCTACACACACACACACACACACTCCAATGTCGGTACTTTTGCTAAATTCAGAAAAATAAAAATGACAAACTGAGGCTGTTTCAACTCAAGATAAAGGCTTTCTGAAGTGTGCAATATTTTTGAACAAAGAAGTCTGTAATTATGGCAACATGTGACACCATGAGGTTATCATGTTGCTACACCAGCAGCCACCCATAGTCAGCACAAAGTGGGGCTTTATCAGGGGGGAAAGGGGGGTACTTTTAGCAAAGTTGCAACATTTGGAAGCAACCCCCCCCCTCCAACATAGGAAACACAGAAGTTTGCTGGTTTGAAATATGAAGGCAATGCTTCTCCTCTCCTCTACATATTGCACATTTCCCAAAAGAACATGCACCCACAGAAATTATGGCTCACTGCAGAAACCTTTTCAGAGGACCCGAAAGCCTTTTGCACCAGTCGGAAAACTGGCTTTCAGAGAGGAGAAAATATTTCTTCCACGAGGAATTTCGAACAGAAAATGAAACCAGAACCTGCTGCTCAGAAGGGGCAAGAAAAGCCAGCCTCCCCTCCCCTCCCCTCCCCTCTCTCTGCACTTTCCTCCCCTCCCCCGCTGCAACGTGCCGTGCAACTTTAACTCTTTAATCAGATTATGGCCTAATCCCTCCTCCTGCCCAGCTGCTCTGCCCTCGCCCTGCAGCAGGCCCCGGCGGGGAAGGCAAAGTTCTCCGTTGCAATCCCGCTCCCCTCCCCCGCGTTTTTTGGAAGTTTTGCGCGTGCAGTGGCGGTGGTGGGGAGGGGGCGAAGGGGGAGAAAAAGGAAGAATAAAGAAATTCGCGTGCCTACTTTTTAGTGCAATCCAGGAGGATTCCCGTGAAGCGCCTCTCCCCGCAGCTCAAGGTGACCACCAGGGTGTCGTTGACCATTTGCTCCACCAGGACGGGTAGCCAGGAGCCGACCTGCAGCTCCTTCGCGTCGGCCTCCTCCATGCTTTCGCGGAGGAACTCGGCGGCGGCGGCGGCAGCCTCGGGTTGCAACTGGAGTGCGGCTGCGGGATCCCAGGCGGCCTTGCTCGGGCCAGCTCCCCTCCCCCCCCAACCCCGCCGGCCTCTGAAGCTGCTGCTGGCGCTACTACAGTGGCCGCTGCGATGACCTCATGGCTCCAGGCTCCCCCTCAGCAGGGAGGATTAGTAGGTGCGCTGACGTCACAATGCTTCCCTCCCGGGAACGTTCCACGACGGAATCCTGAAACAATTGGCTACATTAAGGTGGTGATTATAGAACAAGGGGGTGCTTTTGTTTCCCGCCCCCTCTGCCTCCCCGCCCCACTTTAAACGGGGTCACCCCTTGAAAGGAGGGCTGCCCTCTGCCCCCACACTTGTGCTCAGAAGCACCACGCGCAAGACCGGTAACGTGGAGGGTCAAGTGACCGTCCAGAGCTAAAACAGCTCCCGTCTCTATACTGTAGCGTTTTCAAACGAGCAGGAAAAGCAGATTAACTTCCATGCATTCCCCACCCCCACCCCAAAAGATAACAGCGGCTGAAAACATGAGATTTCCTCCCCCAAGCTAGCTATTTACCTGGCGTGGGTGACACTGCAACACATGCCTCTCTGTGTCCAGTAGGTTTCCGAACAAGCTCATAGTTAAAGTGAATTATTTCTTATTTCCCTTTAGGTAACTGGGTTAAGCAAGGGCAACCTTTTTTTGGTTTGCAGAGGAGACAAAGGTTCTGACTACTTCAACACCTGGGGGCCGTATGTTCAAGCTGCCTTTAAAGTTGATAAATACATAACACCACTTTCGCCCTTTCAAAGCTGGGATGTAGCCAGGCATGCTCAGAAATGAGTCACATTGAGTTCAGTGGGGCCAAATCTTAACCATGTATACTTAGAGGTATGTCCTATTGAATTCCAAGGGGCTTATTCCCAGGAAAGGAAAGTCGAGAATACTGTACAGCCCTTACCATTTACTCCAGGTGAAGCTGTACATTTCAATGGTGCTTTGGGCAAAACGTCCTGAGACAAAGGACTTGTGTAACCAAATCCCCAAACTTTCCACCTACATGGACAGAAACATTTCCCACTAGCACAAATCAAAGTCGTCGGATTTGTTGGCTTAAAACAGATGGTAGGAAAAGCTGCAAGTTTGCATTTGGTGGGCAGGCCAGCCTCTGAGCTCCATTTTTTCCTTTTCTTTTTCCTTTTTCTATAGTTTGAGGGTGGACGGAGTGTGATGACAAGAGGTCATCTTCTCCAACTTACATGGGAAATTTCCAATGCCAGCTGCAATGCAAGATATTTCATATGAAGTATGAGCTGTTCCCAAAAGGCTGTTCTCAAAACAGGATGCATGACTTTAGCTCAACCCGCCTGTGTTTGGAAATACAGATTTATGACCAGCTTTCTTCTTTGTGACACAGATTCCACATAGCTCTCTGTCTTATTAGCAGCCCAGTCCTGTTTACATTTACTCAGAAGTAAGGTGCTGCTTGCTTTCAGCCAAGCATCCTTTACCCTATACTCACCTGTGAATAAACACAACTGAATACAGTGGGATTGACTTCTGAGTAAACATGCATAGGGTTACATTTACAATAATATTTTTCCCCAGTGGTGCAATCCTATGCATGCTTACTCAGAAGCAAGTCTCAGGGTGTTCAACAGACTTACTCCCTCTTTGGTGTTAAGGACAGCAGCTCAAAGCCAGGTTACAGTCCACACACTACTTTGTCTAGGCTCAACAGATGGTACTCTGAATGAGCAGTGTAGCTACAAAATCCTAACTTGCAAGGTTGCTACATGCAGCCAGTATTATGCATATTCACTCAAAAGTAAGCCCCACTAATAGGATTTACTCCCTAGTAGTAAGTGTGCATACAATCAAAGGCTTTTGAATTGCTAATTTAAAAGGGAGGATAGTTTAGCATTCTAATGCATCTGTGAATCTGCCTGGCAACCTGATCCACACAGGTAAGTAAGCAACACAAATTTATGTGGGCGGGGAGGGGGGATTAGACTCCCAAGTATAACATGTTCAAGACCAGGGGACTTAAGTGACCACCCGCCTCCAATCACTTCGTCAAATAAAATGCTTTCAAAAACATGCTCCGTAAGAAAACCAGGATCATGATTCGGCAGCATCCTTGCTTTGGGTCACAATCAGTGGAACAAAAATAGAATGGGCAAAAGACCAGGCCGCTCTCAGGGCCTGCTTTTGGTAAAACAACAAGGAAGTTAAAAAAGGAAGGTTGATAAGTAAACACAGCAATTTGAACAAAAAGAGTTTAAGCTACTGGGGTGTCTGTACTGTACTTGTGGGGTTGGGGGAGGGCTGGGGGGAGAGATCCAAAGCTTTCTTGGAATTGAAGGACTCTGCCTGGTGTTGTGTGGAATTGCTTTCTGAGGCCTGTACCCAAAGGGAAACAAAAGAGGGCAACTGCCTTTGAGAAGGGGTTGCAAGGTCACCAGCTCCTCCTGCTCCTGCCACTCTTGCAATGGGTCTTTTTTAGATAGAAATCTCCAATGCTGTCAAAAAAAATCTGTTTACTAGCACAACCTTTAACACGGTTTATCAGATGAATAACACACCTAGACGGCTGAAAGGCAGCCTTTCTGCCTCAACATATAGCATAGCTGCCAAGTTATCCCTTTTTAAAGGGATTTCCCCTTATGCTGAATAGGCTTCCTCGTGAGAAAAGGGAAAACTTGGCAGCTATGACATATAGTGTTCTATCCTTTGGAAAGAAGGGGGGGGGCTAAGCCCATTCAAAGGAAGTAATTAAAGGCAAGCAATGCTGCCAAGACAACAACAACAGCAACAACAAAACAGCCTTCAAAGCCTTTAAAGCAAATTTCGCTTCCTTGGCAGTGCAATCCTCTACATGCCTACTCAGAAGTAAGCCCTATTGAGCTCAATGGGACATACTCTCAGGGTTAAGTGGATTGCAACTCTTACATTAAGCATGCTTTTCCCCCTTCAAAGTACAAAGTGTTCGGCACAATTTGGAGACAGAGTAAAGAGACTGTATGGCAAACATCACCATTTTGATAAAAGAAAAATGGGTGGAATTCTTAGTCAACCCTTCTTTTTAAAAAAAAATTAAAAAATTGTATTTGAGTTGCATAATTTTGCTGTTGGCTCCAGGTATTTAAGCATATTGAAAACAAATGTGATTTAGAAATACAGTGTGGTGGTTATTTGAAATATTCGCTAGAGGCTTCTCCTCCTCCACCCCCTTCCCCAAAGCTCTGTTGTCCAGAAACTGTTTCTGAAGCAGGGCCAGGCAAATCCTGCACAAGTCAGGAGAAACCTTACCTCCGCCTTGCCACATTTCAAGCCTCGTAATTAACCTGACAGCAGATCTATTCAGGGTGCGATCCTAGAGCCACACTTACCTGAGAGCAAGTTCCATTGAACTCAAAGGCCTCAGTTGCTGAGCAGACATGTATACTAGCACTGCAGTCTCAATGGACTTCCTCTCTGCAAAATTATGCTCCTGGGCTTCTCGGCCCCCCGCTCCCCGCGCCACCCCCGCCGCTGCTTCAAATGCTCTTAGCCCAGACTGCAAGCAGGAGGATCGAGGATATTTATGGCCACGCTTTAATCATTCTCTTTTTCGGTGGGAAAACTGTTTTGCTTTATTCGAAGTTATCCCACCGTCTTCTGCAGCCTGGATCGGATTTTATTTGTTGTTGTTTTATTATTATTAAGAGCGGCTAGAAAAAAAAACGTTTAAAAGGCAAGGTGGGCGCAGGGGTTGGGGGAAGAGGCGCCCAAGCCAGTCTGAATTAAACATTTTGAAACGAGACAAATCGGAATGCCCGGAAATAACGAGGAGGAGAAAGTCTACGGCTCTCACATTACCTGAGCGATCACTGTCTCTCTTCAGCCCCTTTAACCGTGACAATGTTTGACAATTCAGCGAAGTTACTATGCGCGGCGTTTCGTTTCCACCACGCTCCCCCTAGCGGCTGCTTACTGGCATTGCTTCCTTAGAAGCTGGCCTCGGTGGCCGCTTGGTGAGAGGAGGCACCGCCCTCTCCTCGCCTGACAGGCAGCTTCTGCTGGAGAGGCTTTTCTGACCCAAGATTGTGCGCATACATGTTAAAAATTCACCTGCGCAATTCTTAGACCTCTAAATCAGGGGCCAATGCTCCTTCCAGTTTGGTTTATGTTCCCGCATTGCAGGGGGTTGGAATAGATGACCCCTGGGGTCGCTCCCAGCTCTAAAAATTCTATTATCCTATGTGCACTGGGCTATTCTTAATGTTGATCCCTCTTCTGTGACAAAAAAAGAAGCAGCTTACTACGGGGGTGCTCCGTATCCCTCTCCGTGTGCAAGCCTCCTCACAATTTGGATAACCTCTGAATGGAGCATATAAAAACACAGCTAAGCCTTAACTCTGCCTTCGCCAACCCGGTGCCCTCCAGATCTAGGGCTGATGAGTGTTGTAGTCGAAAACATCTGGAGGGCGCCGGGTTGGCGAAGGCTGCCTTAGGCAGACAGGGCAGAACGCCACCTTAAATCTAAGGCACGCCCCCCCCCCTCTTCTGCCTGCTCCTGAACACATTCCTAGCAGAGGATTTGGAAAAGCACCGCCCGCCCGTTCCAAAACCCTCCAACAAAAGAAGTAAACGGCTGGGCTACTTACTGCAGGGGTTGGGCAGACTTCAGGCCTGCGGGATCTACTTTTTTCTCTCTGTTAACACTAAAACTCTGGAGATCCACCAAAGGGAGCCAGGTGCAAAATGCTCAGGCCAGCGGACAAACGATTAGAACTAAGAGGTGCACTTGCTCAGAGCAGGACTTTCTGATCAATACCAGCAACCAAGATCACAAATCCTTTACATTAATGCAGAAACTCACTCCTGGTTTCTCTCTCCACCCCCAGCCCAGTCTTCTTCTTCTTCTTCTTCTTCTTCTTCTTCTTCTTCTTCTTCTTCTTCTTCTTCTTCTTCTTCTTCTTCTTCTTCTTCTTCTTCTTGTTTGAGGGTAGGGCAAGCTTTTTAGACAATTGCTAATCCATTTGCAAATCACCCAGAGATCTTCTGCCCACCTCTAGCTATTGAATAGCAAATGATAAATGCTTGTCACGTGGGGGGGGGGAAACCCGCTGCAGAAACTAGTGAACAGCTAAACTAGTAAATAGTGACTTAGTGATAAACTTTGAAATGCAGGGGCACATCCTGACAGCACTCGCCACGCAAGGAATGTCACTCATACACACACACACACACACACACGAGACACCAAAAGGCAACCTGTAGCATAGCTCCAATACTTTGGCCACCTCATGAGAAGAGAAGACTCCCTGGAAAAGACCTTGATGTTGGGAAAGATTGAGGGCACAAGGAGAAGGGGACGACAGAGGACGAGATGGTTGGACAGTGTTCTTGAAGCTACGAACATGAGTTTGACCAAACTGCGGGAGGCAGTGGAAGACAGGGGTGCCTGGCGTGCTCTGGTCCATGGGGTCACGAAGAGTCGGACATGACTAAACGACTAAACAACAGCAAGCGTAATACCCAGTTTATTAAGGTCAGCTATCCTATGCAGTTTCCTGGGGTGTATGCTCCATTGAACACAGTACTGCAGGGTTTTTTTTTCCCCCTGAGCTTGTAAAATATGTCGACATTCCTCTGCCATACACAAACCATCTTCTATTAGTTGTCTTGTTTCTTAGAATCAGGGAATTGTAGAGTCGGAAGGGCCCACAAGAGTCATATCATCCAAGCCCCTGCATTGCCCAATGTGGAGCTCGAACTCATGGCTCACTGACTGAGCTGGATTCTCCCCACCCCCTCCCAGTAAGATTAAACCTTGCTACTGCTGAATTTGTGTCCTCACCTTCCTTATTTTGGTTTTTATAATGCTGTTTCACAGTTTTTATTATACATTTTGATTGTTTCCATGCTATATATTTTTTAAATAACCACTGCATGTACTAGGAGACACACATGCAGCAAAGGAAAATAAATGTGCACAATCATCACAAAAACAAGGCAATCTACAGTTTACATGCTTTCTCAAAGTGCTAATGCTGTCTTGTTTTGGGAAAATGTGTTAGACTTCCGCATGATTGCCCAATATGCATGCAGCCAGTATGCTATCATGTAGCCTTGTGGGAGTGAGGAAGCTTTCTCATTCCAAGGATTCCAAGCTTCTGGGAGTCACATACTAGTTTTTGTGTGTGGATGGGGCCAGAGACAAAAGCAGGTGGATCAACAGATGTGACTGTACAGTGGGCACACAAAAGCCAGATGTTTCTACAGGCATGCATCTCTCCATCCTCCAGTCTTGCAGGCGTGATCACAGCTCATGTCCCAGCAAGGCAAATGTACAGGAGGATGCTGGGTAGGGGAAGCAGGGCCTGGGGAGAGTCCCCAAGGGCTGGGCAGAGAAGCTGGGGGGACACATTTCCACACCCCTGTCACATTGCAGTTACTTCAGGTGGAAAGTGGAAAGGGACAGGCACGGATTTTCCAAAACTCTGGGTCACACAGTGGATAAAGGCAAAGGACCACAAGGAGTGATAGTTATTGGTGGCTATTTGGTTGTTGTGGTCCACTGTGTGTTTCGAGATGCAGTTCCCTGTCTCAAAGCCAACAGAAAGTCATTGTGCCTAGGAAGCTGGGTAAAGAAGGAAACAGCGGTTATTAACCTGTTCCAGCTGAATCTGGTAACACCCGCAAGGGCATGTTGTGTGTACACAAAGTACATATTAAATTTGTGTAGGAAAGTGCTCTTTTAAATGCTGTTTCCATCTCTGCTCCACTTCCTGGATGCGACTGATTTTTATCCCTTTTTGAGAGGGGCAGCTGCATCTCCAAATGCCTCCTGGTTTAATAGTCACAGTGTCTGAAGTGCATAGCTGTCAAGTTCTCCCTTTTTAAAAAAGGGAAATTCCCTTATGCTGAATAGGCTTCCTCACGAGAAAAGGGAAAACTTGACAGCTGTGCTGAAGTGACAGAGCAAACTGATCCTTGGCACTGTTGTAAGTGAAGCAGCAGAGATTTTTCCATGTGCAAATTAAGGGTTAATTCCATTAGGGTTAAAGTCAACTAACCAAGAGCAGTAGAGGTGCTGTTTAGCAACCAGGCAGAGTGGCATGGTGTGTACTGGGGTTGCTTGGCTGTGTCGTTCTGAGGGAGTTTTCCTCTGTATGTTTGCTTTAATATCTCCCTGCTATATACAAGGCCTGAAGTAGGAAAGACATAATCTCTCCGTTCCTATCTCCTCCAGTTATACACTGTTTTGTTTAAAGCTTGCTCAGTGCTCAGTTAAAGCTTTATCAGGACTTTTATCTCTCTTGATTCCATCTGCACTATTGATGTGTCTTTGCTAACAGACACCAACCAAAGGAGTGGCGATACCTGGGAAATTTGAGAGACCCAATCTTCTGGAATCTTCTTCCACACCCTCCTCCCCATTGGATTTATCTGAATGGGAATTGAGCAAGATTGCAGCTGTGCTGTTGCTCAACGGCTGCATTTCATGTAAACACAACAGGGTTTGGATACAGAAAGTTCCTGGAGGATTGTGCCTCCTGCAGTCGCCAGGCCCTTCCTTTGAGAAGAAGCTCCATCGCTCGCTCTGGTTGGGCTGCTCCTTCTCTTCTGCTGCTGCAGTGGAAGCGCATTCCTTGCGAGTCTGTCCATGTTGCTGCATAGATATTTGGCAGGTGCTGCACAGCACATGGTAATAACCTTCCCTGCGGTTGCTGTGCAGCCACAGCCATTAACATTGCTCCTTAGCAGCAGAAAACACAGCAACTTGCTTGGAGAGGAGCACATTTCACATGGACTAGCTCAAAACTCAAACAATGTCTAAACACTGTTCCTAAGCTACCACGAAGGGGACTTTGCAAATGTAGCATAAGCTTGTGTTCCTCTGAAATCTATTCTCACGCTTGGCTTCTCTCCTTGGATTCAACCCAGAGAACACTTAAGAACAAGATCCCCGTTTCAGATTCTAGTTTTAAGGATGATTTATACCACAGGCAACTGAGGAGGATAGGATGGGGGAACCTGTGGCCACACCAGATGCCATTGGATTACATATCCCACCTGTTATGTATTCAGTGGTCTGTGTTTGCCTGAGCTTGAGTCTGGACTAAGGATTCTGGGCTCCTGTGTTCTGATTCGATACATGATATCCAATCACATAACATTTCAGGATTTGGGCCTCTGCCATTGGCCCTTGAACTCTGAGTCATGATTCGCAGCTTGGAAGTTTAGACAGCCAATCACTTTGGGAGTGGGAGTGGCCCAGACTTTCAGGAATGTACCGTATATAAGCTTTGCCCCTGTTTCCCAGTTATGTTGTTCAATAAAGGTTCTTGCTGTTATCGCCATGTCTTGCCTTGTGGGAACCCACCTACACTTCACCACCAGTGCTATTTTTCTAGAAAAAGAGGTGTCAGACCTCACCATGACTGCCTCCCTTGTTCTCTTATAATGGTAATGGCACCCACTCGAGAAGTGCCGGAACTGAGTTCCAGTGATCCCACCATGTATTTTGTGTGAACCACCCTGTGATCCTCAGATGAAGGGCAGTATATAAATTCAATTCATAAATAATAATAAAACAAACCATTCCTGGGCATGCTGGTGGGAGCTGATGGAAGTTGGAGTTCAACAACATCTGGAATTCAACAACTCGTTCTCCATCCCTGTGTAAAGTGACTTCCAGCATGATCCCAAGTATGTTTACATAGAAGGAAGCCCCACTGACCTCTATGGGGCCTGCTCCTTAATTCATGTCCTTAGCGGGATAAGTCCAACCCTCAAACAAAGTTGCTTCAAGCACCAGGTGTGGCAATCAGGTGCTTGAGTACAGAGATAGCGCTGGGGCCCCCAAAGCTAGCCTACTGACCTCAGGTGTGGACCAGTTCGGACCTCTGGCCAGGATGATCTAGCTCAGGCATCCCCAGACTTTGGCCCTCCAGATGTTTTGGACTACAATCCCCATCATCCCTGACCACTGGTCCTCTTAACTAGGGAGCATGGGAGTTGTAGGCCAAAACATCTGGAGGGCCGCAGTTTGGGGATGCCTGATC
Organism: Zootoca vivipara; assembly: GCF_963506605.1. Classification (NCBI taxonomy): domain Eukaryota; kingdom Metazoa; phylum Chordata; class Lepidosauria; order Squamata; family Lacertidae; genus Zootoca; species Zootoca vivipara. Next base: position 61,506,273 of record NC_083280.1, on the reverse strand, counting down.
TAGCTCTCCCCTGGCAGCTTACTACGGGAGGGTGTGTGTTTCTGAAAGAGGCAGAGTTCCTATTCACTTTTGCCTGTAGACCTGCCCATGGCTGGCTTCAGCCCTGCCCACAGCCAGCATGTGCCTTCGCCCACTGACAGATTACACACAAGGAAATGCAGCCTTTGAGAGAAACAAAAAGGTTGCCCACACACACTTGGAACAGCTAGCACTAAGCTGAAGTGGACAGATAGCCTGGCCTGGTATTAGGCAGCTTCCCGAGCAGGTAAAAAGGTAAAGGTAAAGGGATCCCTGACCATTAGGTCCAGTCGTGACCGACTCTGGGGTTGCAGCGCTCATCTCGCTTTATTGGCTGAGGGAGCTGGCATACAGCTTCTAGGTCATGTGGCCAGCATGACTAAGCCGCTTCTGGCGAACCAGAGCAGCGCACGGAAACACCGTTTATTTACTTGCACTTTGACATGTTTTTGTACTGCTAGGTTGGCAGGAGCAGGGACCGAGCAACGGGAGCTCGGGATTCGTCGCAGGGATTCGAACTGCCGACCTTCTGATCGGCAAGCCCTGGGCTCAGTGGTTTAGACCACAGCGCCACCCGCGTCCAAAGCAGGTACGAGGCATTAAAATTCCAAAGAAGATGTCCAATACAATGCAGGCAACTAGCATCACATGCATCAACATTCCAAGCCACAAAAGACCTCTCCAAAAAACAGATTTATTCAATCGTTCATTTCACTTGTAGGGCACTTTTCCACACACAAAGAACTCATCTGTACAGGGGCGTAGGAAGGGGTGTGTGGTAGGGGCGGTCTGCCCCGGGTGTCACCACTGAGGAGGGGTGGCAAACTGAAAAAAATAAGTATTTTAAAAATAAACTTATTGAAGCTCCTCTCCGAGAGCTGGGCAGGGTTTCCTGGGTATTGGATGCCACCCTCCTTGCCTTGGGACCCTCGTCCCACCCCCAACCCAGCTGGCCAATCAGCTGCAGGCTGGGGGCGGGGTGAAGGCAAGGAAAGGGCTGATGCTGCTGAGGCCGACTTCCTTAGCCCCCTGCCAGCAGCAGTTGGGTTTTTTTGGCTGCTGCAACGGCCTGCCGAGGCAGCAGCAGCCTGCTGAGGCCGAGGTAGCCTGAGGCAGCCTGCAGAAGCTGAGGTAGCCACCAACAGCAATTGGGCTCTGGGGCGCATGGATGCCACGGGTGACCTCCAAAGCTGCCTATGCTCACAATGTTCAGTAAATAAACCAGAAAATAACACTTGCGACTGTATCTTATTTTTTCTTCTTTTAATAATTTCAGTGCCTTTGTGTGTGTGTGTGTGGGGGAGTGACAAGAAATTTTCTGCACTTGGTACCACCTGACCTTGCTACGCCTCTGCATGTGTGAAGCGACTTACAACAAAGAAACAGGGTGCATTTCAAACAAGTACTACCAAAGCAGTTTCATAATAATGTACAGCCAAACCTCGAACAGCTTCGTTTTGGAACGTTTCAGCTCCCGAATGCCGAAAACCCGGAAGTAAATGTTCTGGTTTTAGAACTCTTTTCGGAAGCTGAACATCCAACATGGCTTCTGATTGAGTGCAGGAAGCTCTTGCAGCCAATCGGAAGTCATGCCTTGGTTGTCAAATGTTTCGGAAGCCGAAAGGGCTTCCGGAATGGATTACGTTCGACAGCCGAGGTTTGACTGTAGCAACTTTTTCATAACATAGCAAAGCAATGACCACTATAATAGCATACCACAAAACCCACATTCCAATACTATAAATATGACAAGATTACTTAGACAATGCACAGCATCCAATAGCAAAAATAACAAGGGAACTTCAAAGTTTCACCACACTCCTAGAAACACCCCCCCCCCAATGATGTTGCTCTCAGTCCCTCTCTAGCCATAGGTCCTTATCAGGCTTCCAAGGGCAAAAGGTGAGAGAGCTGGAAACACCCCCCCCCAATGATGTTACTTCCTCCAAGTGAGCTTCCCTGTCATACGCTAATGTACAGAAATACTAAGCTGCTTGTGAACTGTGCTTAAGGGGGGTCTACCTACCTGCAAGAGATGTGTGTACATTTGTGCATGACTGTTTCATGTATCTACCGAATGCTGGCTAGAATGAGTAATACAGTTTCTACACCCATCTCCATGCCTAGTGTTGTTACTTTAATGAAAACCATGTGCCTGCTGTATATTTTGATAAACTAGACTAGTTTTTTTAGCTTGTTTCAAACTGATCTGAAAGCTCATACTTTCAGAGGAGTCTTTTTTCCCCCCACCTACCAAGGAAAACTGAAATTTACACTGAGCTTGTTTTTAAAGGCTAAGCCTATTTTTTCGTAATCTGGGCTGACTCTCTCCCACTAGCTTGATCTATATGATGGATTAATCCATTCCAGACGGGTCTGTGGAGTACTCAACCTGAAGTGTACTTAACCTGAAGCATGAGTGTAATTGGTTCTGGAAGTCCGTACTTAACCTGAAGCGTACTTAACCTGAAGCAAACTTTCCCATTGAAAGTAATGGAAAGTGGATTAATCCGTTCCAGATGGGTCCGCAGAGTACTTAAACTGAAAGTACTCAAACCGAAGCGTACTTAAACTGAGGTATGACTGTATTTGCATAATTGTACTATAATAATAATAATAATAATAATAATAATAATAATAATAATAATTTTTTACTCCTTCTCCAAAACTGAAGTTTAATATAGCTTGCTGTGGCCCCCTGTTGGCTGTTTTACAAACAAAAAAGGTGCCATTTAAAACCCATGGTTAATAACATTCTACAGTGATATTAAAATAGGATTTTTGCCGTTGGCAAAACTGCAATCTGTTATACCTAGCTCTTGCACATCTTGCAAGTGCAGGAGGCTTGCCCTACCCCATTTCAGCAGAAGCTGCAGAAACATAAGCCACACACACAGAGACCTATGGCCTAGATTGAAACGAATGGGAAACCTGCACATCAAAGGCCTCCTGTGCACCACAGAGCACATGGGAGTCTGGATCAGTGAGCATTTGGACATTAGATGCATCTGGTGTCTAAATGCTCACTGACCCAGACTCCCATGTGCTCTGTGGTGCACAGGAGGCCTTTGATGTGCAGGTTCCCCATTTATTTCATGTTTTAGGATTAAGGTGTTAGCAGTATGATTGCTGCCATTCTACCTTGATGACTGATAGAGATATTTAAATATATCAAAACTTGTTTCTATTATAGCCTCTAGATTTGCATAGTTGCCTGGCAGCATCCCTCCCTCCTCTTAGTTAGCCCAACCCTGGAGATGTTTTTCTCTTCTGGGAAACGCCCAGTGGGTTGGATCCAAAGGGGCTGCTCCAATAATGAATCTTTCTCACCCTCTTAAGCATATCTTAAGCATATCTGGCGCCCTGGCACGAAGATCCCTCCAGCGCCCCCCAACCCGTTTTCCAGGGCCCGGTGCCCTAGCGCCCTGCGCCACCCAGCCTTGCCATAGGGGCGGCCCTGTCTCCAGAAGATCAAGGATACCCCTCCCACCCCAACCAGCCTGGGCTCCATCAAGGGGGTTGAAGTGGAAGGGGCAGGGGAATCACTTTAAATGAATGTATTTATTTAGGTATTTCCATAACACATGGCGCTCTGGTCACAGGGCTGCGTACAACTTATTAAAACACATCAGTGCATATTCCTAAAACCAAATTAAAAGGCAATGCGAAGTTAAACACTGCATAAACTAACATAACAAATGAAATTAACACAAAACAGCAAAAGGTACAATACTAAACTAAGCAGACAGATTGTACCTCGTCACCTCCAAAAGAGGTATGTTTTCACCATCTTCTTAAAAGAGTACAGTCATACCTCGGGTTGCAAATGCTGCGGGTTGCGTGTTTTCAGGTTGCGGACTGTGCCGAACCTGGGTTACCTCCGGCTTTCGGCGCTCGCACATGCGCAGAAGCACAAAATGACGTCACACGCATGCGTGGAAGCACTGAATCGCGTCACACGCGTGCACAGATCTGCGGGTTGCGAACGTGCCTCCCGCACGGATCATGTTCGCAACCCAAGGTATGACTGTATAATGTTGGGAGTGCCACTCCTGCAAAGTGTTTCTGGCCAATTTTTGGCAATCTGTCCCCAAACTGTCACTTCCTTGTCACGGCTCATCCTGCTGAACAGGAAGATCCCCTGACCCTCTGGAAAGGTTTTGGATGTGCAGGGAAAAGAAAAGTCTGCCCTCACCACCAGGAAAACCTTTGGATCCAGCACAATATTCTCTAATCATGTACACACAGATATTCAAGGCAAGCTACGAGCTAAGCAATGTATTTATATGATACAACATGATCAAACATGGGCAGGTACTGACTCAATTCAAAATGGATGCTACCAAAGTACAGTTGAAGGTTTTAGTAGCTGAGTAGAAAGGTTGGTTAATATTTAGCCTCCGGAAAACTGCCTTTGTCACTCCCAAAGGCAAGAGAATGTTGGAATGCAGCTGCCATGTCTAACCGTTTCTGCATTACATCACTGCTCAGTCCAATGCTGTAAAGATCAATTCTTTTTAAGGACAAAGGAAAATAAGCAAATGATTAGAAATTGATCCCAGAATGGAGAAATCAAAGGAAACACTGAGACATGCAGAGTTAATCATGTGGCAAATTTAAGTTGCCCATAGCTGACATCGGCAAATGTACCTGCATTTTATTTTTAATACACATACAGTTTTTTTAACACATACAGTCATACCTCGGTTTACGACCGCAGTTCGTTCTGGGCAGCCAGTCACTCCCCGGGTACATCATAAACGGAGCGGCTCTTCTGCATGTGCGCAAAGCGCCGATAGAGCACTTCTGTGCATGCTGCGCAGATAGTTTCTGCGCATCTGCGTGCCGTGGAACCCGGATGTAAACACTTCCAGGTCCACGGCGGTCGCAAACCGATCGGTCGCAAACCACGGCGGTTGTAAACCGAGGTATGACTGTACACATTTGAGAAATGTTATCTAAACTTAGGCCGCTCACTAAAACCAACTGCTGTTTGAGCACATTGCAGTTAATTGATGATTGCAATTAGAATCAACTACATCAATTAATTTGCAATGAACGAGCTGCAACAAACAGTACTGTACAGTCAATGGCTCTCTCCGAGAACAAAAAACAATCACCAGATTTGTACAGTTGCAAGAAAAGGCACTTGCGGATATTTTGGTGCCCTCCTGATAAATTGTGAGCTGAGAAGTTCACCTCTTTGTAACTTTGTTATTCATATCCTGTAGTTCCTTGACGAGGTCAGTAGTGCTTTAGGCCTCTTGTACCCCTCAGCCCTCACATTTTACTGAGGCAATGACCCTGTTCCTGGGCTGTACAATATCTGAGAAATGCTCCCTCGGAGAAAACATTTCTCTACACAGAAGCATGCCAGGTCAGGGTTAGAACTGTTTTCTGTGCACAGGGCCTCTTTGTACAGAGGAACGCTCAATGAAGTCACCCCTCCTGGCTGCCTGAAGTTCTGTAGCTCTGACACCTTAGTGAAAAGTAGCCCTCAGTATGTAGAAGGTATCTTAAGCCACAACTACCCTATTAAAGCACGATTACGCCACCTTAATGACAATGGCTTCCCCCAAAGAATCCTGGGGGCTGTAGTTTGTTAAGAGTGCCAAGAGTTGCTAGGAGATCACTATTCGCTTCACATTTACAATTCCCAGAGTTCCCTAAACAATTCTAGGAGTTGTAGCTTAGGAAGCAAGGAGTTAAGACTCAATGGTCTATGCAGCAGTTGATGGTAGGTGGCCAATGATGGACAGAAAAAAGACAAGGGACATTCATAGCTGGGACACTTTGCCCTGGACGATTGTTCTAGCTGGAACCCCACGGTGAGACCCTCTCTGTCAGCCTTCCCCAACATTGCATCATAGAATTGCAGAGTTGGAAGGGTTCCAAAGGGTCATCTACACCAGGCATCCCCAGACTTCGGCCCTCCAGATGTTTTGGACTACAATTCCCATCTTCCCCAACCACTGGTCCTGTTAGCTAGGGGTCATGGGAGCTGTAGGCCAAAACATCTGGAGGGCCGCAGTTTGGGGATGCCTGATCTAATCCAACCCGCTGCAATTTGGTGACCTTCAAATGTTTGGAACTACAACTCTCACCATCCCTATTGGCCATGTTGCACTGGAACTGGGAGTCTAGGAAGGTTTGGAGAGCAACCAGGTTGGAGAAGGCTGCTCTATGCGGACCAATGAGTCACCGCCTATGTATTCTGCAGGCAGAAAACCAGAATTTACCCATGATCAACCTTCCAGTATGATTTAAAACACATTCAGGCTTGGATATGGCTTGTGAAGTTTCCAGAACCAGGCACACACCTTCGGGATGTAATTCTCAAAGCTTCCCTCTCTGCAGTCTTGTTTTAGGTGCTCACCTCCAACCACATCCAAAATACTGAACTGGGCAGGCTTAGACATGCAATACACAAACCCATCCAGGAAGCCAAGAAGATATTATGCAGTTTCCCAAGCCCAATAGATGGGAGATCAGGAATAATTCTACACTGGTGGGGAGCCTGGGAGCTTTTTAGCCTGAGGACTGCTAAAGAAGCATCATTCTGGGGCTACATGCCAGTGGCAGACAGAGCCAGAGACCAAGAGAGAGCAGGCCAGAGGCAAAAGTGGCGACTCCTACCTTAGTACATTTCAGTCATGCCAAAAGGTTGAGGTTTCTACACATACATCTCTTAATCCAGGCAACCGAGAGGCACTGTTACAAAGTTCAAAGATGCATTCCAGCTAGGCAATAGGCACAAGGTGAGGAGCAGGGCTGGAGACAGGTGCGGCTCAGGGAGAGGGGGGGGGGTTGGCCTAGGGTTGCCACATGTCCAGAAAATGTCCAGAATACTGCAGCCGTAAGCAGTGTCCGGGCAAAAATTGGCTAAATGTCCTGGAAAATCTGATTTTCCATAGAAATAGCTCCAAAAAGTCCAATTTCTTTGCGATTTTGCTCAACAAATTTACCTCCCCCCCCCCAGCTCAATCCAAGGTTCGCCATCCCTACTTTTCCAGACACCTTTGCTGTTCAGGTACATCGGTCTATTCTGTCAGTGCTGGGTTAACAAGCCAAATTATGCTGCGCCACCAAAACGCTTCTGTAGCTGGGAATCCCTACTCAATAGCAACATATTTAGCTGGAGTTGTGGATCCAAAGTGACCCTTGTCATCTCAGAGGTAACTCTTGCTCATCCTTTAGTGCTGGGAATGTGGCTCTCCTAGTGACATGACCATCTACACTTAAACAGGTTTTTTTTCCCTGTGACATTAGCAGGAAGGACACCACAGCTCTGGTCATTTTAATTGTATCTTTTCCAAAGAGTAATCAGATAGAATCTGTGTCCAGAGGGCAAGGAATCCGAAAAACTAAAACAGACATTACCCCTCCCCCCCCAATTTTTTTTTATCACCAGGCTCTGTTGTTGCAGTAAACATTTTGTGATCCCTTCTTTTCCTTCCAAAAATTTATCATTTGCCATTTCCATTCCCTGCTCACCCCACCCCTCATTTTCTAGAAAGCTAATGCTCCCCATTTGCTGCATGAAAATGCATATCTCTCAACTGTTTTGAAAAGCTAAAAATTCCTCTCCCAATAAAAGGCCAGTACCATCCCTCCTGTTCGTTTTGTGGCTATAAAACTACAACTACAGATGGTTTTAGAAACAGGGGTGGAACATCAGCTATTTGTGGAATCCGGAGAAAAAAACAGCTGGTAGAGCCACACCCTGAGTTGAAGCATTTATCTGATCTGTTTAAATCTCAAATCTTTCCTTCTACCCAAGACTTTGTTACTGGGGCCTCTCCAGACTGGCATTTTTTTCACAGGTGTATTTGGCTGCATGTTATTGACCAGGGGTTGGCAAGGCTTACCTTGCCTGGGCCGGTTCACTGCCGTGGAGCCCCCTCCGTGGGCCGGATCACAAGCGCACATGAGTGCCCGCACCTGTGATTTCTGGCATCTGCGCAGACACAATTTCCGGCTTTCCAGTGCCGCACCGCAAGTCCCCACACTGCGCTGCACTGGTTTAGTGCAATGCACGGGGACTTGCTGACTGGGTGCCTCGGTTCAAGGGTGGCTTGTGGGCCAGTAAAACGACCCCTGTGGCCCACGGGCTTTGGCTTGCTGACCCCTGTTCTTGACACAACTGTGGATTTATTCTTCTATATTAGTTGTGCTGTGATGCCTCCCCAATGCTCCCACATAATTGCGGTCTAGGAGGGCTACAGAGCAAGAAAAGTGTGTGTTTGCTGGTGGTGGGGGAAATAAACCAGAACATTTTGGTATAAAAAGTCATGGGATTTGAGCAAGAAGCTATAGGATATGCATTGATTGGAAAAGCAGTGTGAAACAACCAACCAAGCAAACAACAACAAAACCCCACACAGCTTTGCAGGTGCCAATGGCATTAAAAGCAGGATTGTATGTGGCTGCCCTGATAGCATCAAGAGCACAGCAGGTCATGATTGTGCAACAACAAGGATGTCTTGTTCCTCAAATCTTCATGAAAAGTGCCCTTATTTCAAAGGTATTTAAAATAGGTTATATCTTAGAAGGCTGGCGAAGATTCCCTGCTAAAGTGATATTTGATCTTCTTCTCAGTCTAAGTGTGAAACATTGCATCGGGTTAATATTTGCGTAAGCAAGATGATTTATTTTCAAGCCTTGGCTCCTCAAGTTCCTCCTGTAGTTTCTAATCGTCCACAACCACAAAGACCTTGAAAAAATATTGCTGACACCAAAACTTGGGGGGGGGGGAGAGAGATTTGATTCTTCCCAAGGACATAGAAACCAAAACTGCATGTTGATCCATAGTGAAAAAACTCTTGAACTAAAACATGACGGCTTTAATGATGAGTTACAAAACTGATCTCTGCCTAAGGAGACACAGCAGAAAGTGGCCAGGTGAGTCACTTGCTGCTCTTTAAAACCTCCAGGAGGTTGAATGCCAATCTGATAACCTTCCACTCTCTACAGCTGGAAATATGTTTATTAAGGATATTACCAATCACTGGGTGTTTTTTTTTAAAAAAACTCTTCATTTAGAAGGTGTGAGCTTTCCCTTTCATTAGAGAGGCTCATTACATTAGAATTGTAGGATATCCTGCAATTCTGCTCCACTGGATCTTAAAAGAGATTGAGAATTACTACAAATATCTTCGAGGCTCATCTCGGAAGCAGGGTTCCAGGAAGGTAATATTAACAATAATCGGCATTAAAACCATGCAGTAACGGAAGGCACTTCAAAACCTTGTAGGCACATATTGACACGGGGAGGGTGGTGAGTGCGAAAGATTCCAATTTTTACATTCCAAAGCAAAACAAACAAGAACAAAGGAGAAAAGGAAAGAATTTGAAAGTCTGGTTAAAAGCAGATCAACTGTAAAGCAAACTGGTGCAGGTGGTTGCTGCATGTTGAATTCTCTTTAATATAATTTAAAATGTCATTTTAGAAAAGATATTTGGAGGCTTGTTGATAGGCAGTGGATTCTCTGGTGGTTCCACTTCTCCTGTAAAGGCAGTGAAACGATATTCCTGGTTTATGTCTCTTTTCAGATCTGCTAGCTGCTGTTCTAGGTTTTCAGCCTGTGGCAGGAAACATAAAAAGCATGAACACTAGAGTTGTTATCACATTAACAAGGCTAGTGCCTAACTATTCATTTGTGTCTCAGTCTATTGCTGTACAGTGGACCTTCCGAATATGAACTTAATTCATTCCGGGGGTCCGTACGTACCCCGGAAAGTCCGCATCTAAAGGCACCGCTTCTGCGCATGTGCACGGCGCGATAGAGCGCTTCTGCGCATGTGGCGTTCATAACCCAAAAGTTACGTTACCCGAAGGTAACGTAACCCGAGGGTCCACTGTATTTGTGAAACTGGATTCCAGAGCTAAATGGTTCCTACACTGATCCCCAAATCAAATAACTGAATCCAGAGCAACCTTTGGGCAATAAAGCTTCAAAGAAACCTTCTGCACAACTCAAAACTTTGCTGCCAATACCAATTTGAGAGGGGTAGCTGTATCAGTCTCTTGTAGCCTAAACAACACGGGGTGTCTGGTGGCCAATAAATTTATCAGGAATTATCTTTCTTGCCAGAAGCATGGAAATGTTAACCTCATTTGGCAGAGAGCTGCAAAGAGGTCTGACTTAATCTAAGTGAGTCTTGCAAAGCTCCTCTTGCTTGTTATGCAGATCAAACTTACACATGTTTACTTATAAGTAAGTCCCACTTAGTTCAATGGGATTCACTCCCACAGAAACATGTACATGACTGCAGCTTTATTAACCAACATAAAAAAATGTAAGACCCCCTAAGTTTTTGCCAGCACTTGAGCATAAACTTACTGGAACAACAACAACAAAAAAGAATTATCATGATATTGAATTCAGGTGTATGCCCAAATCTGATTTGCTGCCAGATGAATGAGGGTTGGTGACAGGTGACTAGCAAACCCTAGTTTTGCATTGTATCTGAACCAGGGAAAGTATGTTTTGCAGAAACTGTATTTTATTTATAACCAGAACTGCAGAGCAAAATTTGAATGTGGTTTGCAATTTTGATTTGTAGTGTTACCTTGACAATATTGGTATTTCTAAAGTAATCATGTCCTTCGCAATAACTTCTGTGGCACACAACTGTCTCCGGTAAAAATCCCTGCAGTGATACTTCATTGAACATGTATAGAAGTTATATGAGTTAGACTCATAAAACGGTAGAGTTGGAAGGGACCACTGAGGGTCATCTAGTCTAACTCCCTGTAATGCAGGAATATAATAATAATAATAATAATAATAATAATAATAATAATAATAATAATAAATTTATTCTTTATACCTCATCCATCTGGCTGAGTTTTCTCAGCCACTCTGGGCGGCTCCCAACAGAATATTAATAGTGATGATGATGATGATGATGATAAAGTGATAAAACATCAAACATTAAAAACTTCCCTAAACAGGGCTGCCCTCAGATGTCTTCTAAAACTCAGATAGTCTTAAGCATTCATGAGCAGATCTAGTAACAATAGGAAAGCTACGGTTTTGTTTCTGCTTGGGTACTATTTCTTGTTTCTTCTTTTTTGTGTTTTATTTTACTCTGGGGACTTGTAATTTTGTCCTTTTTATTTTTCAATAAAGAATATAAAATGAGGATAGCCACGGTCCGCACCACCACCCCCCAAAAAAAAACCCCAAATGGAGCAACAAATGTAAAAATGCAACCTACAATCTCATAGTCTTGTTTTGCTCTCTCCATATCTTCTTGAGGGATCCCTGTTAACCTTTTTCTTCTTTCTTTCATCATTTGTGTGTGCTGTCTGATGCGGTTCTCCACTTCCTTGCGTTTGGCTGCTCTGAAACAAACAGAAAAGAGTACATCAGGAATATCTTTCTAACAGTAAGAGCTGTTTGAAGTGGAGCAGGCTCTCTCGGGTGGTGGTGGACTCTCCTCCTTCCTTGGAGGTTTTTAAGCAGAGGTCGGATGGCCCTTTGTCATGGATGCTTTAGTTTGAGATTCCTGCATTGCAGGGGGTTGGACTAGATGACCCTCGGGGCTCCCTCCAACTCTGCAATCCTCACGAAGAGTCGGACATGACTAAACGACTAAACAACAACAGATAACAAAACATCAAAAACACTAAACTGTCTGAAAACCCAGAGATTATTTCAATCTGTACACAGTGGAGCAACCGGTGTGTGTGTGTGTGTGTGTGTGTGTGTGTGTGTGTGTGTGTGTGTGATGGTACCATTGTTTTAGAGAGCAAGCCACAGAAATATTGTCACATAGTTCCGAGGCAGGTGGAGAAAAGGAGACTGAGCCCCAGCCGCGTGGAGGTTTAAATTGGGTAAGCCACCCCCCTGATTGACCTGATTGGTCAGCCATGGGGCGTGATGCGGCTGGGATGCCCAATGACGCGGGCAGCATTGCCATGCCCTCCACTGAACATGGGGAATGCTCGTGGCCCACCTGCAACTCCGCCCCCCCTGGGAAGGGGAGCGGTCTTCTCATTGCTGGTATCAATTGCTTTATCAGCTGCTGTTGAAGGAGAATAGCTTAAACTCATAAAAGAAAAAGAAAAAGTGTGTGCCTGCTATTTTCAATGGTGGTGTCCATTCTGAAGGTGGGGAAAGATGATGGTGTGTAGCCTGGTGTAAATTAATTTGTAGCCTGGGGGGATTAGCGCGGTGTGGACTGTCCCTGAGAATCATAGACTGTCCCTGGGACAGGTGAGGGGGCTGATCCCTTATTTTCAAATTCGAAACTTGACAGCTATGTTTTCAAGCTCTAAAAGCAGTACAGTGGTACCTCTGGTTAAGAGCTTAATTCATTCTGGAGGTCCGTTCTTAACCTGAAACCGTTCTTAACCTGAAGCACCACTTTAGCTAATGGGGCCTCTCACTGCTGCCACACCACCAGAGCACGATTTCTGTTCTCATCCTGAAGCAAAGTTCTTAACCCGAGGTACTACTTCCGGGTTAGTGGAGTCTGTAACCTGAAGTGTTTGTAACCCGAAGTGTTTGTAACCTGAGGTACCACTGTATTAAAAAGTTTTTCTACTCCCTGAAAACACCCAACTGTGAGAAGCCTCAGAACACCAGGAAAATATCTTCGGTGACTGATGTCGGTATGTTGCAGGAAAAACAAGTATCAAGGTATCTGTGGCATAAACTTTTGTGGACTATGCACCCGCACACAAACGCAGGGTATAAAATTGTGGGCTTTTCTGTAAAGGATGGAGGCAAGTGGCCGCAAAATGTGAGGGCTAGAGTCTGTAATATTTCTACATAATGCAGGATTAAAAGTAACTGGCATTACAGTTTCTAGGTTCCTCTCCCCACCCCCACCCCCGCCAATTGCTAACTTGAAAATGCTGAGCCTTTGACTGAATTGTCCTCATAAAAACAAAACATTGTAACCAGTTGTGCTGCCCTATTATGGAAGCCATATAATGTGGGCAATGTAATGAATGCCACCTCCCTGCCCAACCACCCTCTTCAGGCTTAACAACTTTAGATCTTTCAGAACTTTCAGAATATCTTACACAGGATCAACACATTTCTTTCTTTCAGAATATGACAGGTGTTTCTAATTTAGTATGATATTTGGGTTCCCTATCTGGATGATGTTTTAGTGCATTATGAAATAAAGATGTGAATGAGGAATCAAAACTGAAAACAAAAGAAGAGTAAGAATGTCTCGGAAACTTTTTTTAAAAAAAGGTAAAAATAGAGCTGGCTGATCATTGTTGCTGAGAAGTCTGAAGGCAGGTGGGGCTGGAATGTGACAGAACTGCTATCCCGGTCCCCTAATGAGAAAATATTTGCAATGCATCCTTTAGTACAAAAAGTAAATGCACCATGGGGGTTGAATGAGTACTTAATGGTTTAAAACAGGCCTGGGGCTACAGCATTGGCCTAGGGAGGGTGTGTGGTGGTGGGGAAATACACTTTCTTTTGAAGATCACACCTGTAACTAAAACATTACTCATCTGCATTCCATCTTACAGTAACTTTGGACCTAACACAGGAGCAGAAAGAGAGGAAGGAGGTGTGAGAGCAGTGTGCTGCTCCAGATGCGGGGCTCTATTAACAGGACGTTCCCAGTTGTCCAGACCCCATACACCAGATGCAGGGAACATTGGGCCCTCTAGATGTTGCAGAACTACAACTCCCACAAGCCACAACAAGCATGGCCAATGGCTGGGTTTGATGGGACCTTCGGCTTAGCAATATGCAGAGAACATCTTTGTTCTCACCTTAACTCGTCTGTCGTTTTCATTAAGTTTAGGGTCATCTCCATTTGTTCATCTTGCTTGCTTGTTTCTTTCCAGTCTTCCAGCTTGTCCTGATTCTTCATATTGTCTGTTGCGTAAGGTGCATTTCGAGAAACCTAGAGGAAAGGCAACATATTATGGCATTAAAATGTCAGGGGGCGGGAGGAGAGGCAGTAACTAGGGCTGCCAAAAGATTCAGCATTGGACATGCCTGGGCTCCCGTGCTTTAAACTATGTCAGAGCAGGGAGAATTTCACCAGATGCAACCTATCCCATTACTACTGAAGTTATATGATTAGGATTTTTTTAAAAAATAAAAATAAAAGTTTCACCTACTGAATTCCTTGTTCACCACAAGAGAAAGAGCAAGGGCCCAACTCCATACTGAATCCGGCAACTTCAATACTATTGAATCTATTCCCTCATCACAACCTTTTGTTTGACTGTCTGTGGCCATTACTTCTGCCTCTGATCTCTTCCTACTGCAGCCTTCCATAAGAACATAACAAGAGCCCTGCAGGATCAAGCCAAATGCCCATCTAGTGTAGCATTCTGTTCTTACCGTAGCCAACCAGCAGGACCTGAACGCTAGAACAACTTTCTGCATTTGCAGTTCCCAGCGACTGGTATTCAGAGGCCCACTGCCTCCAGTGGCGGAGGTGGGGCATAGCCACTGTCGCTAGCAGCCACTGACAGCTTTATCCCCACATGCATCTGTCTAATCCTCTTTTAAAGCCATCTAAGTTGGCTTTAAAACTACGGAGCAAATTCCACAGTTTAACTATGTGCTGTGTGAAGCACTTTATTTGTCTGCCCTGAATCCTCCGACATTCTGCTTCGTTGGATTGCCCCCAGTTCTAGTATTATGCAAGAGGGAGAAGACAAAAAACCAGTGTCCACTTTCTCCACACAGTGCCTAAAGCTGGGACCCAGACCTTATAGGTAGCAGATAAACAGCACTGCCAGCAACTGTCGCATCCGGTAACTGCTAGATGAAGTCCTATTGGAGGTTAATCTCGCTACTTTTCACCCAGTGAGCAAAATTAGCCAGCACTTCAGGTAAAGGAGGCGTGAATCGCTGGCACCTATCCCCATTTCAGCCTGTGCGGCACAATGCCCGGTTTACCCCTGGGAGGCCTGGGTTCAAATACCCTCTCAGACATGAAGCTCCGTGGATGACTTTGGGCCTCCCTCTGTCTACCACACCTACCTCACAGGGTTGTTGTGAGGATAAAAGGAGGCTTATCTCCTTGGAGGAAGAACAAGCATGGTGCTTTAAAACACACACACACACACACACACACACCCCACACCACACCACACTGCCACTGCCTGCTTCATATGAAGATTTACTTCTCACCTTAATTAAAACAATACAACAAATATAGCACTATAGTAAATAATATAGTATATATATTGGGCATACTCCTAGCAGTATTGGGCAGCACTCCTAGTATTGGGCAGCACTCCTAGTAGTATAGCACTATAGTAAATAATATAGTATATATATTGGGCATACTCCTAGCAGTGAGCATGATTTATTGTCCCTGGAAATCAACTCTATATTAAAACATTTCTGAAACCGCAGTTTCTTAATAATGGAAGTGACTAAAAACTACTTCGTCTTTTATTGCAACTGGACCGATACAACATGTGTTGTTCTTGGGTGGGTGGGAAGGTTGTGGATTTGAATGCTCAGAAAGGGCGTGTCAGTTTCATAGTCGTTGGATACGTCACTGGTGCTCAAAGGTGCCATTTCCCCCTTGCATTTCCCTCCAGTCCAAGTCAGAACCTTTGCACGTCCAGCCACACCTCACTCCCTTTAGAGAAGCCTGTTCTGAACCAAAGGGCCGGTGGTAATGAGTGGACATTTGAGAACAGCCTGCAATCTCAACACTGTGGCACCCAGCCTTGACCCCAGCTTCCAAATTGTTGGCACTGCACAGTTTCTCCGGCAACTGTAGGACACGGCGCGCTTATGTGGGAGGCAATACAAAGGTGACTTGGCTGACATCCAGGATAAGCAGCTGCGAAAAGATGGTGTTCCCCACTGGAATTCGCCCTAGGGTTGATGTCACAATCAAGAGGCTTTGGTGAAGAACACTCTGCATTCTACACTTTAATTGCCATTAACCAAGACAGGGGAAGCAGGGCCTCAGATAGAACACTCCTCTTTGATGGTGGGTGGCAGGCGAAGAGCCACAGGATCTGAATTTCCACCAGCTCTCATGAATCAGGGGACATCATCATACACATCTTAGGATGCTCAAGGCTTACGAAGTCCTATCCTATCATGTGGTGTACCTCTACCTGCAGTGAGTCACATACCCTATTGCAACTGAACTTGCCTAGTCAGGTATTCTGTCCGAGGGCAGGTTTTCATCTGTGTGTGAACCTTGATTTCTTCCCATACATCCAGGGGGCATAGCTGAACTGTGCAATCTCTGTCTCTTATGACCTTAACGGTGGGCGACTGGAACACCATGGAGCTGAATGCCACCCCAAAGCAATGCGAGGAGCCACGGGAAACTGACTGCCTCTTCTCTTACACAGCAGGCTGCTTCAAGTCTTTAAGGAAGCCACTGAACCAAAAACCTAAACTCCCAAAGGGATCCTTCGCTGCCAAAAATAGCAAAAAAGGAACATCAACCAAATTACTAAAGGAAGGAAGAAACCACTGTCAGAATTACCGTATTTTTCCAACTATAAGATGCACCCCCATGTATAAGATGCCCCCTATCTTGGGGGACTCAGATTGTCACCAGTCCACCCTCAGCACAATCCACGTATAAGACGCCCCCTAATCTTTGCCATTATTTAAAAGGAAAAAAACCCTAGTCTTATACATGGAAAAATACGGTACCTCTTCTTCTATCTGTGATCAGTTAGAGAACAGACTGCTCTCCTTGCAACAAGAAAAATGCTGCACATGCAGACATCCCCCATATTAGAGGAAAATATGCCTCTCTACTACTCCTCATCACTCACGTAGGACTTTAATCTGTCAAGTGCTCTACAGCCCTCATTGTGCTTTCCTTCACAACAGCTCCCTGAAGATTTCCCATTTTATAGACAAGGAAACACCAGAGACAGTGATGCCAACCGGAAGAGGACAAACCTAAATCTCCCAGAAGAAAGCCTAGTTCTCTACCCAGTGGACTACATCTTGGCTTTTGAAATAAGCCAACACCAGAGTTGTGACCAAAGAGGAAAGCCATCTTGAAACAGGCTTGTTAAATAGTAAGTACAGTACTGTAGCCCAAAGTGGAGGTTTCCCTATATGGGGGAGATTTATCTCACTCTGTCCCACTTGTAAAGATGTCCCTTATGGCAACAGCCCTACTGTAGCTGCAATATGTAATGCAGATTTTTCTGATCCATCTAGGGCAGGCATCCCCAAACTGCGTCCCTCCAGATGTTTTGGCCTACAACTCCCATGATCTCTAGCTAGCAGGACCAGTGGTCGGGGAAGATATGAATTGTAGTCCAAAACATCTGGAGGGCTGAAGTTTGGGGATGCCTGATTCAGGCTGAAGCAAAGAAATCTGGAATACACACAGGGCCACGTGGCTAACAAAAAGGCACTTTGTTTATATTTGCTCATTTTGTCAGACCTCCAATAATAGAAGCAGAACTTTCAGATATAACCTTGACTCACAAAGCTATTTCCAAAAAGAAGTCCTTGATCCTTCCCATTTGCCATAAAATAAATCACATTGCCTTTTGATAAACAGTCTAAAAGAATGTGTCAGTGACGTTCAATGTAAAAGCTTTTGATGAAACCGAAGCTATCTCAGACCTTATCAGCTCTTGAAGACTTCACAAAGAATCCAAGTTTGTTTATTTACAGAGAAATGTGTTGTGTGAAAGAGCTGGAATGAACACATTTCAGTAAGTGAAAGCTTTAAAAACATACTGTCTTTAAAAAAAAGACTGTATTTTTTGTGCTTTATAATACAGTACTGGCATCCTGGCAAGGTCTTAATGCTTTAATAAACTGGGAAATGTTAAAGCATCTTTTTTGTTAAAAATGCAAACAGCTGTTAGTAAACAATGAGAAACTAGAGAATAAACACATCCATTTTTGTACTCTACATTAAAGCATTTGTCTTACATGAGATTAGAAAACAAAGCTTTTCCATACAAAGAAAGTGATTGTTAAACTACTCTGGGAATTGTAGCTCTCAGGGGAGTAAGAGGTCTCCTAACAACTCTCAGCACTCTTAATATATTACCATTCCCAGGATTCTTTGGGGCGGGGGGGGAGCCATGACTGTTAAGATGGTATCATAGTGCTTTAAATATATAGTGGAGATGCTGCCTCTAATGGTCCTATACGCCCAACCCATGGCACATACTTCAGCCAGTGGTCTCCACTGACAGCAACAAGAACTCCCAGTAATTCTGGGCTCCTAGATTTTTCTAAATCTAAGCGATACCAGTTTGAAGTTATTCTGCCACTATTATGAAAGTATTTCATATGATACTACAATTAACAACTTTCCCATCAGATATATTCTTTGAAACCAACATTAGTCTGAGCCACGTTCCAGGATAAGCTGGGGCAATTGGTGGTAGACACTAGACAGTTTTTTATATATATTTTAGCTCCAGAGTTTAGCAGAATGAACTTTGTTATCCAATGCTCCCTGATCAGCATCTTGCTGCAAGTTTATTCAATAAGTACATAACATTAGCAATGTTACACAGCCCTCTGCTGGGCAAAACTTGGGTCCACTTATGTAGGAAGCTGCCAAGCTGCTGTGTTGTTGTTTAGTCGTTTAGTCGTGTCCGACTCTTCGTGACCCCATGGACCATAGCACGCCAGGCACTCCTGTCTTGCACTGCCTCCCGCAGTTTGGTCAAACTCATGTTCGTAGCTTCGAGAACACTGTCCAACCATCTTGTCCTCTGTCGTCCCCTTCTCCTAGTGCCCTCAATCTTTCCCAACATCAGGGTCTTTTCCAAGGATTCTTCTCTTCTCATGAGGTGGCCAAAGTATTGGAGCCTCAGCTTCACGATCTGTCCTTCCAGGGAGCACTCAGGGCTGATTTCCTTAAGAATGGATAGGTTTGATCTTCTAGCAGTCCATGGGACTCTCAAGAGTCTCCTCCAGCACCATAATTCAAAAGCATCAATTCTTCGGCGATCAGCCTTCTTTATGGTCCAGCTCTCACTACCATACATCACTACTGGGAAAACCATAGCTTTAACTATACGGACCTTTGTAGGCAAGGTGATGTCTCTGCTTTTTAAGATGCTGTCTAGGTTTGTCATTGCTTTTCTCCCAAGAAGCAGGCGTCTTTTAATTTCGTGACTGCTGTCACCATCTGCAGTGATCAAGGAGCCCAAGAAAGTAAAATCTCTCACTGCCTCCATTTCTTCCCCTTCTATTTGCCAGGAGGTGATGGGACCAGTGGCCATGATCTTGGTTTTTTTGATGTTGAGCTTCAGACCATATTTTGCGCTCTCCTCTTTCACCCTCATTAAAAGGTTCTTTAATTCCTCCTCGCTTTCTGCCATCAAGGTTGTGTCATCTGCATATCTGAGGTTGTTGATATTTCTTCCGGCAATCTTAATTCCGGCTTGGGATTCATCTAGTCCAGCCTTTCGCATGATGAATTCTGCATATAAGTTAAATAAGCAGGGAGACAATATACAACCTTGTCGTACTCCTTTCCCAATTTTGAACCAATCAGTTGTTCCATATCCAGTTCTAACTGTAGCTTCTTGTCCCACATAGAGATTTCTCAGGAGACAGATGAGGTGATCAGGCACTCCCATTTCTTTAAGAACTTGCCATAGTTTGCTGTGGTCGACACAGTCAAAGGCTTTTGCATAGTCAATGAAGCAGAAGTAGACGTTTTTCTGGAACTCTCTAGCTTTCTCCATAATCCAGCGCATGTTTGCTATTTGGTCTCTGGTTCCTCTGCCCTTTCGAAATCCAGCTTGCACTTCTGGGAGTTCTCGGTCCACATACTGCCTAAGCCTGCCTTGTAGAATTTTAAGCATAACCTTGCTAGCGTGTGAAATGAGCGCAATTGTGCGGTAGTTAGAACATTCTTTGGCACTGCCCTTCTTTGGAATTGGGATGTAGACTGATCTTTTCCAATCCTCTGGCCATTGCTGAGTTTTCCAAACTTGCTGGCATATTGGGTGTAGCACCTTAACAGCATCATCTTTTAAAATTTTAAATAGTTCAGCTGGAATATCATCACTTCCACTGGCCTTGTTATTAGCAATGCTTTCTAAGGCCCATTTGACTTCACTCTCCAAGATGTCTGGCTCAAGGTCAGCAACCACACTACCTGGGGTGTATGAGACCTCCATATCTTTCTGGTATAATTCCTCTGTGTATTCTTGCCACCTCTTCTTGATGTCTTCTGCTTCTGTTAGGTCCTTACCACTTTTGTCCTTGATTATGGTAATCTTTGTACGAAATGTTCCTTTCATATCTCCAATTTTCTTGAACAGATCTCTGGTTTTCCCCATTCTATTGTTTTCCTCTATTTCTTTGCATTGCTCATTTAAGAAGACCCTCTTGTCTCTCCTTGCTGTTTTTTGGAAATCTGCATTCAGTTTCCTGTATCTTTCCCTATCTCCCTTGCATTTTGCTTGCCTCCTCTCCTCCGCTATTTGTAAGGCCTTGTTGGATAGCCATTTTGCTTTCTTGCATTTCCTTTTCCTTGGGATGGTTTTCGTTGCTGCCTCCTGTATAATGTTACGAGCCTCCATCCATAGTTCTTCAGGCACTCTGTCCACCAAATCTAAATCCTTAAACCTGTTCCTCACTTCCACTGTGTATTCATAAGGGATTTGATTCAGATTGTATCTTACTGGCCCAGTGGTTTTTCCTACTTTCTTCAGTTTAAGCTGGAATTTTGCTATAAGAAGCTGATGATCTGAGTTACAGTCAGCTCCAGGTCTTGTTTTTGCTGACTGTATAGAGCTTCTCCATCTTTGGCTGCAGAGAATATAATCAATCTGATTTCGATGCTGCCCATTTGGTGATATCCATGTGTAGAGTCGTCTCTTGTGTTGTTGGAAGAGAGTGTTTGTGATGACCAGCTTGTTCTCTTGACAGAACTCTATTAGCCTTTGCCCTGCTTCATTTTGAACTCCACGGCCAAACTTGCCAGTTGTTCCTTTTATCTCTTGATTCCCTACTTTAGCATTCCAATCCCCTGTAATGAGAAGAACATCCTTCTTTGGTGTCATTTCTAGAAGTTGTTGTAGGTCTTCATAGAATTGGTCAATTTCACTTTCTTCAGCACCGGTAGTTGGTGCATAAACTTGGATTACTGTGATGTTAAAAGGTCTGCCTTGGATTCGTATCGAGATCATTCTGTCATTTTTGAGATTGCATCCCATTACAGCTTTTGCCACTCTTTTGTTGACTATGAGGGCCACTCCATTTCTGCTACAGGATTCTTGCCCACAGTAGTAGATATGATAGTCACCCGAACTGAATTCGCCCATTCCCTTCCATTTTAGTTCACTGATGCCCAGGATGTCGATATTTATTCTTGTCATCTCATTTTTGACCACATCCAGCTTACCTCCACTCATGGTTCTTACATTCCAGGTTCCTATGCAATATTTTTCTTTACAGCATCGGACTTTCCTTTCGCTTCCAGGCATATCCGCAACTGAGCGTCCTTTCGGCTTTGGCCCAGCCGCTTCATCAGCTCTGAATCTACTTGTACTTGTCCTCCGCTCTTCCTCAGTAGCATGTTGGACGCCTTCCGACCTGAGGGGCTCATCTTCCAGCGTCATAACTTTTATATGCCTGTTGTCTTTGTCCATGGAGTTTTCTTGGCAGGGATACTGGAGTGGCTTGCCAGTTCCTTCTCCAGGTGGATCACGTTTAGTCAAAACTCTCCACTATGACCTGTCCATCTTGGGTGGCCCTGCATGGCAAAGCTCATAGCTTCTCTGAGTTATTCAAGCCCCTTCGCCACGACAAGGCATTGATCCATGAAGGGGGCCAAGCTGCTGTAGAAACCCTATTGTGCAAACAAGACTATCCAATTAGCTAAACCCTCTGTGTGTTTCCCATGCTGGCCCATTTCACTGCAAGCCTGGGAAGAAAACTGGAAATCAAATCCCACATTAGCTGTAAGGATCGCTTGGTGACAATAGGCACGTTCTTAGTCTCCTGACAACTCAGATGGGTAAAGGTAAAGGACCCCTGGTCGGTCAAGTCCAGTCAAAGGCGACTATGGGCTTGTAGCGCTCATCTTGCTTTCAGGCCGAGGGAGCCGGCGTTTGTCCACAGACAGTTTTTCGGGTCATGTGGCCAGCATGACTAAACCGCTTCTGGCACACGGAGGATCGTGACGAGTGCCAGAGCGCATGGAAACACTGTTTACCTTCCCGCCACAGTGGTACCTATTTATCTACTTGCACTGGCATGCATTCGAACTGCTGTGTTGGCAACAGCTGGGACAGAGCAACGGGAGCTCACCCCGTTGCAGGGATTCAAACTGCCAACTTTCCGATCAGCAAGCCCAAGAGGTTCAGTGATTTGGACCACAGCCCCACCTGCGTCCCTCCATACTCAGATAAATAAGTAGAACCACACCACAGGCCTAGCTTCTGAGGTCACATGGCTTCTTACCCCCCAACTCTATGTATCAAGCCTCAGAATTCCAGCTCCCATGGAAACCTAGAGATCTGTGAATATAGCCTTCTTTGTCTCAACACATGGATACTGGAGGGCAGGACCAAGAAGCTGTGTGACCTTGGGTTAGAGTCCATAGTGTGCTCCTGCTGTCCCTTTGATTGTGTGGAGCCTCTTCGTATTTAGCTCAGTGGGTAGAGCATGAGATTCTTAATCTCAGGGTCTTGGGTTCGAGCCCCATGTTGGGCAAAAGATTCCTGCATTGCGGGAGGTTGGTCCTCTACAGCTCTGCAAATCTATGATTATTCACACAATTAATGTGTGAGGGTGACTTCTGTCTCCCAGCCTTAGTCCTTCCTGCTTCTCTGCTACATAGGGATAATAACATTGACCTATCTTGCAGGGATATTGTCAGGATCACTAAGATAACACACAAAATGCTTTGCACAGTCAAAAAGCATTAAAAAAACTCAGTTGTAGAGTACGTATTGCTGCATGTAACTATCACTACATGACTGTTTGGGGTGTATCCTCCTGCTCTTTACAGCAATTCATATAAATGAAACCTGAGCTTTACTAATAAAGGAAGCAGCAGGTTAACCACCCTACCACTTTCTCCACCCACAAGAAGTAATGCTGATATGCAGCACTTTCTCCCATGCTAGGTCAGAAACTCTAACTCTCTCATTGTGCAATCCCTTGAAAGACTACCCAGTGGACAAGATGACAGAAGTGGAATAAAGGAAATATGATCCTATTTGGTCCTCCACTACTTGCATGGTGATTTGCATTGTCCGCCTTGCAGGCTGGATATGTGGCACTCGAGTGCCCTCTTGTGTTTCAGATACAGTATGTATTTCATCCATGCCACAATGCATGTGTGTGTGTGTGTGTGTGTGTGTGTGTGTGCAAATGAGGCAAGTAAGAGCAAAGATTCTAAATGCTGGAACAATAAGCATTTAAGCTACCTGGAGCTTTCATTCAAGCACAGGTGATCAGAATAAAAGAAAAAGGATTTATGAGGGTATGAGTCAGTAGATATTAATCTGATGCAAAAGAAGGTTCTTCAAATAATGAATAGCAGGCTTGAATGGGAGGGATGCTTGTATTACAAGCTTTTTAGTCAGCGTGGAAAGATCAGGTTAACCTGCCCTCGCCCTGTCTGTGTTGCCACTGAAGCCTTTAAGAGCTGCACCAGAATATGATGGAGAGAGTATGGTGCATAGAATAGATCATGTGCTACAGGCTTTAAGAAACTTGGTTACTATTTTCTGCACTTAGAATAATAGAATTGTAGAGTTGGAAAGGACCACAAAGCTCATCTAGTCCAACCCCCTGCAATGCAGGAATCTTTTGCCCAAAGTGGGGCTGAGATTTCATGCTCTACTGACTGCTGAGTAATACCTGACTCCAATTGACATTAAAAAAAAGCAAATCTGACTTGACTTACATATTCTAAAATAACATTAAACAATATCAGTTGTGATGTAGTTTATTGATTGGTATTGACTTCTTTTTAATGAAACTATAATGTTACCATGTTAATATTATCAACGTGAATATACACTCTGGATCCCCTATGTCCTCTGGTGTAACATGGCTCACATCCCCAGCATCTTTGCCACTTCTCCCAAGCCAGCCTTCCTGGGTGTATTCATAGATCTTTTCCCTTTGGACCTCTCGGTCCCCTTTTGTAGGATTTTCTTTTTTAAGAAAGGATGTAAAAGAGCAGTAGTCTACGAGCTGCTCTTATAGGGGTTTCTTTAAAAACAATGCAGCTCTCTCTTGGGATCAGGATGACAGATTTTTCTCTCCTGGATTAATTGTAATATCCAGCCTACATTGGCTTCGACTTGGCAGAGACAAAAAACCTCAGGAGGCACCCATCAATTTTAACAATCCTATTTTAAACGAAAGCTCTTCTGCTGCAACGCCTCCAAACAGCTTGGGCAGCCACAGTTTGTGAAAAGCTATGTGCCGGATGTTTTGACACTTACAACACACATGCCCCCCCCCCGACTGAGCCATGATGCCGTAGCTTGTTTACTTAAATTTGCACCTGCTTCCTCCGAAAGGCTGAGCAGCAATCAATTTAGACAAACTCTATACTGGGGAGAAGTTTGACGGTGGGGGTTCAATATGTAGGGAGCTGATCTGTGTAGGACCCTGCCTTGGTACCAAAGGCTGGACCAGATAATCAAGTGGCAATTTGTATCCCTAGAATCCTATTATTGCAAAGATGGTATTGCGCTGCTCTCTGAATGCCAGCGAAGTGATTGGTCTATGCAGGAAATGCTGCAGAGTTAAGGATCTGATAACGTACTCTGTACCCTACTCACACCAAATGTTCTGCGCCTTCAGTATTCAAAGCACGGTTTCCTAAATAGCATGCCTGCATATAAATAACGGGATCCGCATGTTTGCCGTTTCAATGAAACTCACTGATTGTGCATTTACACCTCACAGAGCTACAATTCCCAGCACCCTTTAGCATGCTATGGTTCCCAGGATTCTGTGAGGGGGAAATCTATGTGCTTGAAATGTATGGTGTAATGTAAGAAGCAGCCCGATTGTGTTTGGAGGTCCTCCTCCTCCTCCTCATTCTGCTGATAAAAGTTCTCTCCTGATAGTATCACTGCTTTTCAGATTAGATAGAACAGGTGCAGGTGTAGTTTAAGGACAGAAATGGCACCCTGGCGCTAATGTCAGGAACCAACCAGAGTTTGAATGTTGGTTTACCAACAATCCTTGGCACTTTGCCTGTGACCTAGAGAGTTGCCTTCTGGTGGGACCAAAATCAACCTCATGTAATCAACCTGCACAGTATCGCTGACTTTGGGTAGCAGAAAACTTTTTAACATGAGGCAGGGGACGAAAAGAATTTGGTGATGGGTAGGGCAGGACTGGATGGTTCTATCCTATGCTTGCCTAAAGTAAGAGGATGTTTCAACTGTAAAACATCTATATGTTCCCTAGGAGATAAAGCAGCCCCTTAGCATGGGATTTCAAGATGACTGATGGAGTAACAAGCAGTAAGCTGTCGGGGATGGGGTGACAACTGCACAGAAAAATGGAGCAGCTGGACCAAGGTTAGTTAGCATAGCCGTGTCAGAGATGAGAATCAATTCCAGGTTACATACCTCAGTCTCTTCTTTATCGAACGAGTATGATACGGCCTTCTTCTCTTTCATCATCCTGCTCCGTCTCCTCCATTTCTGAAGCACTTCTTTATCTCTACCAAAAGAAATGAAATAAGCATCTATCAAGCTCTCTCTCTGTGCAGATATTGAAAGCAACATGTGCTACAGAGGTGCTGAAAAGTTGCACTTGGAGATATATTCAGAGAGAAAGAACCGCATTTGATTTGTATGTATTAAGCTATAGATAACCTACTTTACATTCCATAGGTGTGATCTAGGTAGATGTTGGATCACAGCGAATTTAAAATGTTCATGTCATTCAGCCCAGCGGTACTCCCAAACAGACCCTCAATGCCATAGTTAGGTTTAGAAAACACACACACACACAAAACCTCTCATTGTGTTTCTAAAAGGCGAAATGTGATGTTGGGGAAGAGCGGGGAGCTGGGAGTAGCGGCTGTATCAGGACCTCAGTCTGGCAATTCCTATCTGGAGTCTAAAACCTCCAGCAAAGGTATTTGCCGGTCCTCCTAACTGAGATCATTTTAGCTGACAATTGAACGGGGAACTTTCTCATGAGGAATGGGGCCTTGTAGCATGCATGTGAAGATGGCACTGAACAGTGACAGAACACGGCCTGTGTCTTTGACAGCACCTTGCCAGTAAAAAAGCAATAAAATGGAAGCTGCACAACCACCTGAAGAGAAGCACTGGGTGGGTGCAGAGCACCTCTTTCCAGCTGCGGCTTCCCCCGTCCCTCCAAGTCTGCCCTCCCTCTGGACTATCAACCCAAGCTCGACTCATTTCCCAACCTGCTGGGGGAAACTTGGCTGGTGAGGGAGTGAAAATTGGTGGGTGTGGAAGAGTTTGGCACCTTCTTCCCATCTGCTGTTTCTGTTCTGGAGGAAGTCTGGCCCTTCCCCATTGCTTGTAGGGCTGCCGCCGCCACAAGAGACTCTGCTCAGAGTAAATGTGAGTTAGGATCATTGCAAAGGAACGCAAAGCATCAAAAAGCAGGGCAAAGCTCCTACATATTCCTGTCTGCAGGCAAACAATCTGCAATGGTTGTGCATTCTGTCAAGCAGGAAACAGTCGGGTGTGTGTGCGTGTGTTCAGGACAGCATGACAATTTCCAAATAACTCGCTAATAATTCCAATAATAATACTTGCTTTCTCCGCTGTTCGATTAAAGCTTGTTTCTCCTTCATGTCCTTTAGTGCTGCCAATCGGCACTGTTCTACCTTCTTACTCTGAATGAGCACATCGTATGATGAAATTGCAGGGACCAGGGTCTTCTTGCCTCTTGCCAAAGTCCTTTAAATTTTACATTAAAGGTCAAACAAAACAACTGTTTAACATCAATAGCTGAAAAGAAAGGGTGCTATATATAGAAAATATCTATTCTATTTCCCAGTCTATTCCAGCTTCATAAAATATAGTCCCTTTAGTTCAGAATGCCTGGTTCTCCAGGCAGAACCTTCAATACAATTACACAACTGAATAGTATCCCTCACATTATAGAAGTGCAAGTCTCAGCATTATACAGAGCTAGGGCTGTTAATGTTTGATTGAGATGCCAAGAAATCTAGTTCTGTTCCTTTGATTTTTCCTGAAAAAAATGCAAAGTGTCCAGTTGCTGTTGTGATTTTGGTCACATCTGAGTTAGCTATACATGCAGCATAGATGTAAAAGCAATCAAAGTGATTTAAGCGTGACTTTTTAAAATAATTTAGGAGAGCAATGAGGAATCGCCAGGCGGTGGGCCAAATTAAGCACACCATTTGTGTGTCCCCATTTGGCTCATGAGGCCTGGTGACTTGATGCCATATATAATGTCAGATGTGGGGCAGGTAAAGATGTGGTTGGGCCAAAAAGGAGAGAGGGGGTTGCAGAGCTCTGTGTGATGCGCTACGCACCTGGCTTTGCAAGCTCCGATGATCAGGTGATCATTAAACCTTGCAGATTGCTGTGCTGTGCAATGATCACCCGATCAACAGAACTTGTGAAGCTCCACCCACCTGTCAAATTTGGCCCGTGGGGGATTGAGGAGATAGTTATAGTAAACACACATAACAGCAACAAAACTAATTGCATTTAGAGATCATATGTTGACATTTTTACACCAGGGGTGGCTAACTCCCAAGAGACTGCGATCTACTCACAGAGATAAAAACTGGCAGTGATCTACCCCCTTTTGGGGGGTTCAGGTCAAAGTTGTTTAGCTTTCTTTAGGGAGGAGGAAAGCCCCGCTTTTGGGAAGTGCATGGCAAAAATGTTGAGCTTTTTTAGGGGAGACAAAGTTGTAGAGCTTCTTTGGGGGGAGCCAGTGATCTACCAGTGATCTACCACAACTGAATGATCAGTTGCACACTTACTGCAATGTATGCATATATGTGGTGAAGCACATACCCCTGCTGCCTTCACCAAATGATGCTCTGATCCTGCCACAGCATTTTTTTTCTTTTAAAACTGCCCTATGCTTCCAAAGCGGGTTGCTGTTTGAAAAGCACGAGTGGAAGCTTGCAATTTGTATGGCACTATCCTGGTCTATTTTTGAAATTCCTGGGAACTAATTGAAACCTAAAGAAGTACTGCAAATTTCAAAGAGAGTGTGTACACAGTCTGCCACCTTCTGGTTTTCTTCAGGAAAGGGGAAAAAATACAGGAACTGTGTTTGTGCCACACAACACACTGTGCTGAGAATGTTGTTCATTCTCCAGTGTTCCTCTGATATAACTTGTGGGTTAAGTGTGCCTTTCCTGCAGTACAATCTGTCAACCATAACTCTGAATTGTTCGACATGTACTTTTGCTGTCTCCTCTGTCAAATGTGCCACAATTCATTTCTCACCTAAGGGAAAGGTAGGCAGCTGTTTAGCCCATCAAGCAATTTATAGCTCTGTACAAGCTGAAGGGTAGCTAGCTTGTATATTGGGTATATGTCCTCAAGATCCTACATTGTAGAATTATACTCTGAAACACAGGGTTGGCTTTTGAAGAATTATGCAAGAATGGTCTGAAATGATGGCAGCATCTTCTACTGGAACGTCTGAGCCTTATTTATTTGCATTCGAAATGTGGCTTGCTTGAAGTTTGAAAGCAAACAGCTAGCACAGCTGTCACAATAGCATAGGTGAAGGGAAACATCCGACCATTTTAATTACGATTCAAGGATCTCAACAATGGTTTCATGTTTAAAAAATTCAACATATTCTAAGTCACATCACACGGCAGACCAGTCTTTGCCATCCTGGTGCCCCCCAGACGTTTTGGGTTTCATCAGCTGGGAGGGCACCTGGCTGGTGAAGCAGACAAGAGTAGAAATGTAAGTAGATAGATGCTAAGTGATGTGCACTGTCTAGGATAATATTAACAAGGTTTCATTTTACAACTGTCAAACCTTCATTCATTCGCCCAGGACATTTGTACAGCTGGCTGATTAATCAATCAATCACATTTATCATGTGTTACATTATAATAGTGATACTATTTATTGCATTTCTTATGCACCCTTCACTGTAAGATCCCAGTGAAGATTACAATAGGGTGGGTTATTAAAAAAATACAATATTAAAATCAGTAAAAAACAATTTATTGGTTATTTGTGCTAGTTTTGGATTCTAGTGCATATAGATAGAGTTTTATATTAGTTTTTGTACACTGCTTAGGGACTTTATAGGATGAGACAACCAGCAAATATAAATCATAATTTGATTTTAGCCTGTTTTTCAATTCAGAAGAATCCCAAAGGTGACTTACATAAAATAATAAAATATAATTACCTGAGGACTCTTTCTATCCCTTCCAAAATTCTGATTCCCTCACCCACCTTATGAGTGGGTTTTATGAAAGGCTCCGATTTCAGGGGGCTCTTGTGGGATATTAAACATGTAAACGCAACTTACCATTTACATGCATTTTAATATAGTAAATATATTTTTCACCATAAGAAACTTAAAAGCAGAGCAAGTTGCACAATGCATTTTGTTACCTGCATGAAAACGTGGATGATTTACGAGAGAGCTTCTCTTTAGTCTTTGGTCTTCTTAACGAAGGCATGGATTCATTGGGGACCATTTTGTTACCCAGGTACTCCTCTCTTTCATCTTGTATAAGTTCGTCTCTTAGCTTCTGAAACCGTACCATTTCCTCTTCATTAGGCCACCCGTCTGACAAATCCAAACTGGATTTTGTGAAGTCTGTCAAGTTCAACTTTTCAACAGGAGGAATTTCTATTGGAATCAAAAAGAGGTTAGTGTAGTAAACTCATTGGTGCAAGCAGACATGAAGGGGAAATGGGAAAACAAGACCTGGTTGCTTTCTCTCTTTCTCTCTCCAGAATTAAGCATAAAAAGCCATGTGATTTTACTCTGGCTTGCTTTTCTCAGCCACTGTTCTGCTCACTATTGCAGTGCAAGCATCAGAAATGACACTATAGTACTGTACATGGAAATGTTTTCTATGCTGGCAGAGA